>NW_008357637.1:6635821-6639057 GCF_000622305.1 Nannospalax galili | reverse complement strand
CCCATATCCTTAATGAACATAGATGCAAAAATTCTCAACAAGATACTTGCAAACTGCATACAGAGACATATATCCAAAACATCATCCACCATGATCAATTCGGCTTTATCCACAGATGCAGGGATGGTTCAATATATATGTCAATAAACATCATAAACCATATAAATGGGCTCAAAGATAAGAACCACATGGTCATCTCAACAGATGCAGAGAAGGCCTTTGACAAAATTCAACATGTCTTTATGTTCAAAGTCCTGGAGGGAAAATACTTCAACAAACCCACAGGCAACATGATTCTTACTGGAGAAAAACTGGAAGCATTCTAATTAAAGGCTGTCCACTATCTCCACTCCTTTTTAACATAGTGCTTGAAACTCTTGCAAGACAATAAGAGAAGAGCAGGAAATTAAAAGAGTAATAATTGGAAAAGAAGAGATAAAATTATACCTTTTTGCAGATTATATGATATTGTCTCTAAGGGATGCCAAAAATTCCACCCAAAAACTCCTAGAAATTATTAACACATTCAGTAAAGTGGCAGGTTACAAAATTAAAGTACAAGCAATCAGAGAAAGAGCACATAGAAACACTCCCCTTCACAATAGCTGCAAAAAAAAAAAATCTTTGAATAAACCTGACCAAAGACATTAAAGAGCTCTACGATGAAAAAATTAAATCTTTAAAGAAAAAGATTGAGGAGGAGGTTAAGACATCAGAGGATGGAAGGACCTCCAATGCTCATGGATTGGAAGAATTAATATTGTGAAAATGACCATCCTACCAAAAGTCATTTATAGATTGAATGCAATGCCAATCATTCACCCTGATGGCTAAAGAAGTTGAACATTAAAAAATATATATTTCTCAGCTATTTGCCTTTCATCTTTTGAGAACTCTCTGTTTAGTTCCTTACTATAGTTATTGAGTTTTTTTTCATGTTTAGTTCTTAAATCCCAGAACAGTTAAAACAATATTGAAAAATAAATGAAGAGCTGGAGGAATCATCAACCATGATTTCAAATTATACCACAGAGCTATAGTAATAAAAACAGAATGGTACTGGTATAAACATAGACACATTGATCAATGGAATAGAATGAGGACCCAGACTTAAACCCACACACTTACCTGATTTTTGACAAAGTGGTAAAAAATATACATTGAAGAAAAGACGTGTTCAACAAAGAGTGTTGGTCAAATTTGGTTACAACACGTAGAAGAATGAAACTAGATCCCTATCTTTCACCTTGCACAAAAGTCAACTCCAAATGGATCAAAGACCTCAATGTGAAACTGGAAACCCTGAAGCTATTAGGAGAAAATATTGGCAGTAACTTATAAGATATAGGTGTAGGAGAGGCTTTTCTAAATGGGACAGAAGTTGCTCAGGAATTAAGGTCAGCAACCAGCAAGTGGGACCTCATTAAACTAAAAACCTTCTCTACAGCAAAAGAAGCAATCAAAAAAGTGAAGAGAAAACCCACAGAATGGGAGAAAAGTCTTCACCAGTGACACATCTGACAGAGGTTTAACATCCAGAATATATAATGAACTCCAAAAACAGAGAATCAAGACAAGAAGTAACACAATTAAAAGATGGGCTATGGAGCTGAACAGAAAGTTCTCAAAAGAAGAAATAAAGATGGCCAAGAAGCATCTTAAAAGGTGTTCAACATCATTAGTAATTAGGGAAATGCAAATTAAAACCACTTTTACAATTTCATCTTACCCCGGGCAGACTGGCTAAGATCAAGAGAACAAATGATACCAAATGTTGGAGAGGATGTGGGGAACACTCATCCACTGATGGTGGGGCTGCAAACTTGTTCAAACCCTATGGGAAACAGTGTGGAGAACTCTCAAAAACTACAAATGAACCTACCATTTGATCCAGTTATACCACTCCTTGACATATATCCAAAGAACTCAACCTATTGCAGAGACACTTGTACATCCATGTTTGTTGCTGGTCTTTTCACAATAGCTAAGAGATGGAAGCAACCTAAGTGTCCCTCAATTGATGAGTGGATAATGAAAATGTGGTTCATTTATACGATGGAGTTTTACTCTGCAGTAAAGAAAGATGAAGTCATGAAATTTGCAGGTAAATGGCTGGAACTAGAAACTGTTATACTAAGCAAAGTAACACAGACTCAGAAAAAAAAATCGATGCATGTTCCCCGTCATATGTGGATCCTAGAACCAAATCCTGATAAATGAGTATGTATGCAAACATAACTACAGGAACCAGGATAATGTAAAGGAAATAGGGAGGTAAAGGAAAAGAAAGAACCTGAAAGAGAAGAACAGTAGGAAACAGGCCTTAATAAGGGAGATATGTATAAAAATTGGGTTCATTTAAGGGAGGGGGGGATGGAAGGGTATACAAGGAACCTAGGGGATAAAGGGAAAGAAGGGGCTCAAGAGAGGAAGGACTGCAGGAGAGGGGTATTATTAAGGGAGAAAGGGGGGAAATGGGGGCACCTTAAGTGGGAAAACCATGATGGAGGGGTGAGACAATGTGAGAGATAAACAATGCCTAGCTAGTTTTGAAAACCAGAGGGAACCATATTACTCCAACAACCTACTGACAAATTATACATAGCAGATCAAGAAATGTATGTCTAGGTAAGGTTTACCTGAGAACAATTGGTCTTTGCCCAAGATTTATCTACACGACACACAGTAATTAAAAGTACCAGACTGGTGGAACCAACCTTCTTGGATGTTTAACAGACATACTTTGAGGAGCATAATAATTTGGTCAGAGGGACATAAAGGACGGTTTTTGCTCCTTGCCCTCCTAGGTCGACTAGTTCTAGGGGACTGTAAGCATCTCTCAAAATGTACTGTAATTGTGAGTCACCTGTCCTCTTGATCAAGGACACTGCGGAGACCCCACCAGATGGACTTGAACCAGTGTCCAGTCTACAAAGAGGAGGGTCAACACATAGAAATCACTTCCTCCATGCTTCCAAGTAAAGCCAACTATGGTCAAGTAGGACCTTTGACTTATCATCACATAGACGGAACTGGTAAAAGAAAGGAGCCAGGAGCTCTTCCCAAGCCCATGTGACCCCTGAGGAACAGGTCCTCAAACGACCTTAAGAGTAAAAATAAATTGGTTTATCTGGGCCAACTGTATGGCCTTAAAGACCCAAAAGGAAAGTATAACCAAAGATTAAAGGGGCCAATATAATTTCTTAAGAGTCCATATGCATAGCTAAAGGCTACAT
>NW_008357637.1:6635117-6635515 GCF_000622305.1 Nannospalax galili | reverse complement strand
AGTGGGTGTATAGTTGAATAAGATGGTTTGGGATGTTCTGTGTGATACACACACACACACACACACACACACACACACACAAAGGTCAAAAAATTTTTTAAAAATGTATTATATTTGAAGAGGAAGCATGGAAATTTATATCACGTTAATTAGTAGAGGTGATAAACATTACCATTGAAATCTACCTGATGACTTTATAGACATACACAGGCACCAAGGATCCAAGTGCAACTGATTATGACTAGTAATAATCAGATACATACAGATTAGAGATGCATGCGCCAGCATCCCAGTGTTAGCAGCAAAAACAATGAGTCTTTCTGCAAGAACAATATATTTTAAATGAAATGGAGATCTTTTTTAAAGGTTAAAAACTCATTCAATTTTACAGGTCTTAT
>NW_008357637.1:6615783-6635031 GCF_000622305.1 Nannospalax galili | reverse complement strand
AAAGAGATGTACTCTTGCTCTGGAGTGTGTTACTGAATATGTTAAAGCTGTAGTGAAATGCTTCTTCTAATCATGTAGTTATTAAAAATGTAAAAGAAACAAATAATGATTAAAATAAATAAAGAAAAAAGAAAAAAAAGAACTGGGTATATGAAAAATGGAATACAACACAGCCTCAACTTTTCAGCCAGTTTGCAGCCTTAAGAGAAAACAGAGAAATAAAGGAATCTCAGTGGGTGAGAGAAGCTTTTTTTTTTTTTTTTTGGTCTTTTTGAGACATGGTTTCCCTGTAGCCCCAGCTGTCCTGGAACTCACTGTGTAGACCAGGCTGGCCTTGAACTCACAGAGATCTACCTGCCTCTGCCTCTGCCTCCCAAGTGCTGGGATTAAAGGCCTGCACCACCACACCCACTGAGAGAAGCATTTTAATAAGAACAGAGCACACCAGCATTTGTAGGGGCCCTTAGGGAACGGACACAGGCAGGTTTTGGATGGTTAGGGAACACTTTCTGAAAAAGTAGGCATGTAAGATAATTGAGTCAGGGGTGAAATAGGAGAGAGTCCCTAAAGGCATAGGAATCAGGACATATGTGGTAGGCAAGAGAGTTATATAATCCTAGAACTGAAAATAGGTAAGCAAGACTGGAATGTGGCTAAGGAAGGAAAAGCAGGGAGGCGCAAAAGGATGGTATAAACAGCATACAGGGGCGCCTAAGCCCAGCCCCAGGAGCACTGAATGCCACAGCAGTGTTTTCATGAGATAGAACCAAAGCTCTGTTAGATACAGCAGGGAATCTGTGCACTCTCCCTCCCATCTCTGAGGCTGGCCTGCACTGCGTCTTTCCCCTTTCCTTCTTCTTCTCATCCTATAGACTGTCCCCAGGATAATAACATCCTAGCACTGAGTCAAAGAAAGCCCCAGGTCTTCCTGAGTACAAAAGTAAAATCAGTGGAAAGACTCCACAACCAGCTCCCATCAGCTCCTGTGGCACTGGGTCCTCAACCGCAAATCCTACAAGATGCCAGTCTTGTGTTCTTTTAATCTGCTAAAGCATGGGAATAGGCACAAAGGAACTGTATACAAAAAGGCATTTCTCACACATTGTCATGACAAACACATTTATTAAGGAAAGAAAAGGAGAGATGGAAAGCTGATGTGTCTGCTCTGAACAGAAGTGTGTATGAGTCTGTTTTCTGGAAATGAAGACACACTTGACCCATCACTGTACCTGGCCATGTTCACACAGCAGTAACTGTTTCATCCTGGGAACCTTCCAGAATCTGGCTATTCCTCTGGCTCACAGAGCACCACAGTGGCCTCAGTGCCTCCAAGGCTTCTGCAGGCAACCTGTTCAATTGCCTTACTACTCTCTGGTCTCTTCTTGGTTAACTACAAGGCCAAGGGAGGCGATCCCCTCTCCCTACACAGCTTTCAGAAAAGATACTGTGACTGCTAACATGGACACAAAACAGGAAAATTAAGGTGATTACTATGGTCTGTTCCTTTCCTCTCAAATGACTACCCTCCAGAGGCTCATTTCCTGGTGCAAGTAAGTTTTCACAACTTTAAAATGGAGATTGGAGAGGGATTTGATAGACTCAATCCACATAAAAAACTAAGAATAAACTTGGCTATTAGAAAAAGATCTCAACAAATTTTAGCTTTTATGTCTTCCTGGAGTTTCTGTGAATCAACCTCTTTAGATAATTTTTTCTAAAATTTTTCATTCCAATGAATGATTTTTTTAATTCCAATCTATAGTCCTGGGTCCAATATGGCAATTTTTCCTTGTCTAGCAACTTCCAAAGGCGTTTGCAAGTCTGAGTTCCTGTTTTATTTTGTAACAAACATTTCCATCATTCAACATAGTGCTAGCTTTCAGCAAGTATTTTTAAACTGAAGACTTTTTATAAGCGAAAGGAACTCGTTCAGTTTAGTGAACCCAGAGACCCATGGAGTTGTGCTCAATCCATATTGATATATACAATCAATGGGATATTAGCAATTCAATATTGAGGCTCTATTGGGAACTGTCAGAAGGATTCTGCAGTGGTTTAATCTAGGACAGTGGGAAAGAGCAAACTTTGTGGCCTTTCCTATACAGCTTACTTTTGAAAAGATATAGTGAAAATAACTGGCCAGTTTTTCTCAAACATGAGAAAAATAAGTAGGCCACCCTTGACTGTGGGTACTACTTCTCAGTAACAATCTCACAGTTCTTAACAAGCGAATAGAATAAGCACCACAGTACATTGAAGATAATAGGCTATTTTCTTAGTCTATTTACATATGTATCACATATATAACATATATATGATATATGTTATCCTTACAAAGAACCCAAGAGTCACTACTGCCTCATTTGACAGATAAGAAAACTAAGTTCTGAAGCAATGCAATTGATCTGTTTGACTTCAATGGCAGTCAAGAAATGATCCTGAGGATTAGAAGGTATCATGTGTGAGGCCATCATCACCCTTTAATGCACAGCACCTATAGTTTTTGCAAACCATTGCATAACCATTATACATTAAATAATGGAGCTTTGCAGAAAGGGAAAAGATTTTGGTGTCTGAAACAGAAATCACCTATGCAGCATACACAAAGTTCCAGAATAATTCCGCCAATACCTTCAGCATTGTCTCTCAGTGACCAAGACCCCTACCTACCCTACCTCTTGAGAGCAATTCTTTGCCAAACTGGGGGTAGGGGGAAGACAGTGCTTTTGGCTAATGGCATCCATTGCTATTTACCATAGGGAATTCTTCTGTAAGGAAGGGCAACTAGAACAGACTCTTTAGAAATGAGAGGGAAAGAAGTGTCAGAAGCTTCAGAAGTTTTAGAGTGTGAGTAAATTTGCTGTGAGAAAAATATTCATAACAAATGGATCCATTAGCACAGATGTATGAACTGTCATTCAATGAAATTAAATGAGGCAAATATTTAATAGTGTTAGGTTGAAGTGATTCAATTAAATAACCAGTTTCCTTAGAGTTAGAACATTGTTTTTTAAAAATGAAAGTCATCTCATATGACAGATGGAACAATCCCTGAGTGAATATAACATTCACCCTTTATTAAAATCAAAACTTATTTTTAAGCATCTCTTTGAGTCATCCCCTCCCCATCAGCCTCTTCTGTTTCACATCCAATTATTTGTTCCTGTAACTTTCAGAAGGATCTACCTAGTAAGGCTGGATTCCTCAATTGGATGTTCAAACAGTTCAAATCACTGTGTCACTGTGTCAGAGTCAAGGGGCGTGTGGGGGAGTGAGAATGGATTGGCCCATGTATGTTCTGGAAACAGCTCTCACCCAGTTCACACTGAGAAAGCCAAGGCTCATTTCAAGAGAAAACTCTTGCTTTGTTCATGACAATCATCAACTCTCCTCTATTAAACAGAGGATGTGCCTATGCCTTTTTATGCACTATTTTTTCTGTTTCTAGACATTCCAAGACAGATTCTCCTTATCTGAATTTGAGACAAACCTATTTTTCTGTTCTTCCCCATTTCTGCTGTTTGGGTGATACTTTGCTGAAATGAGGATAACAGCAGGAACACCATTTAATCTTCCATTTTTTGTTAAATGTTCAGGCATATTTTAAATAGGTGTTTGCAAACAAGTTCAGCTCATTTGCCTTGCTGGATTACAGTGTGAGAATGTGGAAGGAGAACAGCCCAACCAATGCCTAAGAAAAACTACATCTCCAGAGTGCTGGGAAGAAAAGCCATTGAAAGAGAGACAGAATGACTTCGTGTGATGCCTCAGACTTGTGTGATGCCTCGCTCTCAGCTGCTTGATGGGCTATTTGCATCTCTTTGTGGAATTTATTTTTTCTTTTAGAAAAATGGGATGAGACACTTTTTATTTCCCCCTTCTTTGGAATCTTAGAGGTTGTTTAATCTCAAGTGAACTCAATTCGCATTTTCCTGGAGGATTAGCTATCAGCGCGAGCCATTTCACTCACTGCATCATACTGCCAGTCAGCAAGCAGGGACCTAATTAGCTCTTTGCTTTAATGGCAATAGTTAATTTTACATTATTAATTTAAATATTACAGACTCTGTGGACTTGAGCACATAGCTGACATAAAGATGTAAAATGAATAATAAGGTGCCGAAAACACCCCAGTCATTATTCCCACCATGTTCAAACTTTTAGCTGTAATGATATCAATTAAAATTCTAATCCAAGCAAAAAGCTTAGCAGTTTCTCTTTTGTTGTAAGAGTTGCTGTTATACTTAAATGCAAGGCTGAGGTATTCAAGTCAGACTTTGCAAAATGCAGTATTCACATAGATCAAGAGGCATAATTACAGTTTTAATTATATGTTTGCTTTTCCAAAATATCCAAGTGGTAAAAAGCAGCAAGTTCTTCCGCATGCTTTTGTGTACTCCTAATCCTCTGTGTCCTCAAGCACTGCATGGGCTCGGCAGTGTCAAAGCCTGTTTGGTTTACAAGACAGATGGGACTTTCAAAATGAAATGTACCTATGACTGTTTGCTACTATATATATAAAATGTCTCATTTAGTCTCATCTGTGATTTTCCAAGAGGAAAATGTTTCCAGGAGCAATTTATCTCCGTCCTGCAGGTTTGTATCACTGGATGACCATCTGAAAACAGACTCAGAATCTTTTCTTAAAGGGAAAATGCCTAAGTACATTACTCTGAGGGAGGCATTTTCAGTGCAGTAGCTGAAAAACACAGAATAGCTTTAAAATTAGTGAAACGGTAAATGTGAAAAAAAAAAAACTTGAAAATATGAACTTCAAAGGTTTTCATTTGGGGCATGAAACCTTTCATTTGAGTTCATAAAATATTTCATACTGTATCTATAAAAACAACACAACTGGTAAAAATTATAAAATAGATGACAATGATTTTCATATTTGTGCCAATGTAAGCAAGCTTTTTAGCCCCCCCCCCCCCGCCCCATCACCACTAGCTCTTTGCTTGAGTAAATGGGCTTTGCACTGACTTGATATTAGCTCCCTTCTCTGCTAAGGCCCCTTGTGTAGGAGCTGCAAAGGACTCGAATCCCTGAACTCTAGCCTTCCTTTATGGCCATTGCTTTTCTTATTATTGCTGTTGCTGTTGTGTCATCTATCTGCCTGTCTGTCTGTCTAAGTATCTTCTATCTATCTATCTATCTATCTATCTATCTATCTATCATCTATCTATCATCTATCATCTATCATTTATCATCATCGATCTATCTAGATCTATCTATTCGTCCATTTATCCATCATCTGTTTATTTATTTGCCTTTTATTGAAAATGCTAATTTCCCCTAAGTTCCCTGAGGTCAAGGTCCATGCCTTATTTTTGTTTGCCTCTCTGACAACGCCAACACTTGGAAGACTCCATGATGATTACTGAGTGAGTCAGCAGTGGAGGAATGATGTCATGGCTTCCCATCAAGATTAAAGTCATATTTATTTTTGTTACATAAAATTGCATTATTCCAACTTTAAAACACTAAAAATGATTTCATCATTTATCTGGATACAAGCAGAAGCAAAACCCCCAGAGTTCAAGCTATACCTGGTCTTCCTCATCAGTGGAAAGACACAATCCAAAAGTACTATCGCTTTCATAGCACACATGGATACTAATGACCTCCCAGCTAAGGCTGCATAAATGAGAACCTTGAAATCTTTTGGGTAAATCATAAGAGCCTAAACAATATACCATGGCTTTGTAAGTTGGAAACTGAAGAACACAATATAAAGGATTATGGCTGCTGGTAAACGCAGTTGCAGGTGTGTTGACAACACTTGCCATCATAGTGGCAAGAAAGATGAAGTCTTCAAAGCATGCAGGCCAGACTGGAGTAGCTCACAGTACTTTTAAAACTGAGTCAGCAATGAATATTGTCTTCGATGGCCCTTTAAGATAATTAGCACAGGCACAGAATTTGGAATTAGAATGCTTGGGTTCACAGTTTGGAAAATGATAACATCTGCCTTTTGAGATCCTTGTGAGAATTAAATGGCCTGATTTACATAAAGATCTCAGGACAGGGCCTGGCCTCAATTGAACCCTCAATAAGAGTTATATGCTTTATGTTATTTTATAAAGGGAATTCTGTGGTCCTTTTACCTTTCTGTGAGACAAGGACTTTCCTTTTTCTTCTTCAAAGGCCTGCAGAGGATGTGGCCACATAGGGCCTAACTTTGGACTTTCTGAACAAAGCAATGAATGACTTTGGGTTCATATCCATAATAGGATTCAAAATCAACCTGTAAGATGCTGTCAGCAAGACTTAGAAACATTGTCTTAGTTCACTGTTTCCATGTTGGAAAGCTTTTTTTCAGTTTCGCCTGAACCTTCTGGGCCCATGCAGGGCAGTACTTCCAACCAAGTAGACACACTGGAGTGTGCTGTGGGAAGTCCCATCCCATATTACCATCAACAGCAGGCTTAGAGAAGCTTTGTGATGTGTCAGCCACCAAGCTAGGTGTTTTGCATGAATTTGCGTCTTCCCCCACTGGAGCTTCTGATGAGCTGCTATTCTCATTTTCATTTAGAGGTGCTACTGAGGTCAGAGTCAGACTATGAACAGCATGGCACTATGGCTCAAATCTAGATCATTGGGTTCCAAAGAATACATACTTGATATTGTATAATATTGCCTGTGGAAATGTTTATAAGGAAAAATAAAACCTAAGGTTTTGGAACTCTGAGACCATGCTGAGTGCGTTAAAAATTTGAGGTGCTTTCAGACCTGGAAGTAAGCATCAACTAAAGTAATTTTAAGTTGGTACTCCTAGGCCCCTATTTTGAACTATCACCCTCTAATCTTGTGAAACCACAAACCTCCAAATCACTAATGGGGCAAAGGACCCACCTCGTTTCCTTTGTCCTTGTCCTATTACCTGCCATGCTGCCAGTGTGTTTAAATGCAGGGGCCAGAGAAGACTTAGCATATGCAAAGAAGAAAAAAACTTGACTTTCAGTTCTGAAAATGTCAATCTAGTTTCTTTGGAACCTCCCCAGCCAGGATAGTGAAAGAAAAAAAAAAAAGGACTTTATACTATACCATCTTCCCAGATGGAAAGTACTTTACAAATAATGGGACTAATGCAATCCATTCATGGTGAGTAAATTTATCACTATAGATGTTGTATTAACTCTCTGAGGCCAATGCAAGTGGAGATTCAATAAATAAGCTCATCCAGTGTGCTACATGGTGCCCTCTTGTTTAGTAAGAGCCCCAAATAAATAGCAAGTGGATGCTTTTCCACCTTGAGTTCTTTAACCCCTGAAACAAGCTTTTAAGGAAGGTAGAAAAAAATGATGATTCCAGTTTTTTTTGATGGAGAAGCTCAAGATCGTGTGCAATAAAGAAAAAAATCAGACGCTCTCAGACTGTGTTCAATTTTATGACCATTTCAACTCCTCGTCACTTGATCATCTTCTAGGCTGATTCCTGGGTTGTGTTCTGAAAAGTGACCAGGTTGGGAACTGTACCACCGACCCCTCAGGTGAATTCACAACTGCCCTCATTTTCACATCTGGCTCTAGTGTGCTTCTGTTCTAATCTCACCCTTGGCTATGCCAAAGAGTTTCATTCTCTGGAGGGGCACCGCTCTGTGCATTATGTGCTAGATGCTTCCTTCATAGTAAGCTATGGGCCATTGTTCACTGAGCCAAAGTTGGCACTGAGAATGGAAACGAATGGGAAAAGGATGTGTGTCTGAATTCACATCATGTTATTTATGCCCATGGCTGCATGGCATGTTGCACGTATAAAGATTTTTTTTTAAGTGAACTCAAGTAGTCCTTAAAGAATTGAGTAAATGGAGAATGAAATTGAGTTTTGGAAAATAAAGAAACCTGTATTAAGGAGCAAGATATGTCGTCTTGGTACAATGTAATTCAATGAACAAAATTCCTTCAGAAAAGTAAGGCCACCAGATCTAAACTTAGTCAAACTGAAAATGAGTTAAACACTGACTATGGGGAAAATAAACTACCACAGACAGGAAGGGAGCCATTTCTTATAATGCAGTGGGTAATAATTCTGTGGTAGTATCATCCAAAAGTCCATGTAATGCTATTTAATTCTGGTGCATCTTATGTAGGATTTACAGTGTCTGGAGGGATTTGCTAGAAGTGTTGCCTTATTTAGTTTTAAGTAAGGAACATGGGGTCAGAGCTGATAGGGTCTCTTTTTCCTTGGCCTTATATAAGAAGGCTTGTTTTATCAGTACTTATTCATCCTATTGATGTTAATTGATACATATTTCATCTTCATGATAACATGATACACATAGGTCAGTATTTCTGCATTTCTTCATATTCTTCTTTGTGAGTAATTTATCTCCTTTGGATATATGATGGATGGCATTTATGAATGAAGAACTAAAGTCCTCCCGTGAACAATGTGCACATCTATTATGGGTTCTTCATTGATGGGGCCTAGAGCTCGCTAAAGACACAGAAGCTGAGTTCAGCCACTCCCCAGCTTGCCTTTCTTTGCATCACACTTGCTGGATGTACTGTTTGTTTTGATATAGATTATGTTATTTATGAAAAGTCTGCACAAAGGAAGAAAGCATAGGCATCACTGTTCAAAGAATCATTAGGAAGGAATTATTTCAGATAATAATGTAATTAGATGCCTATGGAAAGAAATGTAAGCATTCATATTTTAACTTTTCTATAGGAATGTAACTGGGGCTAATTAAAGGAAATGTCAACTAATTTATAATGTTTAAATTTATTGTTCAATCTGGTAATACATCTGAAATTGCAGAGACCCAAACAACACGAGCCCTGGTTCAAAAGCACTTCTTTAATTCAGGGTCAGATAAACACTGTATATAGAGTAATGTACTAAAATTCTAGTTTTGTAGAGCCTTCTAGATCTTAAAAGGAGTCAAAGGCAAAAGAAAATTCTCCACAAATCTGCCATGTTCAAAGTATCCACTTCAAAAGAGAACTCTTTTTTTTTTTTTAAATCTCCAATTTATCCTGACAAAAATTCTCTTGGGCTTTTATTTCAAAAGATGAAAAATGAGCCATGGCATTCAATGGTGTATGGTGGCTATTTATCTGTTTACACCTATCCATGTGATTGCTAGAAAAACCAGATTAGACTTTGAATGTTAGATGAAGGATGTATACTGTTCACAAGCCCATGTTCCTCAGAGGAGAAATAGGTTAAACACAAAGCGAAGTTTTAGAAACCATACATTTTATTTTCATGAACAATAATTCAAGGCTGTTTATTTTTCAGGTAAAATATATGCATCCAATTTTAAACAAACTATTGTATAGCAAATCAATTTGAAGTTTAGAGTTTTTCCCAGAACCAAGCAATCTAAAAAGTAATTATTTAATAATAGCCATATTTTAATCTATGTGATAAGTGTCTATCTGAAGAAATACCTATACATTTGATTAATTGAAGAATCTCATATGTGGCACTATAAAAGTTTTTATTTACAAATTTCTAGTGCAAATACCTTTACAAAGCAAAAGGCTTTTAAAAATTAATAGTAGTCAGAAATGGTTCTCATTTTATAGTTCCTGATTTTCATAGACTGGGCTTCCTTTAAGAGGGTGCACACCTGTAAAAAATTTTATATAAGGCAGCCACTCTGCCATAATCAGAAAGCAAATTCCTTTTTTTTTTTGCAAGAAAATGGGAAATACACAGTGGCATACATGCCTCTTTAATAGCCACATCTGCACAGCTCAGGGAAAAGTTTGCAGATATGTGTGCTGATCACATTACAAGGCTGTTATGAGAGAATAAAGTTGCACCTTTGATGGGCTATTGCAGCTGAGTTAGCAGTCCCCAGTCATTAGAAGTTTTGTGTGTCACTGATTGGAGCAGATTGGAGACCCAGACATCCTTTATGCAACTGCCTGAATTTTGGTCATGACCACCAAATATCAGTAGACCTATTAAATAAGGTGGAACACACACACACACACACACACACACACACACACACACACACACCAGTGATAATGAGAAGTCTGTTATTTCTGACTTTTCCCTTTCTGATGGAAGTTCACTGTGCTCACAGCAGTGCCTTCAGGACACCACAGAGAACAAAGCTGCTTTCATGAGCAGTAAGTGACTTCATTCTATTAATGTCCAGGTGATATGTGGAGTCCATTATCACATCACGAATGTGGTGGCAGACATTTCCCAGCCAACCCAAGGTAGCTCAGATGTTTGTGAAATGTGCAACTGGAAAATGCAGTCTGTAGAAAGCTTGTTCCTTTTCTGCTAGTGTCACTGAATGCTAGAAACAGGAAATAAAACTGCTTAAAATTAAAACTTTCAAAAGAAGATGAAATTGAATGCCACGTAAGACATCATAGGAAACTTGTAAGCCAAATTGGCAGGACTTGATGGGATGGTTTTGAGAAGTGTTTGTGTTCCAAATGCAATGGGTCACATGTTATCAGAGAATGCCTGGCATGGGGGGTGCAAAAATTAATAATGTAAACTAAGTAGATGACTCCAGATCTCTGTCCCAGCCCATTGAATGAACAGGAATCTGTCATAGCCCCTGATTGCTGCTCATTGGACTCAGGAGGACATCTCATAGCACACAAGGGCCACTGCTGCGGTCCCCAGGCAGGTAATGTGTCCTGCAAAATCAATGTACATTCTGAGTGGGGGAATCAACGCATAGACACATCATCTATAGTGCAGAGCAGAGATAAATAGACAGGCTAAAAACAGACCCTGCAGTGTAATTAAAAATAACCACTGCTGCCCAATTTTAGGAAATAAACTGATGCCATGCAGTCCTGTTTAACATTTTGCCAACAATTCTAAACTCAAAGAGCTCATATTGCTAAGAACTATCAATTATTTTCTGAACCAAGAGCCCAAATCAAATAAGTGGAAATTTATCATTTTTCGGATGGCAATGAAGGTCCACCTATCAGTCTGAATTTTTAAATGAGATACATGCTTTTAAAACAGCTAAGATTTGAGTTTAGGCAAAAATTTAAAAATTTGAAATGAGTACAGTAAAATCAATATTGATTATTAGGAGAAAATGTGCTAATTGAGCCTGGAAAACCTTTTAAGAACTAAAAGGATAAAGTTTCCAGTAAAACTACAATAAATTCCTATTAAATAACCAGAATATTTGTGTAGAATTTAATGTCAGTGCATCAGCCTCCTTTAATTAAAAATATAGTTCATTACTGATTTAGTCAGGAAGATGATTCCAGTAATATAATAAGAGAAATGTCACTTTGGCAAGTTACCTTTCAACTTATATTTCATTATATTCCAAGGAAATCTACTTTTTAGATTTCTCATGCTTTTAAAAATTCATTTTTAATCATCATTTGTTTTTTTTTTCTGAGCCTGATACATAGTGTTCTCGTACCTAAATGAAAGCAAACCCATTTTGTTGAGAGACCACATTTTCATATTTGGAACAACTTTCTTACAGAAAATATCTTGATTAGTTCAAATGAATAAAAACGATTATATTCTTTATAGTTATGAAATTTGACCCAATTTTCCAGCAAATTGCCTGGAGCAGGCAAATAAATGCAAGCAAGATTCAAATGCCTTATAAAAGCTTGCTTGAACCAATGTAAAGCTGGTGATGATTTAGGGTTGCAGAACCCAGCATTAAAGCTGTAAGTTAGCATTCTGCTACTCCAGTTTAAGAAGTTTCATTCCAGAACACTTAAAGCCCTAAAGACTGGCTCAAACCCATTGCCTGTAGCAATGGTTTTTAAATGCCTTGAAACATACTATTGTTTCCTTTAAAGGCAAAAGAAACTCTAGGCCTTTTCCAGCAGCTGCAACTGTCCTTTTTCTCATTCATTCCTGTCTTTCCACCTATTCTGGGGAAAGTACACTCACACTGCTGACTTCTAGCCGTGTTTGTGGGTTGTTTCATCTACTCAGAGAACTGAGAGAAATGAAGATGTGTGAAACTGGGTGTCAAACTGTCTCCTGGCCATCTTTATTGACTGGATATTCTTACTTCATAAGTACAATGAAGGGACAGTGTTGTTCAAGACTCCTGAAGGCAGAGCTGAAGAGATGACTCAGTCAGTAAAGGACTTGCTGCAGAAGCATCAGGACCTGAGTTCAAGCCCAAGAACCCACATAAAAAATGTCAGGCATGGTGGCACACTCTTGCATCCCAGTGTTGGGGAAGTAGAGACTGGCCAGGAAGCCTAGCATACTCAGTGAGTTCCAGGCCAGTAAGTCTCTCTGTCTCTGTCACTCACTCTCTGTCTCGCTCTGTCTCTCTCTCCTTCCCTTTCTCTCTCTCTCTCTCTCTCTCTCTCTCTCTCTCTCTCTCTCTCTCACACACACACACACACACACACTCACACACACACAAAATAGATTGACCAAAGCTATATTCAGAATGTACTTCAAAGAACATCCAGTTCCAGTTCAAATTGGCCATTTGGCCACATTAAAAACTCGGGTCAGAATGAAGGGTTAACAGATCTTGGAAGTGGAGCCCTGGTCCCATATTTCCATTCCAAGTGTGTGTCCAGTACACAGGTTGCCTTATAGTTTGTATGGGAACTACAATATTGCTGGTTGGTTACCTCTGAGCTGTTCGGTGGAAAGTCCACAAGTGGCAGTAGGAATTAGGTGTTATGGGCAGTCTGTGGTCACCCAGAACTCCAGAGCAGTTCCTGAACCTGCATCGTGGCAAGCTCCAAAAATTTGAGGGAGATGACTGAGACTTAATCATATCTTCAGATACTGCAAAACTGCCTAGTTGGTAGTGTCAGCACATTATAATTCATACAATTATAAAATTTTCTGCAACAAATACTAAATAAAATACTAAGTATTTTATAATACTTTCATGATACTTTATAAAATAAATTTTATATTTTCCTAATAAAAATACTAAGTATTACAAAATATTATTACTAGTAACAGTACCTATTTTGATGTTGTTTTACAGCTTATAAAGGTTTTTCCCTCTAGTTGTTTGGTCATATCCTCATAACATTGTATGTGGTATTAATATTTGCATAAGAGGAAACTGAAGCACAGAAAAATGTTTAGTTCCCACATGACAGAAGCCTGAACCCCCAGTTCACAGACTCCAAATGTATTCTTCAACAAAATCAGTCTCCAGTGATGGGGGCTTCAAGTGGCTCTCTTTACTATATAGATCTATGAGCACATTAATAAACAAAGGTATCTGGGAGCTTTTGTTTTAATCTTTTGCCATTAGTTTTGAAGGAATAAGGCCATAAAGAACCTATCGGGGATGAAGAGATGGCTCAGAGGTTAAGAGCACTAATTGCTCTTCCAAAGGACCCAGGTTCAGTTCCCAGCACCCACATGGTGGCCAACAGCCATCTATCCTTAACTCCAGTTCCGGAGGATCTGACGCCCTCTCCTGGCCTCCACAGGCATTGCATGACATGGGTGCACTTACATACATACAGGCAAAACACTCATAGACATAAAATAATTTTTTTAAACAGAACCTGACTCAGGGATGCTTCAGGACTATGAGCCAGAAATCTACATTTGAAAATTCTGAGGGTGGAATGAAAATGTTTCTGTATGTGGACAGGAGCAAATCCTCTAGGGACTTGCACAGCACATCCACACATTTTGTCTCACTTTCTTGTTGATGCATTATTACTCCATTTTACTCTATATATGTTTAATGAATAAAAGTGACCCCCCGCAAGACACAAGCAACAGCAAAAGTAAGAACTTTGGTGATTTACTTACTGCCAGCATAGCATCACTATGCCTTACATACAGCCATCAGCCTAGGGTGGCTGAGATGTTTCTTTCCACAAGATGTCTTAGAACCCACAGCAGCTGATTCTGTCTGAGCTGCTGGAACAAAATTGAGAGCTGGAGTATCCCTGAATTGGTGTGAGTTATGATGTATGTTCTATACCCTGCTTCTCAAGAAAGCTTTTCTGTCATTCGCAGCTGAGTAAGGAGGAAAATTGGCTGAAAGGGCTGGTTTGGGGTCCTTGGAAGCATTGTCTGAAAAGATTGCCCCCCCACCCCACTTTTACTGTCATCAAGTTGAGGAAAATCTGTGTGTCCCGGTAGGGAAGAAGGAAAAGATGATGTCCATCTGGGTGACTGGCTGCTTTCATGGTTAGTGAGAAGCTCTGGTGTAAATATTTGTAAGTCTCCAGATGGTCTGGCTATATTTGTGAAAGAACAGAAAGGCTACAATATATATGTCATACATACACACACACAAACACACAGTCACACATATACCACACACACCACACACAAACACATGCACATATACCATATACACTACACACAAACACACTTACACATACACCACACCACACACACACACATATTCATACCACACACACATATACACATACTACACCACACACATACATACATGCTTTAAGGGTCAACTCTGCCCTGAACTGTATGCTAATAATATTAGCATATTTTAAGCCTCTATTTGCACCCTTAGCTTTTTTATGTGTTATTCACTAAGATTTTTTGCATGTATCTTTTTGTTTCTATTTTTCTAATTATTTACATTTTCTAGTACATTTCTATTAAAGTTTTCACTTTAAACTAAGTGAATATAGTCAATGTCTTCAATGATTTAAAATAGAATCCAACATGCTAAGTTAATTTCTTATAAGTGTTAGTTTAAGGGGAAATGTGAAATCAGTTTTCAAATTATTAAGAAATATATAAATACAAGGTGATATCAGTGAGTTAATGCATTAACTGAATTCATGGTTCACTAGCCAAATATTTAGTGCTCATCACTGTAGCAGCAACATGTCAAGTATTTGATAGTGTCAGAGATGCTTGCAGACACCTTCAACTTTGCAGACGCCTTCAACTTTGAATTTAGCTGAGTAAGACTTTGAATACATACCATTCTATTCAGAGCAAGTGGATTATAATTTGTTAGCCTTATCAGCTGCAAAAAATTTTACCCAGTTATCAAAGACCATATCTACAATGCAACATAATATAGCTACTTGGTAAGTGTTGATTTAATTTTATCATGGCAGAAAACAAATTAGAATATTTTATTTTTTCTAAGATTTTTCTTCTTTATTCCTTTTCTTTTTATCTATTTTTGTTTCTGTAATGTGGCTGGGGGGGGTTGAGACAAGGGGAAAAAGAACTAAGCAATCATTTTGGTGAACTACAATGACCAAATGAACAGTTCATGGGCTGAGCATGCTCTGAATATTTCACGGGTTTTGATGCTCAAATCACAGTCGATTTTGCTCATTGAGGTTCATTGTCATAACTTTACCTAGTTGAATAACTTCTACCTTGTCTGTATTGTGCAATTTTTGTAGAATGGTACAAAATAAAAAAGGGAAGGAAGAAGGGAAGGAGCTAGGGAGGGAGGAAAAGAAGGAGAGGAGGGAGGGAGAGGGAGAATCTGCATTCAGGATCCACAGACACCATTATATAATTTTTGCTTCTGTTCTATATAAGCCCTGATGGTATGACAGGGGTGTTGTTGCTGTCCTTTTTTCTTTTTAAATTTAAAACTCTTGTTAAAGAATTTGAAACTCCTTGTGAGGAGCAAATTTATCTTATTTTTCCTGCACATAACCTGGTTGGTTGGATAGCAACTGAACAAATGAATGAGGGTGCCAGTAGCATCCACCCAAACTACTCACGGAGCTTCAATCAGGATGATGAAACCTTCTATCAGCATTTACACAGAGCATCTAACACACACAGGAGCCTAAGTTGGGAACAAGACCTTGCCACAGACTTAGAGTAGAAGGAGTTTGGTGATGTTGCCCACCCTAAAGTAGTAATCCAAAGACAGTTAAGTGCAAATACTTTCACAGGTCTAGGGCAAAAGGAGAGATTTTATTTTACTGTCAGACAATTCAGGGACTCTTCTAAAATTAAATTTATTCCCTTTGAAAGGCTTTATCCTCAGATTATAGTCTTCTCATATTGCAGTATGAAATTTCCCTTCTTGAATGAAATAAGGGGGTAAAAGACTGGATGTTCTTGCCCTCACTGAGCAAATGGTGGAAGAGTTGGCAATTCTGTACTTCCAAAAATATTTTGGGGAAATTTTGCTAGTTCCTGAAATGCTGAGGTGAGGTAACCAATGTTCCTCAGAGCTTAGCCTCAAAGCCTACCCTATAACAGTAAATGCAACCCCAAACCACAAGTCCCAATGAGCTCCTGTTGCTTTCATGACCACCTGCCTCAAGGGCAGTGAGCTCCCAGACCTCTTCTGCTGCTGTGGGTGGTGCTCCTGGATGTGTGGGGGATCACAGGTGAGGTTTTCAGTCTGTTTCTACCTTATTCCTAGACTGGATGAGTCCTTGGATTCTCTTCCTGGTCCCCAAACCCAAAATGCATTCCAAGGCACTGGAATTTGGAAAGGCAGAAATGGCAACCTCCTTGAACAAGGTGCCAGCATTTGTGGTATGATGCTAATTTCCACCCAGAGAGTCTATTTGATCAAGAAATTGAGTCTTCCCATGTGATCCAGCACTGTTTAAGATCACATAGTCTTCTCTGATCACATACACATGTGAGCTGAAGTGGTTAAAGAAAATCACTCTGGCACCCCAGCTGTCTGAGAGTTCAAAAGCTGCGATTATCATGTGCTTTTTGCTATTATTCATGCTAAGATCTTTTCATCTTTTTTTTAAAGTTTGTCAGGCTGATACTTTTCCTTCAAATAACTTGAAGAAAAGTTAGAAATGAGGTAACATCTGTCAAAAATGAAAACTCTACATTGTCCTTCCCTGAACATCGCCAGCAGTGGCTGACAACCCAGGACAGCCTGGCCCACAGTGTCTCTGGGTTGGCGGAAATACTGTGAAGCTATAGAAAAGATGAGACTCACCTCTGAAAAGTACACTTAATCCCACATAAGACACAGCTGAACAGCAGAGAAATTATGTAATGTCAAAGAGCTCCAGACTTACTTAGCTACATGTCTGAGAATGTGAAATTGGTCCTTCTTCATGATACAGATGTACAGTCCCAACTTGGATCATGAAGGTGTGCTCCCAAACCTTCCACCATGAGCAACCCAAAAGACATGAAACTCAGAGGGAAAAAAAATCCATGTTCAGAGAATGTAGAATGCCCAGATGTTGTAAATTAGTTTCCAGAGCCACTGGCTGATATCAAAATGCATCTGTAGCATTACAAACTACTGCCAGCCTCTAAATATTCAAAGAAAGAAAACTCAGTTGGTACCTGGAACATTTTATAAAGCTTCATTCATTCAAATGAGCAAATCTAAATAAGGCATACACATTGGAATTGACATCCAATGGCATCCTGAGTTCTGAAAATGGAATCTATGGAATTCTACTCCAAATTCTGTCAGCTCAACAGCAATATGCCCTCAGTAAGTGCCTTCCTCATTTTCATTATCTGTAACACAGATATTAGGCTAGATCATCCTCAAGGTCTTGAGCATCTTTAACATGTTCCTATTCAAGGTGTTGGACAAATACCAAGAGAAGAGTGTAAAGAGCTAACAGGGTTTCCAAGCCAACTTTATATCATCGTCTTTGATGCATGGTGAACATCTTCTATGAAATATCACAGACTTATACTATGGAGGGACTGTATCAAATGGTTAAGTCCAGTCTTCTTAGAAGGGTCTGACACTATTTTTGCAAGAGGCAGAATACATACATAAAATTGAACTGAAGAATAACCAACGCTAAGTGGCAAACACACTGCACAGGTTTTACACAGAGTTGAAAGGAAAGAAAGGCCCAAGGGCAGAAGGCAGCATTCTCAAGGAGGAGGTAAAGCTTTAACCTCATTTTCTCTGAAGGCAAGAAGCAAAACTAGAGAACTTCGCAGAATTCCTATAATCCTAAGATTATTCTCTTACGACAATGAATGTGAATCGTTAATAAAAGCTCTACCTCTAATAAGTATAAATATAATTATTAGTACCATGCAAATTAGTTCAATTTATAAAAGACTTGTTATCTAGTACAGATAGTTCACAATAATTAATTATAAATTCCCTTTGAATAATCACATAATACAAGCTAACTACTTTAAATGTGGCAAAGTAACTAATTCTGTGTTAAATAACAGTTTCAAAAGAAACTAAAAAAACTATTGCTGACAAGCTACCAAAATTTCTTCCTTGAACCCCAGGAAAGCATTTCTTCACTACTGATAGCTTAAGTGTAGGATACAATAATAAAAAGAATTAAAATCATTACTTGGCAACTATCAAGAATTCTGCTCTTCCCAGGTCACTGACCTTTTCAATTTTAAACTGACAGACACAGTTTAGAGAAGAGGTTTAGAAATAGTATTATTATGTTGGGCAATTTCACTCTTTACTGAGCAGGATTCAGTAAGAACATAAACAGATGGTTCCCCCATGGTAACTGGAAAAGGATGCATATGACATGCCCCTTCTTACTGGAAATATTCCAGGTGAAAAGCAAAGTACAGTCAATTCACAATTAGAAGCATAGGCACAAGGCTACCATTGCATTGTTGGCTCATCCTGTGTTTGTAGCACTGATAGTGGTTGGAAAAGAAGAAAAAATTGAAACAAAATAGCAGAAATAAAATGGAAAAATACTACTTTGAAATTAACTTCAGCCAGGCATGGTGGCTCACACCTGTTAGCCCAACTTTCAGGAGATAGGGACAGGAGGATTGCCATGAGTTTGAGGCCAGTCTGAGCTACATACTGAGTTCCAGACCCATTTGAAATACAGAGTGAGATTCTATCTCAACAAACAAACAATTAATAAATAAAATAAGATTACTGTCGCATCTTATTTTCATTTAGTCTCTGAACTCTGCCTTCTTCTCATCGATGGCCTTGCTTGTGTGTGCTTAAACCTGTAGACAAACAGGAAACCAGTTTACACTAAAACACTAATTACCATACACTGCTTGAGGATAGCAAACTAATCTTTTCATCTATTTTAAAATTCTTATTGTGAATCCTTAAAATACGTCCCATTTTAAAGCATCACTGATTCAATTTTAAAACTTTGCCAGAACCTGCTTTGCTAATCTGCAAACTCGATAATTCTCCCCAAACCTCAGCACACTCAGCAACAATTTAATAGCAAATATCTCTAGAGGGACCTCATATTACTAAAATTCTATTACTTTTTATATTACCAAAAAACTGCTAGTACACTCTAAAGTGTTATAAATAGTTCAGACCAGGAAATGCTTCTCAAAATATATGAAAGATTTTGTTGGTTTTTGGGTTGCTTTTTCTTTTCTTTCTTTCTTTCTTTTTTT
>NW_008357637.1:6585363-6615439 GCF_000622305.1 Nannospalax galili | reverse complement strand
TTTTTTTTTTTTTTTTTTTTTTTTTTGCACTCAGTAACCTGGGATTTTTATCTTACATATTTTTAACTTACAATGCACCCTTCTACAATTAGTATAAAATGTAGATTACCAGTCAACTTCCTGAAGATACTTTATTTTGGCTAATAGAATTAAAAGATGATAAGTTGTATGCTTAATAACCCAGTCATTCCACTAAATGCAAATTATAAGCTGTCTTAGAGAAAACAGTTGTCTGAAATGGGCTTCTTTAATTATATTCTTCTTAAGATTGCTAAGCAGCCCTTTTTGATTGCGAGTACTTGTGTTCATGCTTCTTTAAAAGTTTTAGTTAGAGGTTTAGGAGACAGACATAAACCCATGTACTGGTGAGTAGGACAGGTCCACCCTCAGACCCTACTTGATGTGTTGAATGTAAGATTTCCAGTGACCCTCCACTGTGTGGCTCACACATCTGGAAGCCTGTCTCTGTGATTTGCTGGTTATGTTTCCAATAAGGAGGAAAAAATGGAGTATTTTGATTTCTGTGACAATTATAGCACATTGTAATTTTTTTTAAAAAAAGAATAAGATAGCATTAATGTGGATAACAAATTTATAATCCTTAATAAGGGTTGTAGTACATTTTAAATGACCTTTAAGAATCATATATTTCCCTGTTTTCTATAATGCATCATATCTTGATAGAAGTCGAAATGTTCAAGTTTTTCCATCGTAAAATACTAATCTAACTGGAAATAGATGAAGTTTGTCACTCTACAAACATAGTGGTATTTCCACACCGAACAGATTGCACAGTGCTCAACCAAGGGTCTCTCTGCAATCAGCTCACGCTAGCTCCAGTTTTCAAAGGATCCTGAATCAATTGTCTTGTGACCCCTGTGCTCTTTGTTTATTTGCTGTATGTACTATTCACAATGCAAACCATTCTTTAATAACTCCAAATTCTTTATTAAAGATGAATTTCAAAAAGTCACCTTGATTAGACAGCAAATTTGCTGTTGACATTTATACCCAGTGTACACTGGCATGTCAGCTGTACAAATATATTGCTAACCTCTAACCTATAAGCCTATGTCCTACAAAAATCTCTAACGGCCACAGAATAAGGTTTTTTTCACCCAGTTTTCTGCCTTTCCCCTATGTTTCACTGCTTTCCCAGTATGTCCTAGCCTATTAAATTCCTTCTCCATATTAATACTATCTAGTTCTTCTTTTTAAAAAATTTACAATAAGCTATAATGGTCACAGGAACCAAAATACCCCAGCATTTTCTCTTCCAGTTGGTAGATTTAATGGGACAATTGAAATCATAGGGAAGGAGCTCCTTGATGCATTCTAATCTACACAGACAAGGGTAACCAGAAATCTTACATTTAACACACAAAGTGGAGCCCCAAGTTTGGGACAGCACTGCTCACCAAGATGGAATTTTCCACTTCACAGAGCCAGGAAATGGAAAAGTATTCCAAATTCCCTTGGGTAGGCGTGCAGTCTGCTCCCTCTCTACTTCTGTGGCACTATCTGGACTGAGTCCAGAGTGGACTTGAACCCATGAAGAAGCTAGAGAGAGCATACTTAGTCTGTACTGCACTAACCAGACACAGGGAAATGACAAAGGCCAATACATTGACAGGCAGAATTTGCCTTATGTACCAATTTTCATGCAAACAATTTCTAACAAATTCAGCATTCACTTCTCCAAAACCATGTTTGAGCCACAGGTGAAGGTGGTCAATAATTTTAATGCCCAAGTGCTTAGAATCACAGGCATTTCAAGTATCTCCTTTTTCTAAACACAGAAAGCAAGACCCAGAGAGTCTATGTGATTTTCAAAATTAGATGGCTGGCTGGAATGCTCCTGCTCTTCTTTCCAGTCCTCCTTTTCCTTTCCTTTCCTTTCCTTTCCTCCCCTTGCCCCACCTCAGCTGCAACGAGGCTAGCCAAGGCAGAAGATCAGGCACAGTGTTTAGCTTTGGTTTACAGACATAGTCAGGGCTGCCTTTATGTTCCTGTCAATGAAAGTATCTGTAGTCTAAATAAAAAAAGTTCAACCAGAAGCTCATCTCCGTCTAGTGGCCCTCTGTGAAAGCTCAATTCAGAATGGAAATACCATGCAGATGTGCAGCACTGTTCGCAGGCAGCAACAAGGAGGTGGGACCTAGAACGTACAACCAACTCCCTACTTGCTCATTATCTCCACATTGGCTTGCTCTAGGACAGTTCCCCAAACTCATGTTTCTCCTTCTAAGACTGCTCCAGAATGTTCCTCCCCACTACCTGGCAAGCTCTCCCTTTCCTCCTTCATCTTCCCTAATCATTTTGCTTCTATAAAATAAGTTGTTCCTTTCTGAATGTCTCAAATGCACATCTACAGTTTTCTTTTCTTGACTTTGTGTACCTCCCATTGATTGATAGATTGATAGATGATAGATACATAGATAGATAAGTGACAGAAGAAATACATATAGATATGCATACCATATATACATATTTATTGCATAGAATTTATGAATTTAATGTAGGCGTACATGCATATGTATAAATATATATATTTATATATCTATAAAATTCTATAAAATATGAATTTAATGTAGGCGTACATGCATATGTATAAATATATATATTTATATATCTATAAAAGTTTCTATAAAAGGAGCTTCTATCAATTGTAGAAATGATTAAAATGAGTGATTTTACTGCGCCATGTACAGGTTTGAAACATTACAGGAAAATAATCCTGGCCTTTTGTGTTCATCTTCATTCACTCTAGTCAAAGAGAGAGCATATTACAGTCATCTCCCCACACAAGTGACATCAGGAGTCATAGAAAAAAGTCAAACTAAACTCCAAAAGAGAAAGATTATAATCTATTTAAGAATCAGTATTTATGAACTTAAAGTTCTATTACTTTTATCAGGCATACAAATTCTACATGTGCTGGGGCTGTTGTTCAGCTTGTAGAATGCTTGCCTAGCATGCATAAAGTCATGAATTCAATCCTCGGTACAAATAACCTGGGCGCAGTAGTACAGGCCTATAATCCCAGTGCTCAGAAGACAGAGACAGGAAGATCAAAAGTACAAAGTCATCCTCAGCTACTTGGCTAGTTTGAGGACATCCTGGAATACATGAAAAAAAAATTCAACATGAGTGAACCAGGCTGTCAAAAACCCTGGTTGACAAAATGTCCACCTCTGGGTACCTCTTCTAAACCTAGCAGTGATTCCCAGATCTTTTTTTTAAAGTATTCTTTAAATTTTTTTAAATTTTATGTGTATGAGAGTATTGCCTGCATGTATGTAAGTGCACCTATGTCATACAGTGGCCATGAAGATCAGAAGAGGGTATCAGACTCCCCTAAAACTGGAGTTACAGTTGTTAGCCACATGTGGGTGCTGGGAATCAAACCCAGGTCTTCTGTAAGAGCAGCCAGGGCGCTTAACAACTGAGTCATCTCTTCAGCTCCCAGATTCCCAGGTCTTTTGACAGCCCTCTGTCCCCAAGCTTCACAAATATCTGCCTCATAGGTTTCCTGCTAATTAAACTAATCAAACAGTAGATCAAGTCTAGCATGTAAGAAAGTTACTTAGAAGGTAGGTGTAGATGTTAGAGGTAGAAAAAAAAATAATGAAACCATTTTAGATGTAAAAAGACGTATGTCATCTTGCCACTCACCAATTTCCTGATTTCACTAGTGACCTTTCAGCCTTGACATCTCTTCCTGTTGTTTTTCTGCTTTTTAGGAAATTATATTACTCATTTCTGACCAAAGAACTCCAAAGGCCAGATATTGTACTGCACATTAGTACTCCTCGTATTCACAAGACTGAGGCAGGAGAATTTTAAGCTTGAGACCAATCTGGACTCCAATAACAAAACTCTAAAAGCCAATTGTAGGGATGCTGTAGGGTCCTAGGGAGGACACTGTTGGTACATACTCACGTATGTGGTATTCTCCTGTCTTGCCAATTGGAGACTAGGTATGTGGTTCATCTGTGCCATTCACAACAGCATGGAATGGATAGTACATTTTAGAAAGGCTTCATTCCAAACTATTCAAAACAGAAATACACAAATCTTAGCTCTTTTGAAGCCCAAATACAGAATTTCGAGGATGTTAGGGTTGTTTTTTGTTTTGTTTTGTTGTGATTTTATTTCCCTGGACTAGGTATCAAACCAGATAGAAAAGTATTCCACAACTGAACTACTTTGCTCTCGGCCCCATTTAAATGTTTTAAAATAATCTCAGGGCTATCTCTTGCAGCATGATTGCCCTGTTTTATGCATAAGAAAATTGAACATTGAAAAGTCAAGGATCATTTGCTCTTTGAGATTTTTGGAAATAAAAAAGTAACTTTGTGTTTGGGTAGATCTCCTTCAGTAAATCTCTACTTACTATATAAACATTAATGCTATAGATCTATTTGGGGATGTGTCCATGTTAACTTACAGAGAATAGCCCAGTATAAAGATTTTTCTTAAACCCTAAAGCAGCAGTTTGTGGGAATTAGTGGCTCACCAGAGAACACATCTGTGCCTCTGACAATGTGAAAGCAGAAAAGGGAGGGCTGTTGAGAGCATGCAGCTGCTGCTGGCTTCCCTGCCTGTCCTTTCTGGAAGAAACAGCGGGATTGCAGGAAATAAATGACCTGGGCTCTAGCCTTAGATCTTCCAGTAAGCAGCTGGATGGTCTTGGCCACTACTTCTAGTCTTTCTGGCGCTTGATTATTCTTTATCTGCAAATTAAAAGCTTAAAAATTCCTTTATGCTTCTTCCTAGCTCTGAAGTTCTTCAAGTTCAGTACCTACAGCCAAGGAGTGATTGTATGACTTCATAAATACGCAGGGAAAATGGGGGCCCAGCCCCTGCAAGCAGCAGAGAGAAATGGGCAGAAAGGGGTTACCAATGTAATCGGTGTTGGATTAGCAGTTGAACAAGGGAAGACAGCAGCTCTTGCAAATTACATCCAATCACTTTATCAATGGGAGAGGATGTAGGTGGGGGAAAGTGTCTTTTCCAGGCAAAATCAAGGCAAACTCAAATATCATCCTGCTTCAAGGATTTGAAAAGAATGAGCAGAGGTGACAGAGTGAGCGCTGCAGAGATCAGACAAAGGCATAATCAAGTGACCCCTCACTACCCTTTCTTGCTCTCCTACAGCAAATCTCAAGTAACCATGATCTTCAGGTAGACACAGTTTTCCTTCACAGTCAAAGTGTAAAGTTAACTGACAGGGATATTAAATACAACGTCTAAACCAACACCCATATGTTAATTTGAGGGTGTCAACTGACGGTACCAGGCCCACAACTACCTAGACACAGATTACACAGGTAGCTTTCAAGAGTGAGTAGCTCTGACCTGTGTGCCAGGTAGGTCAGCACTCATCGCTGCATGCCTCATAGTTGCTGTAGTGCGTAAGCGTCAGAGGATGGGAAGGTGAGCTCCAACTGCACTGAAGGAAAAGATGAAGATGCAGCTGATCATTCTTGCAAAGATGTGCCTGGAAGAACAGACTCATGCCAGAATGAAATCCCGGTAGACCACCTCAGCTGCAGTCAGGATAAGGTGGTGTCAAATTTATGGATGTGGTTTCTTTATTTTGGTTTGCTTACTTTCCAATGAGGAAAATATTGTATTTCTTTTATGTTCTGCATTTCTTAAGTTTTTCATCATTAAAAACATATTATTCTTTTTGTTAGGAAAATAAACAGTAAATATCTAATAATGGTGTGAAATGAGAACTTTCTAATTCTCCTAAAATACGTGCATTTCTTTTAAAACATGGTATATTGAGTAATATGTATGTGTGTGCATAGATATTTTTAAGGAAACAGTAGTTAGTGTAGTACTTCGGAGCAAAAACATGAATGTTGATTCTTTTCCTCTAATGAGCTATTATCTGAGAATCAAAGCTAAGGTGGACTATTGAGGCTACTTAATCATTAACCTTTCTCCACACATAAATCTGCAGACTTCTAAGTAGAGATTGTGCATGCTGGGTATCCAAGAATGACTGAAGGCTGGCACAAACCCTTTTTTTGAAAATGAATAGTTCTATTTTATTTCTAAAGTACTCCAAAACTTTTTGAGGCTGCCTATTTCTACATTTAGTCAGTCATTCTTATATATGATAAAGTCATAAAGTCTGCTTGGGTCTTAAAAACAGGCTGTCTCCTTACGCAGCCGAAACCATTTTCTTCTACTCGGTCTATGAGATGCAGAAACCTGGCTGGTGTTCTCCAAGGCTCCATTTCGCTGCCCAGAGGTTGTTAATTTTGTCTCCTTTCAGCTTTTTTTTTTCCAAGATAAATAGCCCACCTCCCTTCCTTGAGAACACAGTCTCCAATCCCTGTCATCATTGTCCTCTTTCTATACATCAATTCTATGTGATTATCACACATATGTCTTCAGTTACAGACCCGAAGGGCACTATTCAAATAAGAGCCTGACCTTTGATGAAGTTTATGCAAGGGTTGTTTTCCAGCTGTAAATGATACTGTCTTAATACAGATAGGATAATGATGCCAACACAAACTAGACTCCTTGAATGGCTAGATTTTCATCAGTCAAGTTTATGTCAAATTATCTAGCTTTTCTCCTACCACCAACTTCCACACAAAGGAAATCACTGTTAACAAATTTATATTTAGTTCTTCCAATGACTTACACTTTCATTCTAAAACCACACATATGATTGCATCTCTGCTCCTTAATTTTCAGTCTTAGCAATCAACAGCTACTAATTTCTCTCCATTTTTTTCTCTAGGTTGGTGTAACTTTTGATTTTTAAATTCTTCCTTTAGATAACTGTATAACTTTAAATGATTTAATTATACTTTCATTTCAGGATCCATCAGCTTTAGGAAATAGTTATTGACTCAGTACTCATAACTTACACACACTAGTTTCTATCTCAGGACCTTTGCCAGGGTATATCCTTTACACTTTCAAAATTTGTCATGGTTATATCTGTTTTGTAAGTATTATGACTCTGAAACTATTATTATAGAAATGCAATGCACCAAAGAAACAAGAGGAAAGAATACGTGGCCACCAAACTCATGGTATTCAAAAACAGAACATTCTAAGCATCTCCATTAAATGGATTCTCTATTCTTGAACTCCAGTAAATACTCAAAATCATGCCAAAATGTACTTCTTAATTGAGTAATAGTTTTTTAGGCAATACTATAAATATTAATTGGTTGCAAGTAGGTGAAACTGATTGACTTAAAAATTTGTTGCTAAGATACAGGGAAACTCAAAATGAAAGGAAAAGCCAAGGATAAACCAACTCCAAACTTTCAAGATATTTAGACTATGAAATTAGAGAGTACGTGTTCATTCCTGGGGGGAGGGGGCATCTTGCTGGTGTGGCTTGGACCACAAGCAAGAAACAAGGCCTCTTGATTGACAGACAGTTACATCAAGGTTGCATGCAATAGTGAAAAGTGGTTTCCAAAAACAAAATCTTGGTGCTGTCACCAGCAGACAGACAGAAGCAGAGTAGGGAAAACAGCAGCATTTGTTGCTTATAATACCATTTGTCACATTTTCATTAATGACTAATTTGTGTAATTATCCATTTGATGTTGTCCTTCCCCACCAGATTTTATGTCCTATAAAGAAAGCTTAAATACATTATTTGTCTGTTAATCCAAATGCCTAAGACAGTGTTTAGGGTACAATAAGCACACAGAAAACAAACATTGTGAATAAAAGAGATGCTGAAGGCTTCTGGGATATGCCACATCACTATTTATTAGCCTAGCTTGTTAAGAAGTATATTTAGGGGCTCAAGAGATGGCCCAACAGTTAAGAGCTTTGGCTGCTCTTGCAGAGGACCTGAGTTTAGTTCCCAGCACCCACATGGTAGTTAACAGCCACCTGTAATTTCAGTTCCAAGGGATCCAATGCCTTCTTCTGGCCTCCACGGGCATTGCACAAATGTGGTGCACTTACATACATGCAGGCAAAAACTCATATACATAAAATAAAAATAAATAAAATTTTTTAATTGTTTAAAAAGAAATATATTCAAGTAGCTTAATTACATATTTTAAAAGGGACTGCTATTCTTAGAAGCATGTTTGTTACCTTAGAGGGACACTTCCCAGGCTTTCTGATTTGTGTGTGTTGAAAAGAAGAGTGCCTCTCTAGACCTCGAAACCATGGCTGGATCATACCTGTTTGTCTACCTGCTGCCCAAACAACTAAACGTGTAGAGTTACCTGTCCCAAAGTACTAGCCAGCAACTTAAATTTCCATTCTTTCATGATGTCATTGGGGAAAGTCTGGGCATGTCTGAACCAGAACTTGCTAGTAGCAATTTTTAACACCAAGAATAATATCTCCTCTTCTGTAACAGCACACAGGATGCCTGGTTGATCTTCAAATTGCCAGTGCCTAGCACAGGACTAGGCAAATGAGAATTCCCTAAACTGTTATTAAACCTAAGTAACCAACCATCAGGAAATAAAGTCTTTGACAAATAAATGTAACAAGTTTGTACAAATACTGGTTCATATTCCAAGGAGAGGATATTTTATCTTTATCTAGTATAATACACTTCTCAAAAGAGACAATGAAGGAAGGAAATTAAAATAGTCTTAGCTCTCTAAGCTATGGAGAAATCGTAAGCCCTTTTTCAAATGAATCCATTCCCAGAGTAGTCCACGGGGTATAATATATCTAAATACAATTATGACAGAAGAAACAACAAAGAATGCAGAAATCATCTTCTCTGAGGGCTTCATGCCTTTGTATCAATCAAGAGGAATGTAAATGAGGAAGGTTCATCAGGAGTCACTAATTTCTCACCCTGTCAGAAATCCAGTTTCACTTTGTTGAGGCTGTTCATGACCATGCTTGTGAAATCTGCAATTCATCTCTAGACAATAACTAATTATTACTTATTCCTAAGAAATAAGTCAACAAAGATATTTTCCTGTTTACATTCTTATCAGACTGTATCAGAACCATCTGTTTTCCAGTTTGGTTGCTGCTGCTTTTTTTTTTTATCCCAAGGGATAAATTCTCTACATTGTTCTCTGAACACATGCACGCATGTAAAACTGACTCTTAATACACAATTGCAATTTTCACTAAAATGTTGGAGGAGTGCAGAGGAGAACCACATATTCTGTGTCAAAGGATGAAAATAATTTCTTCTCTCACAAATTTCACTCTACTTTAAAGCAAAGGATATACTAAGATCTAACCCATCTCTAATGGCCATATCCTGATTTGCATGGGTTGCTGTTGGCTTTTCTAAGAGTATCTGTGTAGAGCTTTGTGATACTTACTAAAGCAACTTTCACCTAGAAAATAGAGGCAATGCTACTAATATGAAGATGCTGCAATTTTAAACCAATAAGAGATGACCTCTTTGCTCTGTTGTTCATCAACACCAATCTCCTGTGACATAAGCAGTAAATAATTTTCCTTCTTTGAAGAGAGGCATAATTGTTCCATTGCCAAGGAAGCAAGAGTATAAGATGTAAATTGTGGTACTCACTGAGTTGCTATATGGCTTTGGGCAAGCAATTAACCTTTGGTGTCTCAGTTACTTCATCTGTAAAATAGGGATAAGGGTTTTATGCAGGTGTGATGCCTGGACTAATTAGTATAATTATCATTATTGATGGGAAAATAATGTTGGTCACTGATATACTATCTCATGTTAGCACTGGGAATCATTTCTATCTTCCTTGCATAGGATCCATTTTATGAATCTGTAAAAGAAAACAACAAAACTGATGACAAAAGCCCTGCATGCAGCCTGGGACAGCAAAGTTAAAGCGCTCCATCTCCACAGAGGCTTATCTCTTCAATGGATTACTTTTTATATTTTACATTTATGATTTGAATATTCTCTGAATTTAGGCTAAATATGCACACTATAAGAATTCAAAGAACTTTCTCATAGCCCATAATTGAATGACAAACTGCACTGCAGTTGAATGCTTTCCAAGTCAATAGGAGGCAACACCATGACCTTCTAGTAAAAGCTTAGGCTACAGTCATAGAATTCAGGGTAGTCAAACTGAAGTCAAAGTATACACTGAAGACATTGCTCAGATCTCCACCATCATATGCCCCGTGTGGGCATCTGCCCCATTAGGACCCTAGCTCAAGCAGCAGGAGACCAGGATAGACGACTGAAGCTCATGAGATGTCAGTACTTCAAGATGGAGAACACCGAAGGGGGGCCAGTACAGTGTCTTTCCACCAGTCTGTAGCTAATGGCTTCATAATTCAGTGAAAGAGAGATTGAGAGTGTTAAAAACAGCCTTTCTTTTGATTCTCACCTAACAACCCTCACTGTCCTTCCCAGGATTCCCTTACAAATTGTCAAAGTGACAAGGAGCCATCAAAGGAAGGGAGGGATTGAAGGTACTCAAGAGGTCAGTGCTCAGTACCACAGCTTTGTACCCCTCTGTGTCTCTTGGTGTAGACACAAGTTGTCAGACCAGAAATTTCACAGGAGTTCCTTCTCACTGGAATTTTTTCTTGAGCTGAGTGGCAATCAAGCCTCAAATCTCCAGCATCTGAAGCCCTAAATTACCTTGACAGGTCAATCATACCGGGGACCCTAGCTTCTCTCTAACATTATTTCAAAATGATAGGCAATGACTTCCCACCTGAACCGCTAAAGCTACGGCCATTCTCATATTATCCTGGCCTATGAAACGAAACATAACAATTAGCATTTTTAGCAGGACTGAAACTGCTAACACAACTTCTCTGTGTTCTACACAACTTTATTAGGAATCCCTTCATGATTAACATTCTTCTCACTGTATTGTGCTTGAAGGTTAATAATATCCGCCATCTTCTGAGAGGAGAGTGGGCAGGGGACAGCATGTTTATGAAAGGAGGAGCAGTGTGTGGCAGCTGGAGAGGACACTTCCACCTCAGTCCACTAGAGGGTATCTTGCAGAGGAGGACACAGACAGACCCAGGTCCCTGACCTGCAGATTGCCCTTGGGTTGAAATAGCATTAGGCTCTTCATCTCTCAGCTTCTCCCCTTCTGTGGGTTTCCTTTCTAACCATGCCTCTCTACAAATGTCAGAATGTAGGCAGGGCCACAGCACAGTGGCAGGAAAAACTAACCTGTGTTAGGTTGTCTAAAATAAACACCCAGTTTTATTCTTCAAAATTAATGTGGAGGTAACCCAGCATAACCTCGAGTTGGAAATCCGTGGATTCTGAGGCTATATGTGGGTTGTGGAGTGAATGGTGTGTACATGTTATTGGGAAAGTGCCTGCATTATATATAACGCATAAAGAAATGTACCTAGCCTTTAGCACACCAGCTGTTTCTGCTTATAAGCCTGAGTTATCCAGGAAATGTGGTAGGGCATTTTGCAGTAAATATTCTACTTGATTTTTTTAGGCCTAGCCACTTATGCTGATTTATACAATTTAGGAAGGAATATAAATTTTAACAAAGAAAGACAAACCTTACAAATTTCCTTCTTTCTTACATCGTGTATTCTTGAGAAGGGACTGGGGAAGGAGCCTGTTTTGGTGAACTCTGTGTAGGTGGTAAAGTGAAATATAACACATTTTTCCTATCTGTAATATTGTTCAGTGTAGCAAACCCTTTTGCTTGTTACAGTACGGTAAATGGGGTGTTTAATTTGGGATTCAATGTAGTCGAGAGTCAAGGTGCAGCAGTTTTATTACAGAAATACAATTTTATTGGAGGCTGAAGATTTAATTTCCACCTTACGTAGAGAGCCATAAATGGCAAGCCTATTTTATGTTTTGCATAGCATTTGATATATGTAATTCCTGGGCTAATTTTAGAATTTGGAAAGGTAGAAGAGTCACAATACATAGATTCAAATTCTTCAACACCCCAGTCATAGATGATATTTTAAAAGGAACACTTCTCTGTTAGTCATGGGTCTGAAGCCATTTTTCGCTGTGGTGACCAAGCTGTGTGCCACATCCTTTTCATAGTTTTCTGACTAGGTGAGCCACAGAGCCACCCAGGAACATCCCCAATGCAGCAAATGCTTCCTTTGTTTAAATTTGTCAGCAAGATGACAGTCAGTTTGAAAGCAAGATGGCCAGACAACACAAGGACTTTGCTTTCTAGTGTTCTTAATATTTGTCAGGATCACATTTAAATATCTGTTCAGATGTATGTATTGAGACTAAAGTAATTTGCAATGTAAATTTGGAAGGATTGAATAGATTGAATATGAAAGAAATGGTCAAATTCTATTAGTTGGAAATCTGTAACAATGTTGGAATCCATTTGGGGGATAATATCATTTTCTTCCCTTCAACCATACACACACACACACACACACACACACACACACACACACACACACTGCTTCCCTTCCATCTGTTTGTCTTTGGAGCAATATCGTTTCCATAATCAACATTTCATCACTTCATGCCTTTTCCTTACCACCAGGTGGCGCCCTTTGTTTATGGACATCTGTCCATTTCCTTTTTCACAAAGATGCTACAGATAAACAGCTCCAGAGCTAAAACACTGTTGCAAACACGAAAATTTAACACACTGAGATTTAAAAAAACCTAAAGCTTTTCAGACATTGGTATAATAAACCTTGCTTTAAGATTCCTATTGCTACTAGATTTAATAGCTCACACATTTTCCTATTTACAACTTATGTACACCAAACAGCAGGAAAGAATATTGTTGCGTGTGCCATAAACAGTGAGGCTGCAGGTCTATTTATAGAGCACTATCATTTTATAATCTCAAATGTTTGGAAACTGCATTCAAAAAGAAGAATTCAAATACTATATGTTATGAGCTTCCTTCTTCTTCAGTCTTAAAAACATGCACCTCATAGAGAAGAAAATATTTTTCTTTAAACAAAAGAGAGTGGTAACTCAGATGTTGGTAATAGAGAGAGAAATTCTTTCAGTCAAATTCATCTCTCTTCAACTTGTGTTTGCAGTTTAAGGTAGTATGAATTCATCTTAGCTTTGATAAGAAACTAATCAAAACTGAATGGCAGCATAGATACATTATTTCAATATTCTTTTCTTTTAAAGAAATGAATCAAAGCTTTTCTCATAAACAACAGGCAGTAATATTTTAGGTTAGAACCTTGATTTGCTTTATATAAATAACTGTGAAATGAGCTCACCTAAACTGGCTTGCCAATGACCTCAACCTTGATCTGGAAAGATCATTTATTCACAAGTAAAATATTCCCATTATCTATGCTAACGCTGTCTTGGATCTTTTCTTAAGGTAGATTACGAACTGTGACGTTGGACAGTCTATTAATAACATGTGCATTTTCCAACATCGTGGAATTCCAGATTTCATTGAAATAGCATTTCTGTTGCATTTTAAAATTTTTCACTGGGATGTTGCTCTCCTCAGACTTATACCTAAAATTTTGCTAAGTAGCAAGTTGAAGATCTGTGTGTGTGCTTTGTAGTCTGAGAACTCTGGCTTTCCTGTCAGTATACGAACTGGTTCTGCCAGCAGAGTCTGCATGCAGGAGAAGAAGCCCTTGTGCAACAAACGTGCCGCACCACCATTTTCTGTCTGTTCACACACAATAAAATGGTGGCATAGAAAACAGTGAACACATTGTGCCCAAAAGGTCTGTCTTGAGAGGATTCTAGTCGCCAATCTCAAATTCAAGCTGCTTTTAAACATGCTGTTACCAAGTGCTTGGAGGGATTTGTTTTGTTTAAACGTACAGAGCATGTGCATGTTTGTGGGTAGGTGGCTGGCTTTACAACCCCCAAACAGTCGACCATGTATGCATGAGGAAATAATAGAAAGAACTAGTCAAAAATTAACACTCAAGCGGAGAGTGAAAGCAAACCTACGTCAAAAGCAGGGTTCCTGGAAACGTCTCTAACAGTCCAGCGCTGCATAATGAATTTGGCCTTGAGGATTCCTTTCATTTTAGCGTTCACTGCTTCCAAATTTGAGTTGGGAAATTTTAAAGACTCCAGGTTCTGTTTTCCCTTTTCTCCCGATGTCCTCTGAATATTAAACACATACTCACACTCAGTTTTCACCTGGCACCCCCATTTTTTATGGGGACGGGAGAAAACAACCTTCTCTCCTCTCTTCCTTGCTCTTATTTTCAGTCATTACAAATGCTGCCATGGCTCTTTGTAAGTGTGGAAATTCTCATTTTTCTGCAGTGTTTCAGACTCCCACAGATTCCTTGGGGATATGGTGAAGAGCTAACCAACTGCACATGGGAAATGAGAATGTTCATGCCTACAGAAACTGCAGCCTTTGGTGATTTTCCACTCGAAATACAAGTCATGAGCAACTTTTTTGTTTCAAGCACAATGGCTAGCACTTGTATGGTGTGATAGGGTCAACTTTGAGCATACGAACACACTGAAGCGACTCACAAAATTTAATTTGACTTCTTTCTATAAACAGTTTCACTATTTGCAAAGTGCATAATAAACAGGTTATCGCAAGACTCCTTCCCTCCAGGCTCTCTCGACTTCCAGACAGAATTATAAAAGGCTACTGTCTGTAAATAGCCCGGGTGGACCCACCAGCAGGTAATGCAGTATGTGCCATAGACCACCAGGGGCTGAACAAAAACTGCTAAGACTTTTTCTTAGGATCATTAGCTAGAGTTAAACAAGGTGTTAAAGTGAAAAGATGGGGAAGTTGACCTAGCACATTATTTACATGCCTTCATTTTATTCTTTACACTGAAATTAAATATTAGTACTCAATTTTATAATTTAAATATATTACCACTAATATATTGCTTTTCGTCTCTTTAAATAACTATTGCATTATTTTATGGTACTATCTAACCTTGATTTTCAGTGAACATTAAAACTCTCCAGAGAAATGCAATTTAAAGCTAAGAAGAAGCTATTAGTAATGATTTTTTTTGTGTTTTCCATTTTGAGATAAAATTAATGAATTTATTTTTAAATCTAAATCTGAAATCAGTATCTGCCTGCAACTGAGATGAGTGAGTCTGGCACTCCTGGAGTGAGGTTGTCTGAGTTTCTGGTCTTGTGTTATCAGTCATCAGGTAAAAATATTCTTATTTTTATATCTGCATTACAACTTTGAGACCCTGCTAGGCTTATCCATAAACCAATACTAGTTGCCCTGTCTGTGTATTTAAACAAAACCAATCCAATAAATTTAGGATTGGGGCTGAGAAATAAATGTCATGTAAGTGGCCCTCAATTAAATACCAGAAAAAAGATTATGTGATTATTTAGTCCAAAAATTAAGTTTTATGTTTTTAATTGGTGTCAGATCCTGTCCTCTGTCTTTAGTGCTTAAATCAAAGGTGAACACATTAACCAGGAAGGGAAACATAATAACAACTCCTTTCATCCCCTGGCTCAAATGTCCTATGCTCAGCCCTAATTTTTGTTAGAACACTTTCAGGCAAAGACAAGAGGAAACAGTAAACATGGCAACACCATGAAAATAATTTTCGGATGCACTATTTCTCTCTCTGTTCAAAGAGTGAGTTGTATAGGCTTCAGAGGTACCGTTAAACCTGATGCCAATGAAAACAACCCCCCTTCCAGCAGAATGGAGACCACTCTTCATTTCATAAATCTTGTTCCCAAGTAGACCAAAACCAGGAACTGACTCTGTCTCTCACATCAATGGCCTGAAGCTGTGGTGCGTCAGAGTCCCGCGTTCAAAGGAGATCAAGGGTATCTGACAGCAACTTCAAGAGCAGAGATGCAATTATAACTGACAGCCAGATGTCTGGCTGGGTGGATACAACTCTCCAGTAAGACTGCAGATGGTGTCACGATCTCTGCAGCTAAGCAGTTAGTCCAAGAAATGATAGATAGATAAACAACAATATCACAAATCATCAGATGAACCAAAAAAGTTGCGGTGACTAAGACTTCAGATGGCAAGAGTTGACCAACCAGGTACCTTCCTCCCATCACCTCCTGCCCCTTCTCCTCACAAACAAAAGCTTGTTAGTGGCTGAGGGCCCAGCAGGAAACGTTTTGACACCCCATGCCAAACACTAATCCATCACTGAAACCTTTAATATACTTAAGTGTTTAGATTATGGAAGCAAACGGGATTCCAATAGAAACTGTCTTACTTGTGGAATATAGAGACTTAATTGTTTAACTATGTGTTACCTTTATTATTCTTCCTCCTTAATCAAAGATTACTTAGAAGAGGATATTAAAATTCAAAGATGAAGGAATTTTGTTTTAGTTATGATTAAAGCAATAAGAAGCATGAAACTTTTTGTTCCTTAATTATGCTAGAAAACAGATTGCTAAGTTTTCATAGTAGACTATATATTTTTTTCTTTTCTTATCCTATCCAAGTATACATTTCTTCATTTTTCATTTTTGCAGATCCCATATTTGCTCAAAAAACATTTTTGTGTAACTACATTGGACATGTATTTGTGATTCATAAGCTAGTAAAAGAAGCTAGCCATTCTAATACAGATATACATAAAGAATTTGACTGAAACTCCGTGAAAGTGTCTGATTTGTGAAACCATTGGAAATACTAATTAATTTTATGGAAATAGATTGACAAATAGTAGAACCGTATTTATTTATTCTTTTAGTGAAAATCGGTAGACATTTTTAAGTACTTGTGAACTCAGTTTTCGTTGACATCTTTTTGAGTAACTAAAAATTATGTTATTTTAAGCAAACTTTTTTTATGTTTTATTTACTATTTTTATTTTCTGTGTATGTGTGTATTGCCTGCATGTAGGTAAGTGCACCTGTGTCGTGCAATGCCCACAGAGGACAGAAGAGGCTGTCAGATCCCCTGAAACTGGAGTTACGGATGGTTGTTAGCTGCCATGTGGGTTCTAGGATTCGAACCTGGGTCTTCTGCAAGAACAGCCAGTGTTCTTAACCACTAAGCCATCTCTCCAGCCCCTTAGGCAAAATTTTATATAAACTTTTTACAAAGGTGCTTGGACTTATATTCAAATGCATTCCCTTTTTGCGATGTTGTCTCAGACCCCAGTGTATACTACTGAAGCCCTTGGTTCCAAACTCATTTTGAGGTCTCTGCTGTCTAAGAATGATCATGACCAGAGGCCTCTCAAAGTAGCTTCTAGGAATACAGGATCCTTTCTGCATACTTGGACAATTTGGTCCCTCACCAGAGACAATGCTTCACATGGACACATGTAACAAGTCTCCAAACAGAAGTCTCTGATGCCCTTTCCTGGAAACACTTCCAGAAAATATGCTGACCAGGAAGAAACAGCAGGGAAGAGAGACTCTGCCAAGGCACTGGGAACATCTTAACAAGGACTAATTAAATGTCGTGCTTGAGAAATATGGATGAAGAAAGCCAAATACAATAACTCTTTACAGATGGTTTTAGGAACTAACAAGACCTGTAGGAAGCAGCACATTAAGATTAGTGTCTCCAAAGTCTCTTAGAACCATTAGCGGTTGGAGGTGGTGTGTGCTTCAGGAAGAGGTGATCAGATGCTGTCTGATGTAAAACTGGGCTGTTGCTTCGTATTCTTATTTCCCCCTGAAGGGATCTAGGCGTCTGTTTTATTGCATCACAGTATGAAACAGCCAGTCAATTGAATATTAAAAAGGGCCTTAGAAGCCTCAAAATCTATTTTTTCTGATGAGTACAGAGCCATCCTGTAAAATGCTTGTGAAAACCAAGAAAATAGAACTATGTTGTCATGTCATTCCCCCTCACACACACTGTTCCAACACACAGTAAACATTTGACTACCGTTTATTCATTCATGGAACAAAAGTTCCCTTGGCAGTTACCCTATTTCAGGCCTGGAGCAAGTTTTGGAGATAAAGTAGTCAGAAAGACAGTGTGAACAATATCCGCCTTTCAAAGTGGACAGCCTATGTGAGGATATGTGTTGAAGTGATAGATGATGGATGGATGGATACTGGTTAGACAGAAAGATGGATGGACAGGTGGATGGATGGGAAAATGTGTGCTTGGGGGAAAAAGGTGCTTCTCAGTTGCAGGTCTGGTGGTCTGGTATGATAACTGCTTAAAATGTGATCTTTAGGCTGAGCACTTTCAAAAACATACAGAACCTCAACCCAAAAAGAGATGTCCAAGACAAACTCCATGCCGGTCACTGGTCTCATTATGGGCTTTGAAATGGGTGCTGGCCTGGTGATCTGAGCCTTAGATTGGGGGCTCTGAAGTTAGTGAGGTTTCCTGGGACCTGGTAACCTTTTAGAAATTATGATTGGTGCTGGCATTTTGCGTAGAACCTGGAAGAACCATCTCTGGCAATAAAGGAAATCTATGCCTAACATATAGCAAAACTGGTTTATACCTTCAGTGCATCACTAAAACACTAAAGGGTATTTCCACATCTAAGTCTGTTTTTAAGAAAAGTCTTATTTCTAGTTATTTGTACAATGCCCCAAGAAATATGTCTCGTTGTCCAAACTGTCTTTCCCTCTGGCAGGCTTCTTGACTTTCTTGCTTTTTATTTTAATTCTATTCCCGTGCACCACATACTCAGTTGCTTGATACTGAGGCTGTACACTTTTCCTATACCCATGCTGAAAACAGTTATTCAGTGATAAAATAACTGTTTGAACCATCAAGTCTCCATGGAGGGGGCCTGGAGACTGTCAAATCTGCTCTTTCCAGAACAGTTCACTGAGCCTTGGGAACAAAAGGAACATTGAGCAGGGGATCTGTCTCCAGCTGCCAGGTAAAGCTCAAGATTGGGAACAATGAGTCAATGTAGCCAGAGCAGTAGGAGGTGAGAGGAGGAAATCAAATCGAAAAAACTTCCCACCAAGCTGGATGCTTTCCATAAAAGACTAGTCAACTAGATTTTCCTTTTCCAGCTAGTTGCTCTGCAGTATAGTGAGAAGGAATTTCTGGATGGTTAGGATGAGGGACTAGTAGTCTCTGATCCCACAGAACTGCCCATACTGTGCCCCTCCAACACCACTCACCATCCCTCAGTACCACACACCAACCCTTATCAAAGGATCCTTCCAGCAATCTTTGGAAGAAGAGACACTGGCTTTAGAGGTGGTGGTGTTCATTTCATACGTTCACTGACCAAATAGTCCCTAAAACTCTTCAGTGTCATTTACCAAAGAGCTCTACACACAGGAATTGCTAGACAAGGAAGACTGCCAACACAGCTATGAAGGGATGTAACTGCTGAGGGAAAGCATTATGATTAGAAGCTCCAGCCTGTAAGAGAGTCCAATAGCTGAAGAGAGCAGCTTACTTTTCTTCAGTGCTGCAGTCTAGGACAGAATGTTTCAGGGATCGCTGCTGCTGACATGCTGGTGGGTGGCTTCCACATACATGCTGAGAGTTCAAGAGATGCTTAGCACTGGGCTCAGTGCCTTGTATGATTTTGTTATTTGGTTGCCATGGCAAAACTATTAAATTGTTCCCATTTGACAGATGAGGAAACTGAGACTCAGAGAAGTAGCAATCTAGCACTAGCAATATCCTTCAAGTGGCCAAATTCAGATTCTACATTCAGAGCCATCTGCCTCCAAAGCCCACAACACTAAACTTTGAGGTGCCCTGGCAGCTAAAATTGAGGCCATTAAATACACGTGTCAGGGCTGAAAAGATGGTTCAGTAAGTAAAGGGCTTGCTGCTCAAGAATGAGGACCTGAGCTTGAACCCCAGCACCCATGCAAAAGCCAGGTGTGGTGGTCCATGTCTACAACCCCAGCACAAAGGTGGTGAGAGAGGGGTGGGAAGAGTGAGGAGGACAGGGGAATCCCAGGGGCTTGCTGGCCAGTCAGTCCAGCAGAAAGGCAAGCTCCACCTTCAACGAGAGACCCTGGTTCAAAAAAGAAGTTGGAGAGCAACAGAGAAAAATATATGAAATTGACCTCTGACCTATATATGAGCACACACAGATGAATGCATACACACATACATGAATACAAACGTGCCCACCACATACATACACACATAAATAATAAACAAAAAATAAATTGGCAAGTAAACATCTATGCGATCTTCAATACTGTATGAAATGGACTTTTATCATTATTTCATTTTTACAGATGAAGAAACTGAGACCCCAAAAGCCTCATAACTGACCTAAGTTCAGGGACATAGGTGAATGTTTTTGAGAGCATGTCTAGAAGACTATTGGGAGAACTATGAAATCATATTTAAACATAACGTTCTCATATATCATCCACAGTTTAGTGATGTTTTGGGGCTGCACATTTCATTCTTTGTGCTTTTCTTTCTCAACAGACTTTTCTAAAGAAGGGCCACAGACAAAATGTTTCAGATCAGAACAGAGTTTTTGTTTTTGTTTTTGTTTTTTGTCTTCCAGACAGTACAGAGGTACCCAAAGCTGGCCCTCTTACTTAGCAGAATGTCACTCAAAGGTGAGACATTGGCAGGGAGCACAAAGGTGGGAGGAGCAGAAGCAAGGTCCTATGGTGCAGATCTGTAATCTCAGGAGACTGAGGCAGGAGGAATTCAAGTTCAAGTCTTGCCTGGGGTGCAGAGTGGGTTCAATGCCAGCCTGTGCAAACTTGCGAGATCTTGTCTCAAGATACAAAATAAAAAGAGAGCTGGCGGTATCTCTTAGTGGTAGAGCGCTTTTCTAGCATCCCTTGGGTTCAGTCCCCAACACCAAAAAAGGCGGGGGGGGGTGGGATTTGAGGGAGGTACAGCAAGCAAGGTATAAGCAAGGAAGGAAACAAGGAAGAAGGGAAAATGGTTTTCCATCTTCCCCGTCAACCTCCACAGCCAGCACTGTGGTCACCTTGCACCATCTGCCACTGTCTCCCAGCTGGCCTCACCAACTTCAGACTGACTCCTCCCAGCTCCCTCAGTAGAACACTGTTTTCAGGACAGAGCAAATGAGGTGCACAGAGGCAGAAGACCCAAAGTCTTGCCATATTATCTGCAATGTATAAACTCTGGTAAGATCTCAACCTCTTTGGGTCTCAGTTTCCTCATCTTTAAAAATTAAATAACGATAGGTCCACTTCATCAAATACTGAACATTAATGAGATCATGTATTTTTAACAGCTATAAAAACCATCTAAATTCTAAAATAAATCGTCCTGTTGGGAAAAAACAAACAAACAAACAAACAAACAAAAAACCTTTGAGGCATTTCTATCTCTTCTTTCTTTCAAAATGTAATTTTTTTTTATGGAGTTATGATTGACATGTAATAAACTGTATGTATTTATTTGAGATGGTAAATTTGAAAGAGTATTTGTCAACCATAAAACTTCGATTTATTTCACGATTAGAGTATCATAGTAGCTCCCCCATTCTTAAAGCCATTATTTATTTGAGATGGTAAATTTGAAAGAGTATTTGTCAACCATAAAACTTTGATTTATTTCATGATTAGAGTATCATAGTAGCTCCCCCATTCTTAAAGCCACCTGCTTATTAGGTCTGGAAAGCATTCATGACAGGGCTGACCTTATCCAACCCACCTCATTTCACATCCTCTCTGACAGCCTAGTATAATCCAATGACTTCTTTTATCTGACTTTTCTCTGGACCCTCAGCAGTGACCCAAGTGCTCACCATTCACCTCCCAGAACCTTTCTTTTCCTACACCCTGCAGCCCTTGAACCCTGAGCTGGAACTCTTCTCCAGGCATGGTCGACCTCACCTGACTTCTTTTATCTGACTTTTCTCTGGACCCTCAGCAGTGACCGAAGTGCTCACCACTCACCTCTTTTCCTTCACCCTCCAGCCCTTGAACCCTGAGCTGGAACTCTTCTCCAGGCATGGTCATAGCTGCCAGGGATACTTCTATGAGCAAAAAACAAGCTCACAGTCCTCCAGGGCCCACCAAGTGAACCACAGACATGGTACTGCCCAGCAGAACCATCCTTCCCTAGCCAATCTTTGAGCTCCAGTGGCCTTTCTTCTGTGAAAAACTTTTAAATTACTACTATTTAACTTACTCTTCTTTCTTCTCCTCCAGCCTCTGTAGGCTCTTTCATATAATGTAATGTGTGATTTCATTTTGTAACATTCTCACAAATGTAAACACCAATCACGAAATTATTTTTTCCTATCATAATTCAGAGTAAACATAGAGAATGCTTATTGATTTTAGAAGACTTCTTCAGCAAAACACGATGTGTTTGAGAAACTTCCCTAGAGAATGGGATCCACCAGTGCCCAGTCAGCTAGTTGGCCCTGCTAGGAGGATGGTGCTTAGAAAGAACAGTTTGATTCACAGCTTGTCGAAAGCCACCCACAGGGGAAGCCATGCTCAAGGACATCTTCCTGCTGCCAGGGAAAGACAAGTGTCTCCTAGCAACCAGATTCCAATGGCTTCCTGTCCTGGGAGTGGGCTGTGCTAGCTGCTTTGTTGGGTATGGGTTTACATCTTGGTCTTGCTGGCCAGTGCATTGATTCTAGATCCCGAAACTTTTAGGAATAAGGTCTAATGTGTAGGGTAGCTGCCTAGATGAGAGCTGAGATGTCATTTCATTCAGCAATAGTTCATGACTTTCATGGGAAGAAATGTTTGGTCTTAGTCTTAAAAGGGTGCATACATTTTTTAAAACTTTTATTTATATCAGGGCAGTTGGTTTGGAGAACACATAAAAGGGGGGAAGCATGCACTCGTTCTATCAAATAATCAAAAAGTACTCAGACCTAGTTCAAAGAGATGCACTATCATTCAAAACCTGTTATAGCAATAAACTTTAACTTGGCAAATTCGCTGCTGCAGAAAGAAAGAGAAGTCAAATTTGAAGAAAATGGTTTGAGATCCTGAAAAGTTTTGATGGCTTAAAATGCCTGCTGCAATATGGGTTACGTATCTAGTTCCTTCATGTTCATTCTAGGGATTTCTAACCTCAATTTTAATGTGTATAACCCCACAGTTTTATCTTAGAGAGACTGAATTTAGCAGCTGGCATTGAGTTTCTAGTTTTTCTTTTTATTCTTATCCATTATTTATTAACACACTAAGCTTCCCGCTATTAAAAAAAAACAAAAAAACTTTTACTTGGCATTTGTGATAAAGAGTTCAAAATTATCTCTAAATATATTCTTAATTCCCCAAACTTCATAAGTGTGAGTTAAAAGAGTGGTTATTTTTCTCTCTTGAAATGGAAAACTCAGAAGGAGACAAAAAGGCTGAATTAAATGTGCACAAGCACAGGCAACAGAAAAGCGACAAACTCCAGCCTCTTTCCTAGTGAGACCGCGAAAGTCTGCTGCTGCCCTAGGCTCTGAACTCACAGTCAGTTGCTTCTAGATTCATCTAGTTATCGTGGACCCATACAATCACAAGTTCTCTAAAAGTAGCCTTTTTTCCTCCCTTTTTCCTCCCTCTCTTCCAGAAGAATTCAGGGGTGAATTCTGACCATTTGGGCCATAGCGAGGAACACTGAGGATCACCATCCCTGAGCTACAGCCCTTCCTTCCCAAAGAGAACTCAAGTCATACCATACTGGTGCCTTGTGTATTCTTTCTCGTATCTTCCACTCAACCAAATTAATTCCTGGATAGATTCTTTACTAAGAGAGTGTTGAATATTTCCCTGCAAAAATTCATGGACTACTTAGCTTCTTGTTTGGCGGTTCTGTGCACATTTATTTCTAGGGTGTGGAATTAGTCGTGCAGTTCAAGATGACCACTTGCTCATTAAATAAGCTTTCACATGCTTCCTCACTGTCTCAGGCTGGTCTTCATTCCCTGTAATAATCAGAACACCCACCATGTATCTTAACAGAATGACTAGCTTTAAAGTTCCTAAAGAACTGTTGGTTAAAATTTAAAAACTGCTCTGCCACCCTCCTGTGTGAGTTCTGATTTCTTAGTATTTAACTGCCATTTAAGTCTTTTTTCTACATGCTTGAGAACTAGTTGAAGTAAATTGAGTTTACTTGTGTTTTTCAAAGGGAGAAAAAAGTACCTTTCACTTCCCTGGCCCCTTCTGAACATCTGCATGTGGAAGAATGAGCTGAAGCCGGGCAAGACCTTGGGAGGTGAGCCCACATCTCACCCTCTAGGCCCAGAACTCCATTTACAGCTAGAGAGTCAAGACGATTCAGGGATAAGGGGTTAAATCCTAGCCTTCATCATCTCCATGTCATTGTGGTTTACACAATACTCATAAATGGTCAAATCAACCAGGGGCTCCAGCAAACAAAGCACGTTGTGCAAGGCAGTTTTGAGTGTTGCTAACTGCATTACATTCCCAAAGACCTGGGTTAAATTCCCAGATATGTCATTTACTAGCTTTGTGACTTAAGAAAGTCCCTTGACTTCTCTGAACCTCATATTCCTTAACCATCAAATAGAAATTATGGTAGCTGCTTATATGAAGGTTAGGGTGAAGATGAAGGGAAACAGTACATGCAAAGGATTTAGTATGCCTGAGACCACTATGTACCAAACAACAGATGGTAACGTAGAGTGCTCTGACGTGTGCAGTGTATTAGATTGTCTTATTAATCACCTGTACTTACACAGAAAGCACTGTGCCAAATGGTATGGAGGCTAAAAAACAAAACAAAACAAAACAAAATATTTGGACTCTCTCTTCCCTCAAAACTGTAACTCCATTTGTAATTGAGAAGACCACACAGAAGCCTGTAGAGAAAAAAAGGAGCAGTTGAACACAACCTCTCCAAGGCTACTACCTATTGTAAGGAGAGTCAAGTCCACTGTGAGGCTCACACTGCCTCAGTTACTGCCCTGGGACCACACTTGCCCCCACCAAGACAGCCAGTGAAACAGCCCTTGACAGACATCACATACCTGTCTGCTTGCCATGTGCCGGACCCTGTGAAGCCAGGCTCATGGCAGAGGGCAATGGGAAGACAGCCTTCCTAGGGTTTGCTTTCAGGTACATTCTGGGCCAGTTCTAAGCATTCTAGAGGAATGAACTCTTTAGTCTTCAGCAAGGCCATGTGGGAGCTACTGATAGCAGCCCTTTTACAGATAAAAGAAACCAAGGCCAGAGAGGCTGGCTGACTTGTCCAACACCACATAAACAGTACACAGCAGAATGAGAGCAGAACTGACTGGAGGCTTTCAGAGACTGCCCCAGGAGCCCATGCCACCTGCTTTCTACTAGCCTGAGGAACCCTTCTGTGCCTCTAGCTTGGTTCCTTGACTTGTCTTTCTGAAGATGGATTTCCTGGATGATTTCCTCTCAGCACTAAAGGCTTCAGAAAGGGTAGTAAGCCCCCTGCAGACACTAGTTGGGCCATCTGCTGACCAAGCTGGGTCGTCCATTATCATAGTTCAGTCAATCCCTCCCTCTCTCTTTTGAATAAGAGTTACAAACACTTCAACGCACAAAAGATATCTATCAAAGGGAGGCTTACTTCATAATGTGATAACAAATTTTTAGGTTGAAAGCTGTTAAAGCCTTTGAAGTATTATTAGATTGTCCTGGGCACACAAACTCTTTACAAAGTTTCACTGTCATTTTACAGAATGAAAATTAATAGGATCCTCTTGATCCTCACACTTGGGAATAAATCCCCTCACTTAAAGCCCTGTGAAATTTGGAGTGATACGATCTGAACCCTTTTCTCTGTCTCTTGCAATAAAAAGCAAAGAGAACAAACCTTTAGTAACAATGAGAAAGGAGACGAATGTTTCCTTAGAACCCAGTACTTCCTTTCTGAGCCCTTCCACTGCCAGAGGGAGTGGGGAAACCCCTCACATTTACAAATCCAAAACATCATAAAAAGGGGAAAATGTCTGCTGAAATAGTTTCAGCACATCATTTTTTAAAGATGAGTATAATCCTTCATTATGTTCCTTTCAGAGCCTAGACCATCAAAGGCACACAGTAGGCTACTAGACCAAGTACTAAGTTTTGTTCATGATTAACAAACAACACACACCAAAATAAAACTTCTCCCTTGAAGTTGAAATCAAAGAGCCCTCATGAATAGACTTATGTACATCTGGATGGGAGAGTTACACATGCAGTGTGTGTGTGTGTGTGTGTGTGTGTGTGATGAAGACAATCCAGGGAGAGGCACACACTTCCTAGGGGGTTATGTTAAATAAAGACAGAATACAAAATCCCAAATACCAATGTGCTGTGTTGGAAACATACATACACAGACATGCAGACACACACACACACACACACACAAACACACACACACACACACATACACTTTTGAAAAACATTGTCAAAGAAGTTTAGAAGAGCATGTGTAATGGGCATAGCAACAGTCATTTCCAACTCACACTGTTTATGAGTCCATTTCTCATCTCTTTTATCACTTTGGCACACTATTTAGGAAATAACCTAGAAAGAGAAATATGAAACTAGAGACAGAACATTTAATTATAAAACAAAGCCACCCACCTTGCTTTCAGGGTCAGGAAGTACAATGGCCTTCTTTGGTAGCACGAATGAGCTTAACACATGTGTCAAACGATCGTGCATCTATTTAAAAGATGGAAAATTGGCTTTAAAAAGAAATAAAAGCTGCTGTATCTCGTTCCTTCTCATTACAATCTCAGCCTCCCAAAGACTAAAAAATAAAAATCGAATAAAAGGAACATACTGTGGCTCTCTGGTACAAAGTGGAGGGCTGTCTTCAAGTCACCATTTTCTGGTTTGCAAAATAAAACCAAGGAGCAACAGCAAAAGTGTTGTCTGCAGGAAGGTACAGACCTTAAAACACCTCCTGCCCTCTTGGGTACCTCCCAATGCTTTCAGTGGGCTGTACTCACAACACCAATGTCACCATCGTCTGCTTAAATGACACGAAAGTACACTTAGAAAGGAAAGTGACTGACACGGATAAGCTGAGCCAGCCCCTGCCACTGGAACAGCCTTAAATGCCCACACAAGAAGAATAAAAAGAAAAAGCACATTTTGCAATAGAATAAATTCTTTCTTTTTTTAATTGAGACCGCGGAAAGTCACATGACCCTGAATGTAGCCTTTTAGGAAAGCAACTGATATACTAAAGAAAGGAGAGGGGGCTGCGTCCTTCTTCCCCATGCCTTCCAGCCTGTCCCGCCGCAGTCGGCATTCTTCTGGGCGCATCTGTGAAGCTATTAAGTGGGATAATCCCTCTGGCCTTTGATACATTTCTGGACATGATTATTTCATTACTCGCAGTATATCAGTAGGATCATAATAAAAAGGACTTCTGACAACCTGCCAAGAGTTTTGTGGCCTTGTAAACACAAAAGTGCTCTAATAAAATTTTATTAAGTGTTAAAAAGTCATAAAAAGTGAAATAACATAAACTACAAAATTTACTGTCCTCAGCAAATGCTGAAAATATCGTCCACAGTAAAATTAAATTAGCATGTAATAGACAGAGAAGCAGTGTGGAGTGGGTTTAAAAGAGGATCCAGGGAAAATGACACTGTAACCCAATCAGAGTCACAGGGATTTAATTCGGATTTTTCCTCCCCTAAATGTGAATAAATGTGCTGATTACAGACAACAGCTCCGGGGTTACCGGAGTCTCACACATTGTCAATACTTTGCAAGAAATAATATATTGCAGATTGTAATGAGCGCGGGGAGACCCAGCGAGCTTGGGGTTGGGGGAAGACAGCGCGGGGCAGGGTGTCCACTAGGGCGCGCTGCGAGACCGGGAATGCCCGCCAGGGTGCCCAGGCCGCCGGGGGCCGCGCGCCTCGCCTCGCCCCCTCCAAATCATATTTACAGTGCGAGGGTCCCCCAGCCCACTCGGGTGACATTTTCTCCAAATCGTAAGAAAATGAAGTGTAGGTCGAGCTTTGCCGCAGGCAGCTCTCGGTCCCCTCCTTCAGATCAGGAAAACCGGATGGGGTGAGCTGTCCACCACGATGCTAAACCTCGGGGGACGAGGTGCCCCCCCCCCAAAGGCCTGCGCTCCGGGACTGGCGGTCCATCCCAGAATGGCCGAAGAAGCAGCAAGGCCGATGTCCAGCCCTTGGCGGGCGCCGGGAAACTCCGACGGCTGGCTGCGGGCGCCGACCCTGGAAGGGTCAAGTGCGTTCCGGCACTAGACAAGTGCGTTTGCCGTCTCGGGAGCTACGCCTCCCCTTCCCCGCCCAGTCTCCGCAGCTCAGGGTGATCCACTGCCATGGGGATCCATCTCCCCGCCTCCCCGCCACGCTGGGCCGCCAGCCTGGCTCTGGGTAGCCGCCGAGGGGCGAGGGAGCGGGCGGCCAGCGGCACCGGCTCTTCCATGGACCTGGCCGGCCCAAGCTGGAGGGTCTCCTCTGAACCCATCGTGGAGGCTCCGCCTGGGAAAGAAGTCCGCCCTCTACTCCGCGCTGCTCGTAGTGGACCCTGGGATGGGGCAGGAAATGACTGGACCACACAGCCCGCGCCTTTGCTGACCTCCCTCGCTTTCCGCAGAGAGCAGCTCCCACCCACATCTCCCCTTCCCTCTGAGAGCCCCGTGCAGGTTTGTACAGGGGTGCGGGGTCTGAAAAGTTAAGTATCAGAGGGAAAGCTATTGGTCATGGTGCCCAGTGAAAGATAAGTGGTTTTTAGCCACAGAGATTTAAACGTGTCACGTCTTGTTTTCAGACCCCAAAGGATGCCTCCAAAGAGAGTGTGCGGGTTTGTTAATTGGAAGTTAGAGGAATGGGCAATGACGCGTGTTTCGTAACATCATTTCTCCTTAGGGATGTCCAAGGTCGAAGGCTGTATCGAAGAATTAGCCATATTTTGCCAGAAGCACATGTTTTTAGTTAAACCCAACTGAAGCCTAGAAGAGGTAAGTTAAAGTGATCAGGTGCGGTCCTGGGGTTTCTGTAGAAGCTTACAGGGGCTACTAGGATGAAGACACTTTTTGTATTTTTAATTTTCCAGATGACAAGGGCATTTGTAAGGTGGCAAGGTGAATGAAACCTCCAAGGTTGTCTTGATAAGCAATGTACTAATTCTAGCTTGAAACAAATTCAGTTTGCAGAGGACAGGATAGTCCCTAGGTTTACTCCATTCTTGTTATCCCAGAAACTCTAACAAATTTTAAATGACAATGTTTGGCGCCAGGTATGGTGGTGGGCGCCTTTAATACCAGCCCTCAGGAGGCAGAGGCAGGTGAATTTCAGTAAGAGCCAGGCCACCTGGGTTCACATCACAATTTCCAGTTGGGCCCGTGATTAGGGAGACCCTGTTAAAAAAGGGGGGGGGCAGTGTTTCTTGTCTGCAAAATTCTGAAGTGAATTTCAAATAGCTTGGAACAGCAGGGTTAAAAAAGCAAAAAGTCAGCGTAAATGCGATTTAGCATTTGCTCAAAGGCTTTGAAGCTTGAAAAGGAAGGGATATAAAAAATGAAATCCCTCTTTGACCCAAGGTGCCTGCTTTGGAGGAGGGGGCAGGTGGCACTGCAAACAGCTATTGTGAATGTGGTGGGTCTCGGTTGCCTTTTAAAATGTAGGGCAAATACACTTATAAAAGCACAGAAACAAAATTTTTATGTGGAATCTTTTGCAATAGTTCAGACTGAGTTTTTTCATTTGAAATTTATGGTAAACTTGTCTTCATTTATGAGGTCCAAAAGGAAACTTTATACTTATTTTGTTCTCCATTCACATTTCAGATTAAAATTAATCTGTTCTTCAAAAAAAGTTCATAAATTTTAAAACATTGCAACTATTGCTTTCACCTCTCTCCAGCTAGATATATGATTTCTATAAGCAGTCTTGTTAAAATTTTAAGTAAGATTAATACAGCCTCACTCATGAAGTTTAATGGAGAGATCTATGTCTGTAAATGCAGTCTCTTTTAAACTGTGTTTGTAAGGAACTTGGAAATGTACATATTTTAAATGAATATAAGAAAATGCTTTAAAAATTTTCCCCATACCACTCCTCGTCCTTTAAGAAATTAAAAATTTCAGGGATTACTTTTCCATTCTCTAAAAGTGCTATAATCAAATATAAAAATCATATGTGTCATTCTGTTAAGATAGAAGATGCATTTTAATGATTATGAAGAAACCAGAAGGCTATTCTTAGCCCTTTATATGTTTGTGGAACTTGAAAAAGCAAGGAGTTTGTAAACATGTTTTACTAATAAATCAGTAATCAATAAAATGTGTAAGTAATTATTTTTTCCAACTCTGTAACTTTGAAATTTTTGTATTTTAGTGCTTTTCTTTTAAAT
>NW_008357637.1:6567333-6585200 GCF_000622305.1 Nannospalax galili | reverse complement strand
ATTCTATTCTGCTGTCTGCATTTTAAAAGCTGGTACACAGCTTTTAAAGAAGCTTTTATATTAAACTTCTTTTGCTATCCATGAACTTAATTTGAACATGTGCCTGTTGGAGTAAAAAAAGTCCAAGTCATTTCTTTTTCTAAAACTTGGCATTAATCCTGATCTCACTTTTTATGCATACAAATTGCTATTGAAATCAATTTGGACATGATAATTTTCAGGAAAATTTTAAGACAGTGCAAGTTTTATATAAATTTTAAGACAGTGCAAGAATATATTTATTAAAGTATAAAATAGCTAATGCTGAAGTTAAGTAATGAAGCATATCAGTCATCCTTTGAACAATCATATTAAAGGTACTTTTGCAACAAGAAAGGCTTTATGTTCTATACTTATGAATATCTAAATTACTTTACTCTGAAACTTCAAAACTCAGTAACCAAATACCAAATTTATGTATTTTTTAAGGTGACTAAGGCTAGGAATATAAGAGGCAGATTGACAAGCAAACATTATATGTTGCATTTTAAAATATCAACTTAGCTTCAGTTTCTGACAGAAATCTTGGGGTGGGCTCATCACTTTTCCAGATCAGTTTAAACTTTCAAGAAAAAAAAACTACCTTTTCCACATTAGAAGCTCATTTTTAAGTTTCCTTAACTGCAAAATCACTCTAAAGCAGAGTGTTTTATGGAAACAGCCATTCCATGTGTTGGTTCCATCGATTACATATGAATGCATAAAAATCTAGTTTAAAGACCAGTAAAAGTGAGGAAATTCCAAGTCAAGCTAGCTAATTCCATTCATAATTCATCCCCAGTGCCTGCCTTAGGAAACTTGCAAACAGTTTATAGCTACACATACAAAATAAGCTGACTTGCTTTTGTAAGTAGGCAAACGGCTCATTTTGACCTTTCTTGTAGAGGCTTAACTTGATAAAAGTATGAACTGTTAGGCTGCTTTTTGACTTCCCAGGAATTTTCCAATCTCAACCCTTTTCAGATTTTCACTTTTGAAAGTGTAAACACAAAAGGACAACCTTTTGCTGTTGTTGTTGTTGTTTGTTCTGAGGTGGGATTGTCTTTCACTCATTCATTTCCTTCCTGTTTCTGTATTTGTCCAGTAATTCTCCTAAGTGCTGAGGGTGCACAGGCTCTGCAATAAGCAAACAGCCTGTGTCATTTCTCTGCCCTTCACCACCTCCTCCCCCAGCCCTCCTTTTATTTTGAGTGAATTAGGCAGGAATTTAAAACTGACACATGGTTCAAACTGCTATATCCTCAGCCCTAAGCACTTCAGGGAACTGGTAAGAAATCCACCTAGACTTTGCTTTCCAAGCTTGGAAAAAAGAACTGGGAAACCCCATGATTGAAACTGAGGGGCTTCCAGGGACTGTTTTCAAACCTTATGCAATCCATCTATTAATTTTCCAAGGCTTTCCTATGTAGGCTTCTGCTTTCCCTGAGTTTTGATGTTCAGGAAGACTTTAAACATTTTCATGGAGTTTCTTAAACATTCTGAGGAACTGTAAGTTTAAAACAGAGTGAAAACTTGCCCAGAGAGAGTCTTTGCATAGTAACTTAAATCTGATATGAACTCAAAATGACTTTTCAAAAATATCTTGAAAATGTGGGTTTCTGGTGGAAAAGGCCGTCACCTACTTGGAGTAGGGTTAGCCAAGACCAGTTAATACCTACCCAACACGCTTCATTAAGCTGGAACAAACATCATGCTGAATTACTGGCTCCCTGTTTTCCTAAATGTTGGTCATTTTGTGTCCTTACAATTTAATGTTTTGAGGGATTTCCTGTCTTTGAAGTGCAACAGTTTGTCACCTGTTTAGCTAGCTTCTTTAAAAGCTGAAGTTATGATACTCCTTTGAAAGACTCAGCGACTCCCAAGTTCTTGGCTTAAGTTTCCCAACAAAGTGCAGTGGTTCCTGAGGCTATGGGACTCTCCTTGGCAAGTTGGTACCTGCATATACTTGTTCCAAGCTTCATTCCTCTAGGTTGAAGAGCCTAGAAGAAAAGCTTGGAGCCATACACTCACCTGGGTGAAGCCATAAAGAGGTTAAGCTTTCGTGATGAGTGACCATATATCAAAATTCATGACTTTTGAGAACTGGAGTACCTAGTGTTCAGGCATTAGTGTCTCCTGCTAGAGCATAAAACAGCTGGCAAATGTTCCAAAGTTGATGAAGCCCATTTCAAGTCATCAACCAACCAACCAACCGATTGCTCAGTGTCTTTTAAAAAACATGGTATGATTTTTATCTAAGAGTATCCATCACTTTACCTATTATGATATGGACCTTACCATTAGAAATATCTAGTGAAAATTTGCCTATTTAAAAACCACACACACACACACACACACATACACACACACACACACACACACACACACAGAAGCATGCATACACACACCAATATGTTAGTAGATAAGAGTGACTTGTTTCAAATATTGACAGGTGTGCCTATTTTTATGAAATGATACAAGTTCACACAAAGCTCTTTGTAAACCATAGCACACCCTACAAAGGAAGGTTATTTGTAGGTATTCAAATAATTGTTTGCCTTCATTCTATCTACTCACTTATCCTTGAGTTTCTACTGCAAACACTCAGCTTGGGCTCTTTGGAGAAACACCAGTTATTTGGAACTCTAATTTAAAATAGGGCACCTTCACAGAGTGAAACCTTCATCAAAAGTGTTTTCATCAAATTATTAAGTAAACATTTACAAGTTTATGGGGGCTTCCTTTTCAGAGAACTGGATGCATGTACACTTAAACTATTCTGATGAACTGAGGCAAGGACATAGATCAGTGGTAGAGTTTGCCTATTCAACATGCCCAAAGCCATGGGTTTGACTCCCAGGACTGCACAAAAGACATTCTGATAAATGAGTGGAAGAAATAAAAACTGGATTTTAACCCAGTTCTGGCTTAAGATCATGATCAAATAGAGAAGAAAGTAGATAGACATAGACGTTGAGTGTGTCAAAAGGAGTGTCAGACTAAATTCTGTACATAATTCTTTCACACTAAATTGGAATGCAGTTTTGATGCCTCTGCACCTTCTTTTTGTGGATATTAATCACTTTGACCTATTTAATTTCTCTGGAAGAAAGTATTGCCTTGATAACAGAGTCAGCCCTCGTGGAGGTATAGGCACTTTCAGGTTGCTTGCTAGCCAGTATCATGTTAGATACCCAGAGTAAACACCTTTAACGAACACCTTTATGAAACATCCATCCCATGGACCACACTTCTTATGTCTTCCAAAACAATGACATTACATCCAACCAAATGAAGTGCGAATGCTATAGTTATGCGTTTATCTCAGGTTTTCAGAGGACCCTTTCTCTAATCCCTGCTCTTGGCAAATGTAAGCCAAGCGTAAAAATCAGAAAGGACTCTATAGTTACCAGATGAAAATCCTACCTTTAGCCAACATGCTTCCACACCTTTTACATGGCATCATCTCTTGATTACATCACAGATGAAATGAGAACAGGTGGGAACAGAGCACACTCAACAGCTGAAGGTCTCCACAGTCTCCAAGCACTTAAAACCACTTTGAAGACACCCAGCTGCTCTTTGTTTTTAATTGTCTTTAGTGAAACTCCAAAAGCCCCATAACATCTACCTTAAAAGCATCAGGAGTATTTTAAAAGGATAATAACCATCCATATTTTCCTTCTGATAAATTAAAAGGAATTAGATGTGAAATTTTATAATTAAACTGTATTGCTGACCCAAGGGACAAGAACAGTTATGAAAAATATGTCTCTGTATTTAGACTTTTAAAAACATTCATCTTGCAATCACAAACATTTTATTAAAACTTAGAAAAGAATGTTTACATGATGAAAACAAGATAATTTATAATCATGATTGATATTACAGTGTCAATATTACAACAGGCTCTATGCCAAATTCAGCAACTCAGTCCTTGCCTGTTGGGCTTATGATAAAAATAAGTTCAACTCTACATTTATAAACTCCTATGAATATTATCTACATATTTATAAATCAGTGAATTCATCATACATAAATTTCATTTAGAAAGATGAAAGATGGTAAGAGATATTTGAGCATATTTCTGTCTCATTGAATTACAATGATTGACTATAAGAAGAAAATGTATTTTTAAAAGTGGAAACCTGGTGAATTGGGCTTTTACTATTAAATACTTCAGGAAGTGTGATCAAAAGCGAACTTTAACAACTGGCAGCTGTTTGAGAACATACATGAATATGAATCGTCGTTTGTTCTTGGGGCAACCCATGGAGCTCAGCCAGGATGAGGCCTGGTTTTGTATGGAATGCCTCTTTGAGAGCAAGATGGTTCTATCTTAGAATTAATGCTGCTTACTAGCCATCATGATCAACGAAATATTTGCCATAACATTTCTAATTGATGACTAGAGAAACTGACAATGACAATGGCAAAATGGGGAGTGCATTGCACATAAGCCCAGATCTACAAAGGCCTAGTGTCTGTTGTTGCTTTCCAAATGTTATGGTAGCAAAATTAAGCTCTTACGAGTCCATTTTAAGTGTGTATGGTGTATTCTACTTAAGAAGTAGTACCTTGAAACAGAACGTACCTCTATGAGGACTAAACAGAATACACTCAGATCTCACCTCTGCCCCTGGGCCTGGTTTTGATTCCAGCCTTGGTTTTTCATCTGATATGTTGCTTAACTGTTCTGAGCCTCAGTTTCTTCATTTATAAAATGAAGGTTGTAATTAATACCTTTTTGAAGTATGAGTGTAAATAGCAATAATGTAATGTCCACAAATTATCTGAACACAATCTGTGGTTAGTATCTGATATTGGAGTTGCAGAGGTTAAGCAAGACTGAAACTTGGTTCTCACAATTTTGCACTTCCTAAAATTTTAAAGGTTGTTCAATTAAAAGAGAGCATTTGGATGCAATAGTTGCATCTTGTTTACACTAGGAATCACAACCTTGAATTCAAACTTGAGATCTTATTGTTAACCAACGTTTCCTCCCCTGTCACTCCTTTAAGGAAAATATTTCCATGTACCATGAACGAACTTACTTCTTTTCACTTCAAGTGATAACCTTTACTGGATAAGTTAAGTTAGAAACTAGCCCAAAGGCCCCAAAGTACTCAATTTCCATGGGATAAAGGGGAAAGGACTTCCTAATTCATTCAGAGGTCTATGGGGAATGTAAGAATGGCAAAGCGTACCGAGGGTTATTTTTTTTTTTTTCTAATTTATTTTTAAATTCTGGGAAGTAACTTTTAGATGCTAAGATTCACCCCATGATTAGTTTTTAAGGCTAAGTTATGAACTCTTGAACATGGGAACCTAGAATAGAGGTGCTGACTCCCCTGTAACTGGAGCAGTGTGATTGGCATCCCCCTCGTGCTCGGGCTGTGACTGAGGCACAAAATAAACAGGGTAATTGCTACATAGTTTGGGCGGAGGAGGCCTGCCGTAACTTTATGTATGAATACACTGGAACAATTGAAAACTGCTTGATCTAGATCAGCAATGAGTAACCCATTCCTTGTTGTTGCACTCCAGAAGGTCTTAGAAAAACACCATGGATTTCTCACTGAAAAGTTCATTTACAGCAATAAACTGAGAGCTTGAAATTGGAGGTAAGAGACAGCACATTGTTTATGTTGATCCCTTTGGTGGTCTTTGATGGCCAAAGAATAGATGCTTGGAACAAAGGTGAAGGTAGTAATGCTTAATGAAACTGTCATAATAGTTTCAGTATCAGAAAAAATGAGAACAAGAGGGAAACAGAGCTGCTTTGTGTATTGCACCCCAGTATTCCAACCCCTGGGAGGCTTCAGTCATTTCTTACAGTTGCCTAGATTTCATGGAACTTACTTTTCAGGTTCCAATGGATATTTTTGTGGCAATTGCCTACTTTTGTAATACATTTGAAATTTTCTCTGAGATTCTACAATCTGCCTCCTTTTGGGGTGGGTTTTTTTCTTTTCAAATGTCCACACATCTTAAAGAGCTCATCGTTCAACTAAATTATAGCCAGATAAAAACTCTAAACTTTAGTTTAACCTGGCCACTCCGGCTGATGCACCTCTGCCCAGATGTTCTTATGTATGAAGTATGACTCTGTAGGCATCATTCTAAGATTACAGAATGATCAGGGAATATCAGTGGTCTGGACCTAAATTAGTTGATACATTTGGGGAAACCTTGTGTGTTCTCATCTCTTGTCTAGATGGGTGAGGTGGAGGTGGGTGGGATGTAAAGGCTTTTTAGCAAGGACAGGACATTTTGCTTGGGGTACACAGTACTAGATTATTCAGGAGGGTGGACCATAAAGAACTAGAGTGTGGCATGTACCTTAGCACTTGAGATCAAAGGAAATAAATCTCCAAAGTAACAGAAAGAGCTGTGAGGGTTCTTTGGAGGACATGGCTGTGAGTATGTCTGTGAAGGGCAAGGAGCTTTGGCTGGATGAAAAGAATGTTGCCAACAAAGGTACCTGGTGGGGCAAAGTGCAGATCATGGATGGGCTCCATGTGTTCCTGAACTGAAAGGATCCCAGAAAATTGTGTCATTTGTACCCTCTGTGCTTCCAATTTCTGTTTGCCAAGGTTGGTCAGTTCTCACTGGGGCAGATTGGACAGTGTGCATATACTGACGTACATTTCATTTTAACTCTCTGTCTTGCCTCTCTCCCAAATTAGACTAAAATGACCATGGTCACGCAATTTGTTTTAACATCCTCTGTAGCTTCCTAAGGCTCAGTCTCCTGTAGATTGCTTGGCAGACCTTCAAAATCTGGTCTCAAGTCCTGGGCCCTTCACACTTCTGGAGACCCAGCTCAGTTGCCTGGAACCTGCCATTATAATTTCAGATCCTTCAGCCCAACATATTCTCCTTGTTCTTTCCCTTCATGAAAAGCCCAGGACTTGGTTTGCCCATCGTTTGTGCAGTGAGAACAGGCAAGGCCCCAGAACTATTCCCTCTCATAGAGCTCCTCCCATAAGCATTTTGTTTCTCACAGTGTAGAACTACCCTTTTCCTATTCAGACTATTTATCTTGGTGACACTTTAATTTGTTCACATATTATTTGTGTGTTTGTTGGTTTCCTCTTTATTTTTTAGGACAAAATTGAGCGAAAAGTTCAAAGGCCTCCCATACACCTTTTACTCTCATACATAAACAGCATCCTCCATTGTCAATACCTCCCAGCAGAGCGATGCACTGGTTATAATGGATGTGCTGCATCATCATCATCATCACCCAGAGCCTATTGTTTACAATCAGAGTTTAGTCTTCGTGTCAACAGTCTATAGTTTGTGCAAATATATTGAGATATACGTCCACCATTGTGGTATCACATGGTATAGTCTCACTGCCCTTTAAAATCCTCTGTGCTGCATGTGCTCATCCCTCTCTGTTCCCCATCTTTCCCATTCCAGAGTCATCTAGTTGGACTCAAATAGTATGCAGACAAACTCTAGATAGACTTCTTTCACTAACTTTGAAATATGCACTAGTTTCATCCAGGTCTTTTCCTGGCTTGATAACTCACTTCTTTTTTGTAACGAGTAATATCCATTGTCTGAATGTACAACAGTTTATCCATTCACCAAATGAATGTCTTCATTCCTTCAGGCTTGGGCAATCACGAGTCAAGCTGTTATAAACACCATGTGTAGGATTTCCCGTGGACATATTTTATTTGAATTATGTATTTAATGTCTATCTTCTCTGTAAGACTTTAAACCCCTTGCGATGAGAAACAATGTTTGACTTCATTACAAGTAACAGAGAGCTTATCTCCATTCATTCATTCATTCATTCATTCATTCATTCATTCATTGTTCATTCATTCAAACATTTCTGTCAACTACTCCCAATGTGCCATAATGCAACAGGAAGCAAAACAAAACTCTAGGGCTTCTCATTCTGGCTATGGAGATAAACACCAAAATGAGCTAAAAATAAAATGCAGTATGCATATATTTATAGTAGTGAATGCTTAGGAGAATAAAGCAAGGAAAGACAAAGCATCCAGTGTAGGGATGATAACTTTTGAACAGACCTGGAGGAAGGGAGGCTGAGCCATACAGTCAGCTTCAAGTAGGGCTGAGGAAACAGCAAGGGCAAAGTCCCCAGATAGTGCTCCAGAGGACAGTAAGGAGGTCAGTAGGTGTGTTAGTTACTCTTCTCATCATTTTGGCTAATAGTTCAGAGGATACCATCCATTCTGGCAGGACAAGCACGGCAACTGGAATGGGTCGGCCCACTGAGGTAGGAGCTTGCAGTGACAGCTTCTCACATGCTGCTGGCCAGAAGAAAGATAAATCTAGCCATAAGTGGGGCTAGGCCATACCCCTCAAAAGACCATCACCAGTGACCCTCATCTGCCTCCCATGTCTCCTGCCCCAAATGTTCCACAACCTCCCAAAACAAAGCCACCAGCAGGGGACCAGGGGTTCAAACACCAGAGCCTAAGAAGGATATTTCACAGTCAAAGCAAAACTGTGCAACAAAGTGAGTGGAAGCCAGAGGGAAGGGCACTGTTCTTACATTGTAAGTAAATGGCTAGAAGAACTGCTGCTTTTGTTATGCAACACATGTACTTTAGACAAGAAGGCCCACATAGTCTAGACTGTCATTTTCTACTTTAAATATTATTTTAAATGAAAACTTTATTTAAAACAGTTGTAATAGTTCAACATGAGGCAAACCTCAGCTATCATAATCTCACTGAATAAGAAAATCCTAACATACCAAGGACCACCCAGCTATCTTTTGCAAACTTCAGAAATGTCACTGGGACACAGAAAGCACATGATTTCACATGATGTCTTCACAGGAGACTCATGTATAGAGGTGAAAGAACATGAAAATAGGTCGTTTCAGTTGCCAAAGAAAAATTTTTTAGGGCTAGGGAAATAGCTCAGTTGGCAAAATTCTTGTAGTTGCAGTCCAAGCATGGAATCCTGAGATTGATCTCCAGAGCTCACATTAAAAGGAGTTGGGTGTGGTGGCAAGTGCTTGTAATCCTAGCACTGAGGAGGCAGAAACAGACCTATCTGTGGGGCTCAATAGTCAGCCATCTACCTACTTGGTAAGCTCCAGGCCAACAAGAGACCTTAAAAAGCAAGATGGCTGGCTTTTGAGGCTAAGCTCTAGCTTACACACACACACACACACACACACACACACACACACACACACACACACACACACACACACACACACACACACACACACACACACACACACACACACACACACACACACACACACACACACACACACACACACACACACACACACACACACACACACACACACACACACACACACACACACACACACACACACACACACACACACACACACACACACACGCACACGCACGCATGCGCGCACGCGCATGCACACACACAGGAATTTTATTTTAGAATGCCTCTTCATGGAGGAAGGTGGGTGTAGATGGTTATGAAGACAAAATGGAAAATAGTTGTAGCTTTGATCCACTTTTATTTAAGAGTTTTGGTCTTTGGTTATTACAGACAGACTTGTGATTTGACTTAAGATTTCCCCCTTTTTGATGATATGAAAGGGTTTTTATTGGTTTCTGTATAGTACTAAATAAATTACACTTTATATAAAAAGGCTTTGCATTCGATGTTTTTATTCCGCTATAGGTCAGTCAGTATAAATGTGTTGAGCACATTTAAGATAGGCAAAGCTAAGCTATGATGTTCAGAAGGTTAGGTGCATTAAATACACTTGATAGTTTCACCTTGTGATAGGTCTTTGGGGATAGAACCCTGTCATAAGTCAGAGCATCTATAATAGTACAATTATCAATTAGATGAACTATTTTCTCAGGTGATACAACACCATACACTTTATGCACTGAGAAAAAGTATTAAACATTCCAGAAAAAAGGATCCATGTGCAAGGGAGTCCTTTCTTGAAATTCTGCACCATCGCTACAGACTCCAGAGGTCATCTGCATGGGCTCCACAAATCCCTCCTGCATAGGACATCTGGCCCAGGCTAATAGTGCAAAGCATCACTCAGCAGGGCTGATGGCTCCCCAGGCCACCCACACTCTATCAGCATACACCTCACACACCAGCTTCTCTTCTCTCAACACCTGGCTCCCAGCCAGTCACAGACCCAATGAACGGAGCCTTCTAAGAACAAGGTACACAAGAAATAGGGCTGGACCAACGCCACAGCCATCAAAACATCATCACATCCCGAGAACAGCTTTCCATCCTAGGGCTTGGTCTGAGCTCCACCCTACCAAAGAAAAACAAATCCTCATTATGTTTATCCAGAATCTAGGCCACATCAAGATTCTCTGGTTGGCATCGCACATGGCATGGCCTAGAGAGTACATGCACTCGACAAATAGATGACACTGCATAAAACTATTGATGCCCATGAGCTCAAAAGCAAGGGAAAATATGAAAAGACACAATGTCTAGGAAGACAGCATGTGAGTCCGATATTGTTGGCTCTGTTCTAACCTGCACCTCAAAGACAGTTTCTGAGGAACTGACCACCTCTGAGGATAGTGCTATCTCCTTAACACAGGATTAAAGTCCCTGCTTTCCTCTAATCTACCCTTTTGTCATAGTAGAGGAGATAGTCGAATCTCAGTTTGGTCTGAAATCCTAAGACCCTCAGCTCCATGATCAAAGTCCTTTGTAGGCATTTGGATGGATGCCAGGAAAGTCCCGGTTGAGCTTCAAACAGGTCCTCCGAGTGCCTCTCAGTGATCAGCAAGAGCTTGCTGGGTTTGATCTTGAACTGTGCACATTTGAGGAGTTGACAATCCCTTCAGTTGATAAAGCCTGCTTGGCAGACCTCTGCTTTAATGAGCATGGCCCTTGGGTCTGTTCGATTTCCCATGTTTCAGCACCTCCCTGGGTGTAACCTTATCTTTCAGTTTTACATGCATGATGGATCTAAACCAGTACAGGTGAAGTTTGTCTTTGACCAGACAGCTGGATTACTTCCAGGTTTCACAACCACAGAATAAAAGTCCAAAATTGCAGTTCTTCTTATCGTTTAACATTTTACAAAACAGCCATGGTAGGTGAGATGTTAATATGGTTAGTCACAGTTACAGTAAAATAATGATTGCTTGAAAGTTTATTCCTCCACCACCTACACATGTTCAGAGGCAGGTGGTACTGGAGGCAACAATGAGCTGTCTCTCAGAAGCCTCGGGAATAGTACATATGGTGGGCCCCTGGACATTAGGTTACTTAAATAAATGCATAATTGAAGGAAATAAAATGTTTCCTTTCCCTTTGGGAAAAGTAATTTCTGAAAAACTAGGGTTATAGCCTGAGGTTACAAGGCACACAAGTCCTGCAACTTTCACAAAATAGTTGGAAATAATCTTTGGTAGCCCCAACGTCAAATTACTTTACTTTATATTTGCATTTCTCAAACATATTTTTTTTTCAAATCAAGGCGCTCTGTCATCCCCAGTTTTTTTTTTAAAGTCATACTTATTAACATACCAAGGAACTAATTTGCAAAATGTACCTACCCTGGGAATATAGCACGGTCTAAGTTATATGACCTTGGGTGAACTTCACTGGAACAAAAGGTAAGTAATTGAAGAGGCAGAGGTCTGTAATTTTTCTAGAATGTGCTGAGAAATGGGGACATTTCAGTCACAGGGTCTAAGTACATGTATGCACACATAGAACGCCATCTGCCCTTAGCATGGGCTGCAAAGACGATCCTCCAATACTCTTCTTCCTCCCTTTGCAGATTCCTGAATAATGAGCTTCTTAGATAATGTGATACCAGGAAAGTCTTGTCATACGCTTGTTTTGCAAGATAAGAGTCTTTGAGTGTATCCTTCTAATAGCAAATAAAAGGAAACAATGTCTATACTGAAAATGCCCTGGCCAACAAAACAAACTACCACCACCAACAAAGAAAACCCTCATGTGTTGAAAGCTTGATCCCAATGTTTAGAGGTAGGACTTTTGGGAAGTGGCTGGATTATGAGGGCTGTGACGTGATCTGCTGACAGAGTCATAATTGGATAGTATTATTTGGAGGTGATGGGCAGTGGAAGATGGGTCTAGTTGGGGAAGTCAGACCCTGGGCGAGGCATACCCATTGTGCCCAGCCCCCCTACCTCTCTCTCTGTCATGAGGTGAGTCACTTTGTTCCCCACATTATCACTGCCATGATAAACATGATATTTTGCCTCCCCATGCACAATCCTAGAAACAGAGCAGCAAGCAACCATGGACTGAAACCATGAGCCAAAATTAACTCCTTTTCCTTCAAGTTATTGTCTCTCAGGCTTTCTGTCACAGTGACAAAGACTGACAAGCACATCATGGGTGGGAGGAAATGTTTACTGTACCTTGGAGAAGAATATCCTACATCCCTGACTAAAATCAGTCAACATTTTCACTTAGCTGTCAGTTTCTTACAGATTAACTAGAATATGACCATTTCTGTATATCTTGAGAAAAACCTATGTCCAAGTAGTAACTTTACTGTTTATTTAGGCATGGTTTCTTCATTCACATATTAGGGATACTAAACCATTATGGGATCACTATTTTAAACAAGATAATATGTACATAGTGCCTGTCACATCATGAGTATTACACAAATCTATTTACTATTCAATTTTTCTTTGTATTATGGTTCCTTATTTCAAAGATCAACAGATACCAGCATAATTTATGATGTGCTAGGTCTTCTTAAACCTATTCCCCAGCAGGCCATTGTTAACAAAATGTACATTGCTTTCTTTGTTTGCCATGGGAAAAATACAAAGATTCATAGTAGTCATTAGTCTTTATAAAGCCCAAAGTATCAATATGGTCCCTCCTTTAAGGATTCTACTCTGGGATGGAGACATAGCTCAGTGGTTAGGAGCACTTACTACTTTTGCAGAAGACCTAAGTCCAGTTCCCAGCATTTAATGTCCAGAGGCTCACAATCACCTCTAACCCCAGCTCCAGGGGGATCTGATGCCTTTGACCTCTGTGAGCATCAGCATTCATGTGCACACAGCCACACACAGACACAGATGCCTATGCATAATTAAAAATAAAATGAATCTTTCTAAAAAAAGAATTCTACTCCCTGGGGCTGGAGAGATGGCTCAGCAGTTAAGAATACATACTGCTCTTGCAGAGAACCCTGATTCCATTCCCAGCACCAACATCAGGCAGCTTACAGCCTCCTGTAAGTCTAGCTCCAAGGAATCCAACAGGTCTTTTGGCCTCCACAGGTACCTACACTCACGTGCACATACCTACACACACACACACACACACACACACACACACACACACACAATTTTAAAAATTTTATTGAAATTTTGTGATTTTCATATAGTGTTATTTGAAGCCATTAGAACCCCTCCTCTATCTGCACCTCCTTAATTTAATGTATCTAATATATACATATACATGTGTGTGTGTATGATTAAAATAAAGCCTATAGAGTCTAATTTGTGTAACCAAATGTCCTTCAATGTGGATCCAACCACTGAAGACTGGTTAACCTACCAAGACTCCCATCTTTGAAAGAGACTGTATCCCCCCTTCCCAGCGGCCCTGGGTTGCCAAAAGTTCTTTAGGTAAGGTTGGGGTTTCTTACCCACTTCCCCATGTTTACCCTTGGATTTTATCTGATTTGAGCTTGCATGGGACTTGTGCATGCTGCCACCATTTGCTGTGAGTTCATATGAGTAACTGACCAACTGTCTGGAAAACTCTAATTAGAAAAGAATTCTATTCCCCAGTTTGGGATTTGTACTATCATATCATTTACCCAGTCAGTGAAGTCATTTCATTTTGGGGATGGGGAAGACAATCAAAACATTGGTAGATTTGTTTTGTTTTGTTTTGAGTGGTCACACCTTCACACAACTAAATAGTTTTGGGTGATACTGAGTTGGGAACATCAACAATAGCTCTCTGTCCTTCGTGTTACTAGCTGACAGCATACCGTGCATTTGAATAAGTAAACAACTTTTAAAGCTCTTAATTTACAATTTAAAATATTGTTTTTTCTTTACTTTCTAATAAATACACTCAGAAAGTGAAAAATAAGTTTGACTTGGTGATGTTCAGAACAGAAATGCTAGCAAAATGAATTTTGTGATACAAGTCTTAGAAGGACTAAGAATTATTTATTGCTATTTATTATTTAATTATTCATTAAAGACCCATCCTAGTCTCACTGAGGTTTTGTTTGATTAGAGTACAGGACTCCCCAATCTTCTTCACTGAATCTACTTGCATCGTCAACAGTAAGAACATTACCTTTCGAGCAAGAATCACATTATTGTAGGGACTAGATCTTTGGGGACAACAAAGGCTCAAGACCCATGAACTGAGAACAATGAACAAAAAAAGCCTGGATCCTGAACCAGGACACCCTGGTTCTTGTCTCAAGTTCAGAGTTTAGGAGTAACCACCGTCAATCACCACTGACTTCTGGAGGAAAACAAGAGAGGAGTAAGAGTTGGTTAGAGCTTTTCTGTGGGACTTGACTTGATAGCTACAAAAGAGTTTTTAGATTTCTGGAAAAGATGTCTGAAAACAGGGTGAGAGACATCTGATACAGTGAAGGGAGATTGAGTTTGGGGTGGTAGACTGCAGTCTGATCACACATTTGAAGAATGTTCACAGCTCTAGCTTTCTTCTGTGATTTTGAGTAACCTCGCCTTTTCTTCAGTCAGCTTAGGAGTGACTTCTTCACCTCCCATGATATTGTAAAGGCAAAGCAAGTTACTATGTACGTGGAGAGTGAGAAAAAGGCTCTATGCATATGCACAATTTATATCTATCCCCCTGGCTCTGGATTCCTTGACAAATACTTTGTACTCCATGCCCAGAGTGTCTAGGCAGGCTTTTCTATTGGTTAATGGAAGTGCTAACAGTCAACTAAGAGGTTCTGAGAAAGATGCCTTCTGAGATGCTGAGTAGACCCTCTAGGAGAAACAGGGTCCTAGACAAGAACAGCAGCTGAGCAGATAATTTGAGTGAAAAGCAAAGCCCTAAGAAACTACTGCTGTTTGTGGCAAAAGAGAAAGGAATTTAGATCGGGAAAAGGAATGAATAGTTTAAAGGATTCTTGTCTGGGTCTTTATTTGGACAAAACTTGTGGGGAGAGGTCCCAGCTCTCTGATGCTGTGAGTCTGTCTGAGCAGGCACAGTAGTCAGGTAGTGTTGGTTAGGGCACTCGGCTCATCGCAGCTGAGTGTGATGGATGGCTCAGTGTGCTGTTTATCTAGTGCAGGTTGGTATTTCACCTCTGTTTTCATTAGACTGATGGTAAGGTAATAATTCTTTCCTCTGGCTGAGAAATCTGTCTTCAGCCATTTGTTGATTTTCTTGAATGGTCACTGCAGGTGCACAGAAGTCACCCTAAAGGAGGTTTTGAATGAAATCTTAAATAATGCTGGTCGGCATCATGAAGCACCAGCGGCACAGGCGTCCCTTGGACTTGGCTGTGATTGTTAGTTACATGAAGTCACAATGACCCAAGGAACAACTCAAAGAAATGGCACAAGGTAGCCACATCCATAGGAGACCAAGTGCCAGTCACACGTTATTACTCTGAAAAAGTCAAGCTTCTTTTGTCAGAGTCATTAAGGCAGTACCTTCTTCATGAGGGGTTCCTGTGAAGCAGTATGGTGCAATGGAAAACACCCAGGGCTGACTCAAAGATTTCTACGACGACTCACCCTCTGGACAAATCTCTTCATGCCTCTGAACCATAATTTCTTCATCTCTCAAGTGAAGACAATAATGTAAGCACGAGTTTCACTTGGAAGCACTGACCAAGGACCACAGCTATTAGTTTTTCCTCTAAGGCTAGTAGAAACAACTGAGAACCATGATAGGCATGTGGCATCAATGATCTCCTTAGTGTCTCTTTCCAGCCTCTGTGATGACGATCACAGAATGAAGGGAAAATGTATTCATTCTTTAAACCTTGGTCCATGAAGGAATCTTCCTACAACAGAAGCGATAGAACCATCTGAGCTGACTTCTGGGTGTGCAAGCTAATGGAAAGGTTCTAGAACTTCAGGTATAGCACTCATGCGGTGCTCCACCTGGCGAGAAGACATTGAAGGGTATCCATGCACTCTGTAGAGGTGTGGCTATCACAAAGTCAGGGCTGGGACTGCTGGTCCTAACTCTTGGGACTTCTGTTATGAGTGACTTCCCATGACCCTGTGGAAACAATCTCATTACATATGACTAGGGTGAACAAGTGTCCTGATTTGCTCACAACAATTCACCTTACACATTTTGTGCCAGAGTGAGTTTTATGGCATTCCCATAAACTCATGGGGTGTCTGGGTTTGGGCAATAAATTATATAACAACCCGAACACAACATTAACTTTCTGTGGGTACCATCTCAGCCAAATGGCTGCTTCTTGCACAGCACTAACAACCTTTCTACTGTAAAGTTGGTTGGCTTGAGCTATGCAAATACAAGGGGGTTACTTATTATTGATTTTATTATTTATAATTTTCACATAATCTGTAGTCATCAATATTATTTTTCAGCACTCCTGAGTTTGGGGGGGTAATTATGAAAAATTATGGTTAATAAAATGTGGTGCTTTTAAAATTAATTAAGAGATGGTGTTTTAAAATTATTTTATTATTCTTAAAAAAATTCATACGTGTATATGATGTATCAGTTATATCCACCCCCATTCTCTCCCTCTACCTCCTCCCTGACTCCTCCAATAATACAGCTCCCTCTCAGCTTCATGTGCAGTTTTTGGTAAATACACTGGGTTCAATGAATGCTGTCCATATGCTGCTAAGTATCATCCACTGAGGCATGGGCAACCTAGAAGAGGTGGTCAAAATTTTTTACAAGGTTTGAAAGATTTATTTTTATTTTTAATCATGCATATGTGCCTTGGCATATGCACAAGAGTATGGGTACTCTCAGAGGTCAGAAGAAAGCACCTGACCCCCTGGAGCTAGAGTTATAGGTAGTTGTGAGCTGCCTGATGTGAGTGCTGGGAACTGAACATGTGTCCTCTGCAAGATCAGGAACCATCTCTCCAGCCCCTATGTGATATTTTTTAAAATATATTTTTACTATTTTTATTTTATGTATATGAGTGACTACCTGCATGTGTATAAGTGCACCTGTGTCATGCAGTGCTGACAAAGGTTAGAAGAGGATGTCGAATGCCTTGGAACTGGAGTTATAGATGGTTGTTAGCCTCTATGTGGGTTGTGGGAACCAAAACTGGATCCTCTCCAAGAGCAGCCAGTGCTTTTAACTGCTGAGCCTTCTCTCCAGCCCCTAGGTGATGTCTTTAATAAGGAAGAACTGTCCCTAAAATACTGTTGTAAAAGTCAGTTATCATATCTTCCATGAACTGTCAACCAACTGTCAACTATTATTATTAACTGGTCCAAAATAATGTCAAATAAGAATTATTTTTACTGATTCAGTCTTCAGTTAAGCAATCATTCAACAAATAATGGAAATGCTTCCAGTATTGCACTGGATGAGGGAAATAGAAAAATGAAGAGCAGAGTCTCTGGTCATAAGGAACTTGCAAGAAATTCGGTAGAGAGACAAGTAAACCAGAGTTTGTGATCTGGCTGTGCTAGCACAGACTGAGCACTGAGACCGGCTCAGCCCCTCAACGCGGGAGGGATGTGGTGGTAAGAGAAGCGATGTGAAGCTTTCCTGAAGAGCATGAAGCATGAAGGAGTTAGTCTAGGGAGAAAGGTAAGAAAGATAATTTCTTTGCTGGGGATATAATCCAGGGGTAGAATGCTCACCTAGCATGCACAGGCCCTCTACCCCTAGAACTGCAAAGG
>NW_008357637.1:6499566-6567163 GCF_000622305.1 Nannospalax galili | reverse complement strand
GAAGGGAAGGGAAGGGAAGGGAAGGGAAGGGAAGGGAAGGGAAGGAAAAAATTCTCGCGGTCGCTTATTTATTTTTGATACAAATGTTCATGACACATATTTTGACAGCCACCCACCGTGACACTGGGAGGGCTGGGCCTCCTAGGGGACAGGTGGTTGGAGAGAATAGCTGGTGGGTGCTGTCACCTTGCCAACCTTCCCAGCTGCAGCCAGATTCCCAGGCCTCCAGAGGGTGGGTCTTCACAAGTGCAGGTAGTGACCTGGGTGTTGGCCTTGCAGAGGTTAGGGCAAGGGGCTCAGTTCCACAGCCACCGGCTGAGTGGAAGACCCTGGGGAACTAGCCCCCGAGGGAAATATTTTCATTCACATATTTTATAATAATAAAAGCAAAACAATAAATACAAATTTGAAAGTCAGAGAACATCCTTTCATTTGAATATTGTCTTCCTGTTCAGTCTAAAGGAATCTGCTGCTAACCACTGAGGTTTCTGCTGGTCTGTGGGGCTGAGTGGCTGAATGAAGTTTCACATTTAGGAAACCTTTTAAAGGTTAGCATTTCTCAACAACACTTTTCTGTGGGAATATGTGATCCACATACAGAATTTGAAGTGTTCTCATAGCCACATAATACAAGTACAATAAACAAGTGACATCAATTTTAATAATGCATTGTATTTAACATATTTCCAAAACATTTTAATTACAATAAATCATAATTGTAAAGATGGAATATTGTGCCATCTTGTTTCCACATAAAATCTTCAACATTTGATGCTTATTTTTTAAATATTTTATTTATTATTTTTATTTTATGTGTATGTATGTATTGCCTGCATGTAGGTAAGTGCACTCGTAGTGCAATGCCCATGGAGGACAGAAGAGACTGTCGGATCCCCTGGGACTGGAATTACGGACAGTTGTTAGCTGCCATGTGGGTGCTGGGATTAGAACCTGGGTCTTCTGCAAGAACGTCAGTGTTCTTAACTGCTGCACTATCTCTCCAGCCCCCTTGATGCTTATTTTATAGGTAGAGCATATTCCAGTTTGTACTACCCACCTTGGAATGCTCAGTAGCCATTCACAGCTACTGGCTTTAGTGTTGAACATGGCAGATTTGTGACATCCACATCAAATCTCAATGTTAGCCTAAATAGAAATGAGCCCACAGTGTCCTGGCTGAATCTTTGCCTGCTAATCCCTCACTAACATAAATGCATGTAGTTCAAGAAAGGAGAAAGACTGCTAACCGTAACCTTCGTTCTCTTACTCTTGACAGCCCTATGCCTCACAAGACAACTATGATACAGTCTTGGAAAAAACAAAGATTTCAATTCTGGGTTTATTTGGGACTTCACAGGATGGCTACAGATTCTACTAGGGCTCGGCACAATTTGTTATTATACAGATCTGAAACAGTTCAGAATCAGTTTTTCCATTTCAGAAGACATGCATAAGGCAAGCCCTCACATGCAGTGTTACCTATGATCCTTTTTTTTTGAAATAGTTGTAGTGCTGTTTGTCTGCAACATATTGTACTGTTGAGCCACATCAAAATAATGGCGTTGAGGAAAGACTCACTAATGGTTACCATTGGGAACAACAATCTCTGGTCTCATTCTCTCTGTTTTTGAAATAATAATAATTGCAGCATTAAGATCTGGGGTATGAACAAAATGCTTTGCTCTCATCTTTCTGATTCCCAATTTAGCACACTGCTTGTGATTGCTAAAGTATCTTTAATCTCCAGAAGTGTTTGTGAGAGAGAAGGCCATGTGGTGAGTCACTTTTTCTTTATTCTCCTTAGTGGGTTGCTCGTAGCTGGTGACAAGAATGTTACTAATTGCCTGGCTGGTGCCAGGGGCACTATGGAGTCAGTGAGGAAGTCACTGTTCGCTACAACCCGTATACCCGTATAAAAGCCGATTACTCTCCAGAGAGGCAGCATGCTGTCCTGAGAGAATTCAGGGCTGGTGCCTCCAAGTTCTCAGACGGTGTACAGCCTGGGGCAACCTACTTTAACTGCGGCCTTTTCAGCTGTGAAAAACGAGAGCAATCCTTACTGCTTGGAAGAGAGTTGTGTTTATTAATTAGTTTGTATTTCAAAGCACTTCACAACCGGAAAGTCTCACTATTGAATTAAGGAAATTTTCCTTTCATCTTCTCCCCCACCACATTAAGATGAAAAGAAACTGTGCTCACTGAGGCTGTAAGAAGAATGGAGGGGATTCAGGCAAGAAAGCTAACAGACCTGACTTCCAAGGTAGTGGCTCATTTCCCTGACAGCGAGATGGCACCTATTAAAGGGAGCCTTGCAAATTAGGAGTCTTGAGGGGCAACCAAACCTGCTATCAGAAGTGCATTTGTTTTAGACTTAATTTTTATGAGCCCTTCAAGAAAAAAAAAAAAAGAAAAGGAAAAAGAAAATGAAGTAAATCACACTATGATAGGGAATTTGAAAATGAGAATTGGCACAAAAATATCATATTTTCTTAGTTGAGAAATAAGTTGGATGTGCTTGTAACCCTACTTGGGACTCACAATGGCTTTGTGCTTTTTCTAGTTTATCTCTGTATATCCATTGCTTTTTCTTATTAAGGATCCCATTATCAATGAGAGAGATAGAGAGAGAGAAAGAGAGAGAGAGAGAGAGAGAGAGAGAGAGAGAACTCATATTCTCCTGTGGCTCACCATCAGCTCTGTTTTGTTTCTCTTTCCATACTAGAACACAGTTATCTGGCCACAGACTGCACCTCTCAGTCTACTTCCACTCTAGCCAAAGTCATATGACAAGTTTTTACATTGGAAGAGTGATGAACAGAAGTAGAATTTCTGGGAGGTGGCTTTGCTGGCTCTGCTATCCAGGAGGGCTGGAAATGATTCTGAAGACAAAGGCCAAGTCCCAAGAGAGGAGCCTGAATCCTTCATCAGTGCAAGGAAAAAGCCTTCTTCAGATAAGGAACATCTGAAAAATAATTATCTGAAAAATCATTTCTGTTAAGTCACTGAAATATTGAAGTTTATTGTTACAGCAGCTAATGTTCCCCTAACTAATGCATCTAATACCAAAGCTGCATCCACCCCCCCCCCACACACACACAATTTCTCCTTATGGTTGTTTTCTCCATGCCAGACCATGAACTCATTTAGGCTTTTCCTGATACCCAATGTAGTACAAGACATTTAAGGTGTTTAATAAATTCATGTGGAAGAGAGGGAGGCAGGCAGGGAAGAGGAAGGCAGGGAGGGATGGGTGGAGTGAGGGAAGGATGGAAGAAAGTTGATTTAGTGTACATGCATTTAAGAAGACTCACTTATTTTATGTTTTCAAACTCAACATACACATTCTCGCCGCTCCACTACCACCCTCCTCTTAAGTGGTGAAGAGGGAAAAACTATTATGCTAGACGTGGTGGCGCACACCTTTAATCCTAGCACTTGGGAGGCAGAGGCTAGTGGATCTCTGTGAGTTCAAGGCTAGCCTGGTGTACATAGTGAGTTCCAGGTCAACTGGGGCTACAGGGAAACCCTGTATCAAAAAGATGGAAAAAAAAAAAAGAGAGAGAGAGAGAGAGAGAGAGAGAGAGAGAGAGAGAGAGAGTCTTCAAATGAATAGACACACTGCCATAAAGGAAATTGCTGGCCAGAGAAAAGCAATCCCTTAGAGTAAGCAATCCACATATCATCACCCAAGAGAGCTGGGCCACAGCCAACATCTCCATCAGCAGATTGGAAGAGTTGTCTGTCTTCCCAATGCAGTAAAACTGGAGACATGAGCATCCAGAACTCCAGCCAGCACTATCACTGAAGCCAAACCACATTATCACTTGTAGGTTTTAGGATTTATGGTTGACTATGATGGAAAATAAAGACAGATACTTTACTTGTCTGGATTCATTACTCATAGAAGACAATATGTATTAATAAAAGGGAAGAATTGTAGATATTCTACTTTTTTAATGAAAACTTTAACAATCAGAGAAAACACAGAAGCCAGCATCTTAAAGGAAAAAAAAATGGCAAAAATTGTCACTTTGCTCCTGATAGAGAAAGAACTCTTTTCAGATGTGTGGGACTAGTGTTTCTATTTTGGTAGCTTCCTGGGTTCGAAAAGGAGCTCAGATATGGGTGAAACATAGGAGTAGGTTTGTATTCTCTGTGGGTGTCTGTTGACCCAAGAATTAAGCGGTGAGGCTAAAACCATTTTTCCTTCTAGGGACCTTGTAAGGATGCCACTCGATGGTACTTTCTCTGCCACGAACTCCTCTAGAACCACCTTCGTATCCAGCATAGTATCCTTTGCTTTGCTATAGCTGTGCTCTAGAATGTTCACCCTGAGATCAAAGGGAGAGACTGAGCTCCTTCCAGCCCAGAACTCAAAGCACGATCGAAAAACTCTGACTTGTTCATGATTTTGTGATCAAAATTCTGTATCTTAATTGTTTGTGTTATCAGTTTCCTTATCGGCAATAAAAAGTCAAACCGGTGTGGTTTTGTCTAATGTTTATAAATTTGGAATTATTTAACACAGGCTAATGAAGGCACTGTTAAACTCTTTATCAGAATCAAATTTCTAGTCTTCAAAGTTCTACAAGATGAAAAGACTACTTGAAAGGCGAAGGAAGGCCCATCAAACACAAGATTCATCCCTTAATTCTGTTGATGCTTAGACCAGTTCCCGAAGCTGAACACGAGTTTGTTTCCAGACTACCTGAAACAGGGACCACATTTTTATGATGTTTGCTTTTCCACAGTGAAGTTTACCTTAGGGAGCTATATTTTCCCTGTATTTATTTTTGAATCATTTGGGTTTTCCAATAAAATAACATTCTCATTTTCTTCTTTCTCCCCAGATGAGTACATTTATTGTTTTAACTGACGAAGGATTCCACATGGGCTGTGGCTTGGATATTCTGGAGTGGAGCACTTGGAAAAGAATGTGTTATTTGCATTTAGGAAAGACTTCCTTGGCTGAATGTCTAGCCACTAAAATAACAGTTCGTGAAAAAGTAGTTAGTCCAGATGCCCTTCCAAGAGTGGCAATAAAATGTCTTAAAGAGCCAACAGGAAAGGTGAAAATTAGAAGTATGGGGGCAGAAGAAACAACATTTGAGAGCAGGAAGGAATTTAGGACTTGGAGTATAGGAAAAAATGGGGTGGGGGGACCTATAGATTTTTCTCTATAGACATTAAATATGAACCTAATCCAGGTTGCAGTAAAATTTAGAAAAGTAAAATCATTATTTGATACTCTATAACCACTTCAAATGCATTAGGAGTTGAAGCAAGAACTAGAGAAGATACTAAGAAACTGCCAACTCCCCTGACAAGGGCTAGGCAGGCAGAGTTAGCAGGAAACCTGCCTGGATGAGCTCAGTGTCATCCAAATCCAGGACCTGTCAGGGCAGGGGAGTTCTCCAGCCCTGGACTGCTCACTCAGCTTGAGTTCTAGTTCTATAGACAGAACCGTGAAAGTGCCTTGGTTCATTACATCTTTAAAGTTACTGTTATTTTTCATTCAATAAAACAACACATTTGCATGATTAATAGTTGTATGAAGTTAATATATCAAAGTGATCTAAACTTAGATTGTGGTGATGCTTACACAGTTCTACACAGATGTCAAAAACCCATTACATTATATACTTTAAATGAATTTTATTTGTATTAGATCTCTAAATATATTTGTAAAGCATATGTACTTTAAAATGTATATAAGTTTATTTTTATTTTATGTGTATGAGTGTATTGCCTGCATGTGGGTAAGGTGCACCCGTGTTGTACAACGTGCACGGATTTCAGAAGAGGGCTTCGGAGTCCCTGGAACTTGAGTTACGGACATTTATTAGCTGCCAGGTGGAGGCTGGGATTCAAACCCTCATACTCTGCAAGAGTAACCAGTGCTCTTAACCACTGAGCTATCTCTCCAGCCCCATACTTTAAAATTGCTATTACTATTATGTGTATATGTCTGTCTGTGTGTCTGCACATATGTGTGAGGGTGCCTGTAAAGGCCAGAAGAGAGTGTTGGATCCAGTGGCACATATATTTTTTCCTAAAATGTCATATACTGAGTCTTATTATATTAATTTCCTTCCTTCTCTGCTTTTACTTTTTGGAAGTCTTGGTAATCCCAGGAGATAAAGATATATTCCAGAACTGATCAATGTTGGGTAATAAATTATAACTTTATTTCCATTTTAAAAATACCAACATGTATTGTATAAGACTGTCCTCTGACAGACAAGCTACAGACAGAAGCCTTCTTCCCAAGCTTGGTTGCACCCAAGCTTGCTGAGGATCATCACAGACTTGTTGACTGGGAAGTCACAGTGTGGCCTTGGGGTGGGATGGGGGGGCACTCCTGTAAGTAAATCTCCACCCACTGCTCCATAAGTAAGCTCAATATACTCACTGGTTTCTCAAATTGCAGGTTGGAGAAATTGACGTAGGAACCAAGGGAGGAGGGAGAGGGCCTGCCTCCCAGAAGGTATTTTAGCAACAACATGAAAGACTATATTGCCTATGCGAGCAACAAGAAAAATGATTCCTAAAGAGGAAAGTACCTCAGAATGAAGGGCTGTGCTCCTGCATACCCTCCACTCACCTACAGGGTCATTGCTGCCTTCTCTGGTTGTTGATGTTCTGGTTGTAGACGTGGTGGGCATTGTTATTGAAAAGACCATTTTCTGGCTGGAAAGATGGCTCAGGGGTTAAGAGCACTGACTGCTCTTGCAGAGGATGGGGTTTGAGTCCCAGCATCCACATGGCAGCTAACAACTGTCTGTAACTCCAGTTCCAGGGGATCTGATGCCCTCTTCTGACTCCCATTGGTATTGTACAACATGGGTGCACCCACCTACATGCAAGCAATATATTCATACACATAAAAATAAAAATAATAAAATATTTTTAAAAGAAAAGGGCATTTTCTGTGATATCTTCGACTTAAAACACTCTGGGGTTACAATGCCCACAACTGGTGGGCATTGGTGGAATGTAAAAATTGGTAGTTATTTTTCAACTTGTATTCAAAACTAGTTCATAAGCAAGATCAGCTACATAATGCCTTGTGTGACATAATTGCAGTAGTATTATGGGTGGTTAAAATCTTATAAGGTTTATATGTTATAAATTATTCTTTTTTGGTGAGTTGATAAATCAAGAAAATAACATATAGTGGTGCTACTCAAGCTATTTATTGTGAAAACTCAGATTTTTAAAGCAATTTCTAAGAAACTGGTAACCTTTACAGAACAAATAAAACTAAATTACCAGGTTAAAAAAGGAAAGACATATACAATATATGTCCCTTTTTAATATTAGATTTAAGAGACATAAAATTATATTTTAATAAATGTTATTAGGGGCTAGAGAGATGGCTCAGATGGCTCAGAGCACTGACTGGCTACTCTTGCAGAGGACCCAGGTTTGGTTCCCAGTACCCACATGGTGGCTCACAACTCTCTGTGACTCCAGCTCCAGTGGATCCAGCATCCTGTTTTGGCCTCCACGGACAATGCACACATGCGTTGCAAATACATACATGCAGGCAAAACACTCATACACATAAAATAAAAATAAAATACATTAAAAACTTTTAAGTGTTATCAAATATAACACAACATAAAATAATTGTTTTTTGAAACAGGGTCTCACTATGCAGCCCAAACTGGCCTTGAACTCATGATCCTCCTGCCTCAATTTACCACATGGTGGGATTTACAGGGGTATGCCACCATGCTCACATTGGTTATTGAAAACATTTATAAAGACAAATAGATAAAATTATTTTTACATTCATAATTTCTCTAATTTTTCAATCATATCATAAAATTATGAGTGAACAAACCTCATATTAGACCCATATATGCAGACATTTAATGAACACTTTATATATATCAAAATTTAATTTTAATGTGATGAATGAGCTTTCCTCTTGCTTGCTAATTTATCTAATCTGGGTTAGATTGATGACAGTGTTACTCATAGGAGATAATGTATATCAAAACTATCTCTATGCTTTAATAACACTTAGAACAGAAAGCAGTCTTGCAGATATTCACAGAAATAGTAAGGAAAAAACAGGTCTTCATTTTTTCCCAAAATGAAACAAGCAAAAATATCCCGGGAAAATTTACCAATTACTCATACACAAGCTAGTGTCAACAATTGATTATGTAAAGGTGTAGTTAAATTTAGATTAACTTTAGATAGATAAGGATTATAAATTTATATAGTTTTGAGTTACAGTTGGTAAATTAACCTTAAAATATTACATGTTTTAACACATTCATTCTGCTCACCATATACACTCACCTCATGGGTCAACACTTCCCTTATCATCCATCCCTCAGCAGTTAAAAGCACCGGTTGCTCTTACAGAGGACCCGGTTTCAGTTCCCAGCACCTACATGGTGCTTATCATCCATCCCTCAGCAGTTAAAAGCACCGGTTGCTCTTACAGAGGACCCAGTTTCAGTTCCCAGCACCTACATGGCAGCTAACAACCGTCCATAATTCAAGTTCCAGGAGATCCAATGCCCTCTTCTAGCCTCTGGCATTGCACACATAGGTGCACTAACATACATGCGAAAAATACACTCATACACATAAAAAGAATAAACAATGTACTTTAGAAATTGGTACCTATTTAATACTGATGCTTATAGTACACATCTCATTTCAAGCAGAACTAGTTGGTGGACCAGCACTGGTGCCTAGATCCCAGTTTGGTAGCCCTGCTGCATAAATAAAAAATTCCTTTATTTCATCAAAGCAAATGAGATCAGGTCTTATGATGAACTCAGGCATGAGATCAGCAGTTGAATCTCAAAATTGAGATTTTTGTGATCCCTCTTGTTGATATTAAACCACAGAGAAGGATCCGAAAAGTGTTGTTGGGTTCTTCATTTGAATATTTCCTGTTCAGTGCTTTTACCCATGACTCAGATAAAATTATAAAATTATGTTCTTCAGATTTAAAAAGTACTATTATGTATATTAAGTACTTATTTTTAAAAATATTTTATTTATTATTTTTATTTTATGTGTATGCATATATTGCCTGCATGTAAGTAAGTGCTCCCATGTCATGCAATGCCCATGGAGGACAGAAGAGGCTGTCAGATCCTCTAGAACTGTTACAGACAGTTGTTAACTGCCATGTGGGTGCTGGGATTCGAACCTGGGTCTTCTGCAAGAACAGTGTTCTTAACCACTGAGCCATCTCTCCAGCCCAAGTACTCATTTTTAAAAACCTATATACTCAACTGTTTTATAAGGATTATTTCATTTATCTTTAGAATAAGAATTTCATGATATAGTTATATCATGAAATGTATAGATGAGAAAAGTTACCAACTTCCCTGAGGTCTGACTGCTGGGTGCTGCTGGGATTAAAGTACAGGCTGGCTCCAAATTCAAAGATCCAAATCACCTAAGTGGTGGACAAAATTGGCAAATGAAAGAAACAGAATATTTGAAATATTCTCTAGGCCAAATTCCTGGGCAACAAAAATCAATGCAATGAAATTTAAGAGGAATAAATGTCAATTCTGTTATTAGATTAACATAAGTCAATTGCACAAAAGCAAGCTGAGTAAAACCCATATGTCAGTCTCCTAGGCATCGCCTCCAACCCCAGTGGACTCACCCTGCCTCCAGCCATGGCAGAGCACATGACCGTAGAGGCTCTGCAGAGTCATCTGCCAACTGCACCTGGTTTAAAGAGCTCACCTTCCTACCCTGGGCTCCTTTATCTCCCTTCTTTTGTCTTTTAGACACCTTAGTTGATCATACCTGATGGATTTAAACTGCACATATTTCATTTACACTTTTTGATGAGTTAGATGTGTGCATATCAAAATAAAACCTATGAGCCATGACATGAAACTATTACCATAAGCAAAGTAATAAACAAATTTAAACATTCAATAGTTTCCTCAAAAGTTTGGATTGTTATTTTTTGTTTGTTTTGTGGTAAAAGTACTTGACCCTCTTAAACTGCATACGTGTTTAATACAGTACTGTTAGCTGCAGACACAACATCATGCAGCAGATCGCTAGAATTCATTTATCTCAAGTATATTTGTCCATTTTTTTATTACATGTCAAAACAACTCAAAGGAGGAAGGATTCGTTTGGGTTCACAATCTCAGAGCTTTTAATCCATAATCCTTGGTTCTTCTGATTCTGCTCCAGGGTGGGGCAGAACATCATGGCAGAGGGAGTATATCAGCAGTCTCTAAAGAAACAGAATGAATACATATTACAAAGGGGATTTGTCACCATCACTGAGGCTTACATGATGCTGGGTGGGTAGTCCAGCGACTTGTCTGCACACAGGAGAGGCTGAGAGCCAAGTGACTGCTCAGTACATAAGAATAAATGTTTCTGCAGTACCCATCTGCCCTGAGGGCCTAGAGGATTGATTCCTGGAGGGCTGCTGACCTTCAGTCCATGATGGAAGTGGGAGGGGAGGGAATGCTGGCATCTCAGGCCCTCCAAAGATGGCAGCAACACCCTAGATGCATTCACCAGTAGGAAGTGAAGGCAAGCAGAGAGAACCAGCAATTTCTCCCTCATATCTCTTTATATCTGGGCCTCTGCAATTAGAATACATTACCCACTCTGGGGGAGAGTCTTCCCCACTTAGTTAATCCTTCCAGGAAATGCCTTCACAGACCTGCGTAGAGGTGTTCTCTTAGATGATCCCAGAGTCAATCAAGTTGACAAGCCATCACAGAGAGCAGGTAACAAAAGCCACCCACCTCATGGCAGACAAGGAGCAGAAGAGAAAATGAAACTAGAACCAGGTATAGCCTTCATAGGCATGCCTGAGTGCCATGATTCCCGCAGCATTGCCTTATCTCCTAAAGTTTCCACCATCTCCTAAACAGTGCCACTAGATCTGAACCAAGCACTCAACACATGACCTATATGGGGCATTTCACACTTCCACCATAATACAATATAAGTAAATGTCATGCCATTGAACTACTCCCCAAAGTCCTGGTGACCACCATTTTACTGTGTCTCTAGGAATATGTGTCAAAGTAAACACCAACATTGAAAGGAGTCCACATGGTAGTAAGCACCTACACTGAAGAAGGATTACAAAGGACTTAACTTTACACTTCATCTAGAAAAAGAATTAACTCCAAGGTTTAGCAGATTTATGTTAATAATGAAATAAATATTAGAACAGAAATGAAGAATAAAGGAAAAAAGCAGCAAAGCTAGCAGGTGGTTTGTTTCATTTTGATTCTGCAGTGCTGGGGAGCAAACCCACACTAAGCAGGTATGTGATGCCTCTGATCTGCATACCCAGCCCTAATAGCCAATTTTGTGGATTACTACAAATTTGACAGACTTGGTTTTCATTAAGAGAAAAGAAAAAATCCAATGAATAAAATCAGAAAAGGAAGAAGAGACATTACAAATAAAGCCACAGAAGTAAAACAAGGCTAAGAGATTACTCTGAACCACTACATGCTGATAGGTTGAAAAACATAAAAGAAGTGGCAAACCCTGATTGAGAGGCTCAGGAACCACGCCAAGAAAAGCCTTGCAGTTCACATGCAGGCCCCCAGGGCTAGGGCTGGGGTTGCCGCTTAGTGGTAGAGAACTTACCTCAAGCCAAAAAAACCTTTACCCATTGGGCATGAGTGCTGATGGGTGCGTTTTGTTATCCGTGGCTTTTGGTGTGAGCAGGTCTGAGGTATCTATATCCTCAGATGGTCGTGGCAAGATGGCCCACTTGTCTGCAGCAGGAGCCAGCTCCAGAAAGCATCTTTGATTAACTTTCTTTTTTTCTGTATTTCACACTCCATGGGGGTTTGGAGGCTTCATTGCTGTAGTTGTTGTTTGTTTTGTATTTATTTGTTATTTGTGTGTGTGTGTGTGTGTGTGTGCGTGCACATGCATGCATGCGCACACAAACACACATGTGGGCTTGTGCCATGGTCAGAGGACAAGTTGTGGAGTTGATTTTCTCCTTCCGTCTTTATGTGGCTTGCCAGGCTTATGCTACAAATACCTTTACCCAAGGAGCCATCTTGCTGGTAACCCTGTTTTGCTGTTCTTGACCCTTCCAAAGACACATCCCGCACACATCCTTGCCATCAGACTCTACTTTGGGAAGAATCCTGGTGAGTCACTGGTTATCAGCCAACTGCTCACAATTCCTATCATTTTAGACATACAGTACATCAGCTGGCTGGGTTTATTAAAATTCTCAATATTCACACAGATCCCATGTTAGGGATCTTTGTGTCATTTCATGGGTAACAGAAAAGATGAACAATATTTCTCTGCATGCTTGCACATGTGCACACACACACACATACACACACAACTATGTGAGCCGTGTTGTAAAGCTCTGTGCTCAGCCTTGTGCAACCTTCAAAAGGATCTTTCCCATGGATGAAAGGATGCTAGACCCAGGCATCTTGGGTTGACTCAGGGGATTTGTTGGTCATGTTCTCATTGTTTGTTTTTACTTCTTAGTCTTCTTACAACTGGAAACCATGCAACAGCATTCTTGGAAAAGGTCTGAATAGCAATACCTTAGATATGCATGCATACAGTGCCTCCTGTGATGGTTTAAAATGTCCCCCATAGGCTCCAAGTATTTGGACATTTTGTCCCCAGATGATGGTGCTGTTTGGGAGGTTTTAGAAGGTGTGGCTATCCTGGAGGAAGCATGTCACTGGGGGTGGGCTTAGAGAGTTCTTAAGCCTTGCCAGATCTCCAGTCGCTCTCTTGCTTCCTGTGCCTGTGTGATGATGTAAGAGCTTCACTTCTGCTTCTGCTGCTCCTGCTCCAGCCACCTCCAGCCACCATGCCTCCCTGCCATGACAGACTGTAATTCCCCTGGAACTGTAAGCACAAATAAGCTCTTCCTTCTATAAATTGCTTAGGTCAGTGTTTCTATCACAGCAACAGAAAAGTGACTAATATACCTCCCTTTACAAATATTTTTATGTCTTCATATCTCTGATCTTTGTCTTTATACCATCCTGTGAATTAGACCCAAGGCAGACTAGCACTTGGGCACAGATTCAGCTTGTTGGTCCATGTCTCTAGTAGAAAACTTATGAGACTTTCCACTTTCCAAAATTTTGCATCTTCTGGGTTAAGATCATTTATCTATTTGTTTTCTTTGCTTTGAGCTCATTACAAAGTTAACTATTAACCTTAATTAGGTGCAGTTATGAAGTGCCAAAGATTATTCTTTGTAAGTATATGTTACTGTGTTAGTTGTCTACATATTCACAAAGTCTTTCCATCTATCATTCTTAGTTCTTTGATAGCCATTGTCTTTATATCTTCATAAAATGGGACAGTGGGAAAAACTATCAGCACTTTCAGAAAGCAGAAAAGCTTCTATCTTTCCAGAAACTTCTCTTCTGTGCTTTACTTTTAATCTAAACCTTGTTGGCAGAGAAGTTTGGAACAGAATGAAACAGGTGAATTACTGTGTTAATAAAAGTGGTGGATATATCAGAGATTGAGGAAAGGGGCCAATTTTATGAGCATAAGAAAAGACCACACACATTTAAAAAGTGTTCTCAAAGCATCCTGAACTGACCTGTTCCTTCCTAGGTATCTCCAAGGTACCTTGACTGTGCCTACTGACTACCCCACTCACTTAAGAATCCAAGCCATTTGTCTGCATCTGAAATTATTCCCCCATAGATGCTTACAAAAAAACCCCTGGGTGTGTTCATATCAGTAAAAAAAAATGTTCATAGCTTAACCACTGTGTTTTCTTTGCAAAAGGTCTTTGGAAAAACTCCAAAGCAATAAATCATCACATGTGCCAAGAGAGAAAGTTTATTTTTTTGAAAGTTGGATCAATCTGTATGACCCCAATACATACTAACACCTAACAACAACAACAACAACAGCAACAACAACAATAATAATATATGCTCTGTATTTGTGAAACACTGCAAATATTAGAGTGTTTTTTTCCCATTTACAATAAACACCATGTAGATAGACATACCTTAGATGGCTCAGTTGTTTAATATGGTACAGCAAGGCAAAAGGCTCTTTCTCAGGAACATGAATAGGGACAAACAGTTCACTGAAGATTAGCAGTAAGAAGAAACACACACACACACACACACACACACACGCACACACGTATACATATAGATATATATGGCAGAGCACATTATTGGAATTTGAGGAGTGGAGGGGGTCATAAAAAGTTATGAAGGCAGGAGAGAAAACACATGTAGACTGTAGCATGTTTAAAGCTTCCATCTGAATAAATAAAAATTTTGCAATTATATGACATATGGCAATAATATGTACCTTGACAAAAAATATCAAGTTCAAAATAAAAGGCATCTTCTGGCTACATTTGACTCTTTGGCCATTTTCTAAACCCTGGAGAAGAGGGAAGGAAGAGGCTGGGCAGCTTGCTGGGAACTGAGAACAGTGGACCAACAGAGGAGACAGTGCAGTCTCAGAGAGCCAACATCACGAGATCAAGATGTGTGGTATGTGTGTGTGTGTGTGTGTGTGTGTGTGTGTGTGTGTGTGTGTGTGTGAGTGTGAGAGAGAGAGAACTCTCAGAGAGAGAAAACCTCGAGATATAGATATGTGTTGTGTGTGTGTGTGTGTGTGTGTGTGTGTGTGTGTGTGTGTGTGTGTGAGTGTGAGTGAGAGAGAGAGAGAGAGAGAGAGAGAGAGAGAGAGAGGAGTGAGAGAGAAAGAGACAGAGAGACTGCCGAAACACCCTCCCCCCCGGGATTTTGCTCCCCCTCTCAATTCCAGCCCGCATGTTATCTTGGCAATAAACGCCTTTCTGCCAAAGGATCAATGTAAATCTCTTTGTTATATTCATTACCTACAAGTCTTTACAGACTTTTATGCAAAATTTCCATAGTAGAGAACTCAAAATTGGGGCTCCTAGGGAATCTCTTACTGTTGATTTCAACGCACCCCACAAGATTTGCCTTCAGCTGGGAAAGTTGAGCAATGAGCATAAATGTCTCCAAACGCTGCCCTGTACCATTCACAGTGGCCCTGCTATCATCTCTTCAGCTCCTTGAGCAGGAAAGTGCTCTGCAAATGAATTAGCGATGGTTTCACCGGTGCTGGGAGAGCTACCCGTCAAAGTTATCCAGTTTCTGACTTAGAAAAATCATGCAGAGGATCTGAACACCTAAATGTATCATCACAGGAAGAATATAAAGTAAATATATAAGATTATATAATGATACATTAACCTAAATAGTGTTAATAAAGTGTTGCACTTAGCAGAAAATAACGGAATAATGAAAAGTTTATTATTGAAATAGACAGCCATTGTTCCTCACATTCCCGGTTTCTATAAGAGCGGCAGCTAGCAGGATTGCTCTAGGTGAGAAGTCAGCCCAGAAGGTCTCTGCTTTCTTAAATGCTAAAGAAGTGAGTTGCCTCTAGGACTGAGAAAAACAGCAAGGAGAATATTCCACATCAAAAGAACCTCCTAGGGAAAACTGGCAAGGAGGCAGGATTGGGGAGCAGTTAGGGGCGTGTGTTTGGAGGAGTCTACTGACTCCTCAGTAGAGTTTTAGAGAAGGAGTAGACACCTGATTGAGAGGAAAGCAGTCCATGGCTAGCAGCCAACCCACTGGATGTGAAGCCTTGCAAGGTTACCTTGCCTTGCCCAGTGCCAGTTTTCTCTTTTGTTTTTGTTTGTTTTGCTTTGTTTTGAGACTGGATCTTACTGTGTAGACCAAGCTGGCCTAGACCTCAAGACCCTCTTACCTCTGTCTCCGCAGTGCCAGTTTCCTTTTTTGTAAAATGGGAAAATAACAAAGAGCTGTTCCAAGTACTGAATGAGACAGGGAACATGAAGTGTGAAGCAGGGAACTTCAGACACAGAACACAAGTAGCAATTGTTAATTATCACTGTTGTTTAGCCAAAGCAGTACCCAAATACCCCTGAGAGCCAAAGCATTGCAGACCAAACCAGGATAGCAAACCTTCCGAGAACTTCTGCTTACTCTCAGAGCATAAGGAAGTTCATCAGTGCAGATGGCAGGCCCCAGTCCAGACCATTGCTCCTTCATTCATTCCATGAGAAAAGAAGATTTTCTCCTGGGTTAACAAAGAAAAATTATTAATTACTCTCAAAAATGATCAAAACCTGATTTGTAAACTGTTACTTGGCTTTTTAATAAAAATTTGAGAAATTATTCTATTTTACTATGCAAAAAAATCCAATTAAGGGCTGGAGAGATGGCTCAATGGTTAAGAACACTGGTTGTTCTTGCAGAAGACCTGGCTTCAAATCCCAGCATCCACATGGCAGCTAACAACTGTCCATAACTCCAGTCCCAGGGGATCTGACAGCCTCTTCTGACATCTTCAGGCATTGCACACCTGCAATTACCTACATGCAGGCAATACATACATGCATATAAAATAAAAATAATAAATAAAATTTTTTTAAATTACAATTAAATGCTGATGCTATGAGACAGTGTACACACACCAGTGATCTTTCATTGGCATATAAATCAATACAAATCAATACTGGAAATACTGCCAGTGTATCAAAATGCTCCATGGTAGAGTGTGACTAAGCCCATCATGAGTGACACACCTGTTCTCCAGTGTTCTGGTCCTCCCTGCAGCAGGTGACACAGAGAAAGATTAAAGGCCAAGAGGTTACTTAAAAGGTTATGTATTTTTGTCATGATTTTCAGTTTTTATGTTCTTAAAGACAGAATTTTATCTCATCCACATTGTCTTCTGGGATATCCATGGACATTAATTACCAAGTTAAAGAAAACTTGGAAATAAAAATGGGCACTTATTAATCACAATAACCTTAGTATTTAATAGTACCTTTCTTTCTTTGATGTGTTCTGTGAATTTGAACTATGGCCAGCTTGAGCAATGATGGCGAGTGACTACAAATGAGGCAAATAAACAGGCCTGGGCATGTGGGATGCCTCACCTTGGACCACATGCATCTTTTCTTCTCTGACCCGGGGCCAAGTTCAGCATTTACGCTATAATAACAGAGGGAAGCAGATAGACCCAGCCAGGAACACTGGGAGACTATTTCCATTTTTCCAGTCTGCCTATGTCCAGGTCCCTTAGAGCAAATGCTCCAACTCAGGTAAGGAAATATTCCTTACCTGACTAGTTATCCTTGGCTAGAATCATTTATTTCCTTCTCAGGGACACAAGAGGCACCAACGCTGCCATGAAGCAATGCCTAAGATGAGGCTGTTCTATCACATCATATTTGGGGCACACATAACACATTCTTTCCTCCATCTAATACACCCAGCGAGAGCACATGGAGACTATAATAAATGCTTCTAATTAAGAAACCAAAATACATCTGAACCTAGTGAGAGACGTCGCCACTGAAGATCTCTTCTTTGCTGCTTGGGTGTATCCACGACAGATCAAACCACTTAAGGACAAAGAGATGCAGATACCAGACCCTCTCATCTTTAGTCACAGAACAGCTTTTGGGGGGGGTCTTTGAAAGAGGTTGTATCCCCTCTACTTGTAATATATGAATGTAAAGTAACATCAAATTTTGGTGCTTAAAAAAAATCCAGCTGCTACAATTGATAGCCCCAGTTAAAGGAATGAAGCACTTTCCCATGGAAACGATGATTCATGAACTGCTCTTCCCTACAGGAGATGAAACCATTTGGGTTTTCCTCCGAGATGCTTATATTACTGGCAACGTTTAAAAAAGCTTCATTATATAGAGAAAATTCCAGTCTTCCATTTTTCTTCTTGAGAGGGTTCAGTGGTTGCTTTGGTATGTGTGTGTCTCTTGGTGAGGAGACGTGTGTGTGTGTGTGTGTGCGCGCGCACACACATGAGTGTTTCATAAAATTAGATTCTAGCAAAGGGAAAGTGCATTTATGCAAAAGCAATTCATCAACCACTTCTGTGCTCAGAATTCACCAAGGTAATTTAGATACTGTAATGGCAAGGTAGTTTAGGTAGGTAGGAGGCAACGTCCCCTCCCCCATCTAGCAGCTATGGTAATAGAAAATGTGGGCTCTAAATGAATCTTTTCAGGAAAGTAATTCTCGTTTTAATTATTTATCCACTACCAAATATAAAATATAATTACACAGCCAATGTCCATGGGAACAAAATCCACAGTGCAGTATGGAGAAGTGCTTTCTGCTTTTAGAAATTTCCCATTAAACGATATTAAAAAATAAGATTAGCCAAATGCAGCTTTTAGTGCTAATCTGATTTTCATAATGGAAGTGCATAGCCAAAGCCCACCTCTTGGTCAAACACGATGGATCCAGAATTGCGGTGTTTTTACCATGGCCTTGACCTTTATGATGTCAGACATATATTACTTCTCTGCTATAATTTACTATTGACATCATGGATTAAATTTGTTGTTTCAGCTAATGTAACTGAGCAAGCAAGGTAGATTGCAAAACCGAAGCCTGCTACTGAAATACGAGGGTTGTCAAGTGTAAATTTACAAAAGAGATTCAGACTGGGTGTGGAAGACAAAAACAAATGGACAAAGAAGCTGTTTTTGACAGACTGCAAGGGGCTAGAGACTTCAACTTGAACATTGTAAATCCAAATGTCATGAAACACTGCCATAGAGTGAGAGACACGTCTATTCCTCAGGAATATAAATGGTGATGGGAAACCAAACTTTCAGGAGCCTGTGCATTTTTGAAAAGCATATCCTTCCTGCCTGATAAACTCACTGATCTCTTCCTCCTCTCCCACCAGAGCCTGAAAATCAGCAAGTCACCACCTCAGAACCAGTCACAAACGCAGGGTTTTCCAGGAAAGCCATTTGGACAAGAAGCCAAGGACTGTCATGAAATGTGTTATATGTGTATGCATGTATGCAAGCTCTTGACAGGGTTCCTGTAGCTCTGACAGGAACTTGGAGCTTGTAGCTCTGACAAACCTGGAACTTGCTATGTAAACCAGACCATTTGTCCTCAAGCTCTTAGATATCTGCCTGCCCCTGCCTCCCAAGTGCTGGGATTAAAGTCGTGTGCCAAGACGCCTGGCTAAAATATGCTTTTTTAAATGTTTTTATGGATTTTTTGTGCATAACCCCCACCAGATTTTATGCATTCTGTCATATATGTTAAGGCCTATCAACTCAAGTTTGGGTACTAAGATGTCCCTTGTTGTGAGTTCATCCACTGGAGCCTGATCAGCCTATTTATTTTCTTAAAGAAGACCAACTTTCCCTCACCTAGCAGTGATGAGCTGCCAACAGATCCTCAGCTAAGACTGGGGCCTCCTGCCCATTTCCCTAGTTCTATGCTGGGTTTTTGTCTGGTTTGAGTTTCCATGGGTCTTGTGCATGCTGTCACCATTGCTGTAAGTTCATGTGAGCAAGTTCCCAGAAGCCCGGAAAACACTGTTTCCTTGTGATTATCCACCATCCCTGACTCTTACTATCTTTCCATCCCCTCTTCTGCAATGGTCCCTGAGCCCTGGATGGGTGAGGTTTAATATAGGAATCCTATCCAGGGGCACACATTCTGCAGTCTCTTATGCTCTACACTTTGGCCAGGTGTGGCCTTCTGTGTTAATTGCTCTCTGTTGCATGAGGAAGCTTCACTAGTGAAAGTTGAGAGATGCACTAGTATTTTCTCTACTCCTCTTCCACTGTGTTCTATGAGACTTAGGTGTAGAGAGAGGTTCCACTGTAGATATATCATTTGGGGCTGGGCATCTCACAGATATTTCCTGTATGTGGCCAGTTGTAGAAGTCTATAATAGTCTCCACCTGTTACAAAAGAAGCTTCTTTGATGAGTGGTTGACAGGTATACTTGTCTGTAAATACAAGGATACATATTTAGCATACAGTAAAAAATTACATTTGTCTAAGAATGTGACAGACATAGGGGTTTTCTCTAGGATCTATGACTGCTCCATCCATGTGTATTTGGCTATGTTTACAGTGCCACACTCGAGTTCCCTTTCACTGAGCAGACTTTAAGACCAACTAGATAGCTGTTTATTATCCCCAAGACAGAAGTGCCGCTACTGCACAAATAGAGGTAGTTTGCTGTGCCGGTCATTGCTGTGGTTTTTAGGTTTTAAAGCTGGGGTTGGACCATTGATCGATTTTCTCCCTTAGCAGCTTGCATAGTGTCCTCTGATACTGTGAGAGCTAGTTTTCAGGGAGGAGGCTTCCAGGTCAGTTCCAGCTCCATTGCTCCAAGTCCTGTGTCTGAAGTATTTCCTGTCTTCAGCAAGAGTGTCTTACTTCAAATTCTGAGAAGAAATCAAGGATTGTGGCAATAGCCTCTGTTATTTTGGGAGTCTCTTGAACTACCCTGACCAACAAGTTGAAGGGAGGGTTCTCCTGTCTGGCACAGTGTTTCTTGTTATATAGTTTTCAGCTATACACATGTACTGATGTACAGAAGATACAGGGTTTTTTTTGACAGGGTTTCCTGTAGCCCCAACCTGCCCAGAACTCACTGTGTAGACCAGGCTGGCCTCCAACTCACAGGGATCTGCCTGACTCTACCTCTCAAGGGCTGGAATTAAAGGCATATACCACCACGTGCCACATAGAAGATATTTTTAAGAAGAATAACCTTTACAGTTGTATTCCCCAAACATGATCGGTTTCCACATCTTGTACAAAGTCTGTTTTCAACCCCAAAATGTAACCCACATACAAGTGGATAGTTATGAAAGCATCAAAAGGGCTCCCATCACTTAGCATATGACCCTGCGGTAGCTGAGTCACCTCTAGACCCAGCCTCAGAAAGGAACAGTCTGGCACACAGGGTTGTGGATGTATGAGTCTGCTAGCTCACAGTCAATCTTCCTTTCTAGCCTTCCCAGATGCACCCAAGCAAAAACAATTTTAGGATAACTGAACTCAGAACACAGTGTGCACCACACAGACAAATTGTTGGATTGGCACAAGATGAACAAGAGTCTAGAAGATGAAAATATTTTCAGTGAGACTTCTTACTGTGTGAACACTGCCCATTGGGGCTTCTCAGTCTAGCCAAAGATTAGATTTTTCATGAAGAGAATTCAGTGGTCATATATTTGGGGTATTTTTAAGGGAATGGAGAATCTGGGGTTACTCTTATCACTATAAACCTGCTTAGTGATCTGTTATCCAGCCCTTTCTATGGAAGCTGTGATGACTCCTGAGTCCGTGAGTCAGATACATGGTGAATATTTATGGAATAACACGTGCTGCTTCATGCTGTACTGGACCTTAAAATTACGTTGCTTTCAACCTCACAGTCTCTCATGTGTGTGTGTGTGTGTGTGTGTGTATGTGTGTGTGTGTGTGTGTGTGTGTGTCTGCAAGGCAGAAGAAGCCCATTCTAAAAGCAATGCCAATGTGGGAAAACAGGGATGGGAATAAGCAACCCAAGTAGTACTTTTTAATAGCTGCCAAAAGACTTCAGTGGGGCCAGACAGTTTTCAGGTAGCCACAAAAAGAAACGACACAGAAAGCTCTCTCACTTAAAATCCCTTTCATTATCCATGGAGACGCCCACCACTAGGAAGCATGAGGTAATCTTCAGCAGCCTGCCACTATCTTGCATGTGAATAACTTGGAAGGAAGGGGTGCTTATGACCCAATCCCCCAAAGGGATCAAGAGCCTCTTGAACTGACTAACGATGGATCCTCAGTGGACCTCACAACACCCAAGGAGGCTTTGCTTAGACTCTTTAAGCTAATGTGCAGGTGACTGGTGGCAGTTTATTTGCACAACCTCTTAGAAAGTCCTCTCCTGGTATAGTCAAATACCCATATTCTAGGTCTCCTCAATCCATGGGGTTTCATGACTGGGAAATTTAGAGTTACCGAGGCTTCGTTTAGAAAATACTGTTAGGGCTGAAGAGATGACTTGGGGGCAAAGTGCTTGTTCTACAAGCATGAGGACTTGAGTTCAGGTCCCCAGCATCCATATAAAAGTGCTGTATGCCTGTACATATCTGAAACCCCAGCACTGGAGACTGTGACCAGAGACAGGCAGATCCCGAGAGCCCCTGGGGGTCAGTAAGTCTAGCAAAATAGCAAGTTCCAGGCTCAGTGAGATAAGAGACCCTCTCTTAAAAAATAGGGTGGATAGGGATAGAGGAAGATAGTCAACATGACCTCTAGCCTCTGTGTATACACTGGTGAGCACACCCCCCCACCCCCCCCCACACACACACACGAAAGAAGGAGCTAGAGAGATGGCTCGTGGATTAAGAGCACTAGCTGTTCTTTCAGAGGACCTGAGTTTGGCTCCCCGAAATCACATGGGGGACCAACAGCTGTTTATAACTCCAGTTCCAGGGTATCCAATGCCCTCTTCTGGCCTCTGCAGGCATTGCATGACACAGGTGCGCTTACATACATGTAGGCAAAACACTTATACACATAAATTAAAAATAAATAAAGAAAAATTAAGAAAGAAAAATATCTCTTTCGTTTAGGAAAATCCACACTTACTTTGATTCTACTACAGAGCTCATCTCATTTCATCCTTTCATGAGCTCTTTCCACTGTATCACAACACAGTGCATTAATCTCTCTCTGTCTCACTCTCTCTCTCTCTTTTTCTGTATCCCCCCCACACACCCTAGTGAATTAGTTAGAGCTTTTCATCTGCACTTAAAACTCCAAGGCTTACACAAATGCACAACCAACGTCTCATCTGTCATGAAGCTCAGGAGTAATATGCAAATACCATATGCTGTGATTTTTTTGCCATCAAAGGCTAGGCTCTTTCTAGTTTCTTGCTCTGCCCTCTTAGTACTTGGTTTGCATGCTCATGGATTCCATATAATCGTGAAAATGAAGTGACCAGGCTGTAGGATAAAGTGGGACCTTTATGGAGAAGGTAAACATTTCCTAGAAATCCCCAGAAAAAAATTCTACTTGGTCAAAACTGGGTTACTCTTGAGTACAAAGAACACTGGAAAACACAATGCCATCTTAAACAAAATAAGGATTCCATAGAAAGAGAAATGAAAAATAGAGATTGGGAAGACAACAGGGTACGCCTGACCTACTTGTGGACCTGGTGACTATGTAAACGGCTTCAAATTTTTGAACTCACAGGTGCATATATATACACATAAACACACAGGGAAAACTTTTTTCCTGAAGATGGAGATGATAAACTTTCCTGGTGTGCCTGTGCAAACAGTAGAACCCCTAGACATTTTCTTCTTTGCAAAATGATAAGAACACAATCTTACTGGAAGCAGTTTCTAGACCAATTCTGCTACCAACTCTGTGACTGATCTTGAACAAGCTGTTTTCCCTTTCTGGGATTTAGCTGCTAGAGTGGCCTGGATACTGACACTCAACAAGCCAGTTTTTCTCCTTTCGGCATGCCTTCCTTCTACTCGTGGCTTAAGTTGAAATTTGAAGTCCTCAGAACTTGGTTGTCATCTGTGTCTCCAACCGTGCCTTTTCCACTGTCCTCTTTGCTCTCTTCTCTCTGGCCGTCATTGTTTCCTAAGCACACAAGCTCACTGTTGGCCTTTGTGCCTGAAAGTCTAGTTCTACACTGAGGATTTCACTTATTGTCTAAGTGTCTCTTATTGTTCAAGACTCAGTTCAAGCACTGTCTCTCAACACTGATATCTGACTTCTCACATCCTTGCTGTCTCAGAACCCTGTTTATTCCCATCAAAACACATACCATAATCATTAAGAGATAATTTATCTGTTTATTGTCTGCCTCCCATTGAGAATATAAATCCATTGAGAATAGTAACCCCCTCTCTTACACACCTGGTCTGGTTACTATCAATGGTCCATATAACATTTGGTGAACCAAATGAGTGAATGAATCTTATGAGGATTGAAAGTCCTAATCCTACCCCTGTAAGTCCCACCTCACAGGGCTACTAGGATGAAAGGAGACAGTGTTGGCCAGTGAACGATGAGAACTAATAACCAGTATGCAAATGTTTGGGCTATTATAAAACTGGAATGATTTGGGGAAATTTGTAAACTATTCAAACTTGGCTCCTTGAATATTGTTCATAAAACAAAGCCTGGAATGATGGAAATTAGATCCAGAGCAAATGAAGCAGTCTGAAATAAAGTGTTTTCTAAAGAGGCAACATTCTGGAAAATAGTAAGAACTGAGTAATTTTTCCCTCAGTAGTCAGCTCTGCAGAAAGTTACAATCTCCTCCTATGTGAATGTATTTGAGGAAGTTCTAGTTGCAGACCTAAAAGGCAGACGTTTTTTCAATATTAGTGATTCTGAACTGATGACCCCAGTGGTGAGATCATCTATCTCTATAAGAAGGACTTGATATGAAATATTTTCCGGCACAGGTAAGGAAGATATGCCCATCTGAAAACTTTCATTGGCCAAGTTGTGCTTTCAGATGGCGCTCTGTGCCATATGTGAACATGGGTCTGGCTTACTGTTCTTTACTTCTGTACCACACTTTGCCTGAGCTGGCCAATTCTTGTTTTTTTGTGGTAGGATGATAGCAGATTCCCAAGGGATGATTCAAAGCAGTCCTTGCACATTTGGACATTTATGTCACTCTTTAGTTTACAGAAGTTCTGTTGTGAATACTGGACATCAAGGCATTTTTCTGCCTCCAAGTCAGTGGTGCCTCATTGCTCCCCAGTCGATCTGCTTTTCTGGCATTCAAGACCGCTTAACACAGACCAGCCTAATTCCTAAGTGCATCATCTCCCTGAGCCTAAATAAGCAACTTATATTCCTGCCCAAACAAGTCTCATAGAATCGCAGAAGAGGGCTTATATTTTCTTACTTGCCTGGCTTTGACACACTGTCCTACAGCTCTTGAGGTCGGAGACAATTTCCATTCACCACTCTTACCATGCCAAACAGTAGAAAAATTCTATCTTATTCTTAAATCCTAGAATTCCCCTGCTTGGAAGTTGTCTCTCTACCCTCTTTGTGTTTAATGATAACCATTAGGTTCACCCTTAAGAACACACACCAGAGACTAAAGATTTTATAATTGTTTGTTTTACGGAACCTTCAAATGGCTCTGTGAGGTAAGCACTACCATCATCCTACCTTCTAAATGAAGACCCCATCTCTAAAGGAGGCAGGAATGTGGTATGTTTTGTGTGCTGGTATATGTCATCTTAAGCAAGTACAGGGACAGTGCTAGAATCTGGAACTAGAAGGAATCTTTAATACTACCAAATGCAATCCCCACATTTGACTGAAACTGACTTCTAATGCCTAGCAGCTACTCCTCTTGGCACATGATGATGCAAACCAAGTGTCATCTTGACGTGGGACAACGACTTTTCAAAGTAGCTCCTTCCCCGTCAGTTGTGATATCTTGCCCCACTGTTACCACCCTCCCCTTTCTTTCCCCAAGGATGACCAGCACACGGAGCCTCAGATACTGATCCAAAGGTGGTGTCAAAAGGGAATAGGTACACAGTGCATTTTTTCAGAGAAAGGAGGAACATGTTAACATTGCCTCCAGGTTGAGAAAGTAATGTGATTATTCTAAAAACAGTACCAATTTACTGTCCAATTTTCCCAGCTTCTAAACCTAAATTCTTCTAAGTCTGTCTTACCCCCACACCCCTCCCTTCTTCCACTGTACACTCCCATATTAACTCTACCTCCTTAAACCATACCAGCACTTACATCTTACCTGGTTCTGCTTATTGTAGCTCTATACGTGTCCACCCTCCAGAAGAGCAGTAAGTGCTGTTAACCCCTGAGTCATATCTCCAGCCTCATCTCCTACTATGTTGCTTCCTTCCCCCAACTGCTTTAACCATCAGTACAGCAAGGGTTCCAAGCAGAGAGAACACTGCCTGACAAACAGAAAGGCATGAGCAGACCTCTGTGATCTATAGCAAAGCATCTTACATAATCCCAAGAACTGCCCCATCACTCGAGTCCCATCTGCAACACTACTGCCCCACTTCACAGTCCAAAACCCAGAAACAATGTCTGCCTAGGTCTTATTTGAATTTCTACATCCTAGCACAGAGTGGTTTAAAGCATAGATCCGCTCCAGAAGGTGTCAGCCTTAAGACCTTCTGTGGAACCCACGTTTTCAAGCTTGTTCTGCCTTCCGTGGGCGGGGGACTCCCAGCATGCCATGGGATAGAGAAAATACTTTCTCTTTTGTTTTGCCTTTTTGTGTTTGTTTGTTTGCATGAATAGGGTTCCCCTGTAGCCCTAGCTGGCCTGGAACTCACTATATAGACCAGGCTGGCCTTGATCTCACAGAGATCCTTCGGCCTCTGCCTCCTGAGCAATGAGATGAAAGACGCCACCATGCCTGGCCGTTTTTTTAGCCAATCTTAAGCATTTTAAGGATGCGGACTGTACTATGCATCTATCTGTTCTCGTCACATAGCACTTAGCATAGTATGGCCCCCAAAGCAGGCATCGTTTAAGAATGAAGGAAACAGGGACAGGTCTGAAAGAGGCAATGTTTGGGTAAACATATTCTAGTGGGCAATAGACTCAACTGGCATTTAAAAAGAAGTAAAGAATTGATGGAATTTGATTGAACAAATGTTGAACTGGATTGGACTTTATTTAACAAACATGTAAGTTCCAAGCACAGTTATAAGTACTTTTGAAAGAGCTCATTTAACTTTGAAGAGACTGAGGCACAGAGCAATCAAGTAATTTGTCTGAAGTCAAATAATGGAGCTGCCCGTGCACCAAGTCTAGTAGTAGTGAGCCTTGCCTAGGAGGTAATGCTGCTTTTGTGAAGGAGGTAGTTATAAGCTCAGCCTGTGGGTTAGACCAGCATGGAGCTTAAAGAATCATTGCAAGGACCAGGAGCCAGGAGAGCAAAGCGCCTGAGAAGCCTGTAAGATGGAGTTGTGAGTAGAACAAAGATGCTTGAGCTGTCCTCAACAGGCGCAGGCACAGACTAGTGACAGCCTCCCGAGACCTGGATTTCCACATAGACAACGATGGTAGGTCCTTTCTCATGGGGCAGTCATGAGGACTAACAGATGATGCATGTAGAAAGGGATTTACCTGGTAGACGCTCACTAAATGTGCTATTATTATTACTATTGTTAGCAGTTTCAAATCCCCTTTCACATTCTCAGTGGTGATGAAGCAATTTCAGATTTATAGCTTGCACCTGAATTATGACTGCTCCTGATCTGAATTTATTCATTCTCAAATGTTCTGCGTGACCAGAATGTGTTTGTGTGTGTGTGTTTGTGTGCACCAAGAACTATATAAGCATTTGTGAAGCAATAATGAATAAAGCATTTTTAACTGTAGAGTAAATAAAAGTGTTTTTTTTTAACTTAAAAAAAAAAAAAACAGACGCCAAAGATCCAAGTGGAACCGATTACGACTAGCAATAATCAGATACATACAAATTAGAGCTGCATGTGCCAACATCTCAGTGTTAGTAGCAAAAACAATGAGTCTTTCTGCAAGGAACAATATATTCTAAGATAAAATGGAGGTATTTTTAAAGGTTAAAAACTCATTCAATTTTATGTCTTACCAGGCTTATACTGAGTTCAATATTGTCTAACTGTATTAATTCAACTGTGAACCTAGAAACTTACAGCCACTTGTGAAAGAGATGTACTCTTGCTCTGGAGTGTGTTACTGAATATGTTAAAGCTGTAATGAAATGCTTCTTCTAATCATATAGTTATTAAAAAATTTTTTAAAAAATAAAAAAAACTTTATTGAGAATTTCATACATACAAATTAGGTGTTTTGATCAAATCCACACCTACTCCTCCCTCCATTTCTATCTTTTTGAGTAAATTAACATATACTTTCTTTTTCTTTCTTTCTTTTTCTTTCTTTCTTTCTTTCTTTCTTTCTTTCTTTCTCTCTCTCTCTCTCTTTCTTTCTTTCTTTCTTTCAAAATGAGGTTTTTTGCTACTCTAACATTCCCCCTCTGGAGAGGTAACCCTAAAATCCTTTTAGGGATTAGATAAGAGCTCCCAAATACTTTTGACATTTTTGGCCTTTGGAACATAGCATATTGCTAAGCGGCCCAAGGACATTTTGACTTTTAGCAAAGAAACTGGCTACTTTTCTTTGGGGTCTTTTTTACCCTAACTGCTAGCCAATTCCTACCTCCCAGTCTTATCACACCATCCTCTGAAGAGGTTAGCCAAATTGCCGGTAAGGAATCGGGATGCAGACCACTCTGGCTTCTTCCATGCTGGACAGGGTAGCTAAGGGAGATAGCCCACTGTTGTTCTAAAATGATGGCTAAATTTGTTTTCTCCCCCTATCTAGAATCTTTTGAGAGGCAACTGACACTAATTCTAGCCACTCCAACAGCTGTCAAGGTGCCTGAAAATAAATCATGTCCATCACTGTTGAGTCCAGCTTTGGCAGACAGAAGAAAAATGAGGAGGAACCCAATAGAGGGATGCTTTTGGAAGCTCTCATCAAGAAATCCCAAAGGACTCTGATATGAACATTTGAAATTTTCCCTGTTCTGACTTTTTTCTGGTTCCCTGTCTAGAACTTGTAATGCTAATTACTCTTGCCTTTACTTCTCCTTCACATCCTCTATTCACCTATTCTTGCCTCCTTCCAGATAAGAGTTATGCAATTTGGGAGTCTTTTAGATAGACCCACTGAAGGAGTACTCCAGTAAAAGTATTTTTAAAGCAATTACAAGGACAACTTGGTTTGTTGCAGCAAACGGCACCTCAGTGGTATGAATGGGGGCTGCAGGAGAATTGAGGATAGTACTTGGCTGTGAGCAGGACTAGAATCTTCCTATTCAGCAGAAGAGACAGAACTGGCACATGGACACATGGAATCGTAGAAAATATGGACTTGGAAAAGAGGAAAGCCTCAAATCCCGCAACATCAGAACTCTGTGGAGGGGTTTCATAAGGAAGTGAATGGGACTTTAGAAAGATTATTCTGGCACTTCTTTTTAAAAAACTATAGTTTGCCCCCACTGTACTGTTTTCCATGTCAATCGTAAATTTTTGCCCCAACTACGTACTTCTTACATTGAAAATTCTTTTAACATTTTTTTTAAAATAGACAAGTTCTTTTCCTCTAAGTTAATTTTTAAAATTTTGGTATTGTTTGTGTATGATGTGTGTGCCTAAACATACATGCCATAGTGAATGTGTAGAGGGAATGGAACGCAAGTTGCCAGACTTGCAAGGCAAGTGCATTTACCCAGCATGCCATCTCGCCCGTCCTCTTCAAATTATTTAAAAATAAACTTTACATAACTAACATTAATGGGAAGTCAGTGTCATTTGCCTTAAAAATGAATACAATGAAAGCAAATATTAACAAAACATTCTAACATTCGGTGCAGAATTTTCATTTCAAGAGCCTTAGGCTGGTATGAATTGAAGGTCAGTCTCAGCCATACATTGAGTTGGAGGCTAGCCTAAGCTGCTTGAGACTCTGTGACCTTTGAGCCTGAAAATGGTTTTCATTATGTTAAAAAGAGACAAAAAAGAAGAAAAGGAACTTAGCAAGTGTTCAATGGGTATTAAATTATACTAGCACCTATCTGGGACTTTCCTCTTAAACCAGTGAGGTAAATTGGATAAAGAACCAATAATACTGTTAGCTCCTGTTCCAACGTGATGAGCCAGATAGCGACTTCTGCTCTTGGGAGCAGAGAACTAAAGCAGGTGAGCTTGTGGACGAGGACTTGCTCAAGAAGCACATGTTACATCTGGAGTGGTGAGCACACGTGTGTGTACTCACTGAAGGAAAGAATTTCCAGCAATAATACTCTTTCTGTGCAGCATGCTGTAGAGCGCCATTTCCCATTCTACTCTCTCTGTTTTCTGTTTTTGACATCGATGGGGAAACACTAACTTGACTTTTTGTTTTTGACATTGATGGGGAAACATGGGTTGTGAAAATCCTCTACTTTGAACAACTCTGAAGTAAGAAAAACTGCAGTGGAGGTAGGAAAGCTACTCAAGAGGCTGGGATAACAGCCTCAGCAAGAAATGAGTCTTAGCAGTTTCTGGAGGCAATGGGAATGAAGGAGAGGTCAAAGTGCAGAATGTGAGCATTACAATGTACTTTTAAAAGAATCACAGTTTGATATATGAGCGTTCACGAACCCATTTCTTATGAGTTTTAGCGTGAATGACGCTCCCTAGCAAGTGAGTCAACTTTAGGGTGCTTTTAATGGGAAGGTGCTTCTGCAGCATACCCAGAAAGCATCATGTTTGACCATGTTGTTTCTGTAGGTTGGAAGGTATTGTCCTTTTCAAATCTCCTTTGCCTTCTGCTCTGAAAACATCATGGCCATATTTGGGTTTACTGTAAGTGTACATAGTAATTATCGTCTTGGGTTATGACTTCAATTGTAACTCTTTGGCAGCCAAATGAGTGTGGCAATACAGCAATTGAAAGCATAACTATTTTGTGTCCAGATTGTTTGAATGAAACATTGCAGGACTCCTTTGAGGAAAGGCAAAATATGAAAATGTTTCAGGTTTATAAGACAAGGAGGAAAAAGTCCCTTTTCTCCAATGTTGTGGAAAGGCCACCTCTATTTCCACAAGTGTGGCCATAAAGTAAACAAGCTTGCTTTTTAATTTACCTCTGCTAAGCCGTCAAGAAGCCTAGGTGTTAAGAAGGACTGTACAGCGATGCATTTGCCAGACAAAAAGCTTTCTCTGTTATTAATGACTGGTGGTGCCCCAGTGTAATCAAAGGGCACACTGCAGTGATATACGGCAGTGACAAAGCTCGGGATCTTTCCTGCTCAATGCTAGGAGCCTAACGGCCAGCAGCCGAGAACTTCCAGCACTGTATATCTACAAGATAAATAGCACCAGATATGAATATACGTATTGCTTACAGTCTTCAAAAGTATTGTTATATCCTCCCCACACAATCACTCTAAATATGACGCCAGCGCATTTTTCACCATTTCCGTACAATCCTGTGCTTTGTAAATGGCAATAGTTTTCTAGTAGAGATTTAAAGCCTTTGAGTTGGACCAGTTACGGCAGTCTGATTTGAAAACCTGGGCTGAGGCTGCTGACAGCCGAGCACGTTTCCGGAGATTCATAACCCCTTTTACGGTGACGGGCAGCATCAGAAGAAGGAATCACCTCAAGAATATACCAGAAATCATTTTTATTTTTGCTCCTCTATCATGCCAAGATGATCTAAAGGGAAAACTCAGAGTCACTCATGATATGAATTTGACATGAAGGAATCCATAAGAAAAATTCACTGATGTTTTTATTTCCAGCTATTAGGTCATTTTTTTTCTCTCTCGCTTTCTCTCTAGCTTTGAACTTGTGACCAGTAAGTGCCATATTTTGCTTCGTGAAAGGTTCAAGAAATATATTTAATTGGGAGTTATAGCCAAGGTTAAATAACGAACATGAAATGAGGCTAGATTTCTGTACTTACTCGGGTGTGAATTCCGGTAGAAAATTCCTATAATTAGGGATCAGGTTTCCATTAAAAATAAAGTGATAAAGCCACTGAATGGTCTTTTCCCAGATCAATAGCAAAGACACGTCCATGCACACAGAGAGAGGAAGTCGGCAGCTCTGTGACCTTTTCATGAACTTTCTGGGAGACAGAAAGATCATTCAAAGGGCAGAGGTCAGTGTTCATGCTGGTCACAAACAAAATTCAGATTCAGAGTTATAATGAAGGATTTGGGGGTTCTCACCCACAAGTGCAAATCAAATAAATTTCGTACATTTTCCTGCATTATTAATGGTAAAGAAAATCACTTTTGTGTTTTAGCACATGTATAGCATTTACTTATCAAATCACATTATTTTGCCACCTCTAGAAAGCATCACACGATGAAAGATGAGCTTTAAATCTGGAAAACGTCAGCTTAGGTGGGGCTCTTTAGCTCTACCATGCTAAGATCTCTCTATAAGAGAGCTCTCTCACCCCAAACACAACACATACAACACAAAAGGAAGGGCAAGATGCCGGAAAGATAGGGTGACAGTGGTTACTGACAGCTTCAGTTAATAATAAATCATGGCGGTCATGCAGGGAAACCTGGAGGTTGCCCCTTTGTGGATGCAAGCCTACCTCATGGAATCCATAAAGAATGTGGTTCTCCTCCGGAGATATCAGGGCTGAAGAGACAGCAGTGGGAATCATGGGGAATCTGACTCCTTTTATAATAGAACCATGTTTCCAGGAGCTTTTACTCATAACAGTATCATGAAATCTGAGAACTAAAGAGTTGTTGTGCAGAAGAGGTCTGTACAGAGATGGTAATTGGTAACTTTTATGGCCAGTGCTCTTAGCCAAAGGGAGCCCAAACAGATGGAAGCCATGGGTCTGTTAGAATCAGTTAGGAAGGATAAGTTACCTTTGGGAACTTAGAGGAAAGAGGTCTCAAAATGTAGAGATCCTACTATTCTTAGCCCAGGGTGGTAGCACATATCTCCAATCCCAGCACTCAGTAGGCTGAGGCAAGGTGATCACAAGTTTGAAGTCAACTTGGGTTGTATACTGAGTACCTAGTCTCAAAACAACAAACAAACCAAAAACCAACCAAACAAATGAAGACCCAAGCTGCTATTCTAAGAATTCAATATCCTAGCTTTTGACTAAGAAGAAAAGTCTTTCAGAGAACCCGATGTGCCTACTAGGGTTTGTATTCTTCTTTAGGAAGTGCCTAATAGTTCAAAATCTAGAGAGTTCTGTTCTTTAATACAAATAAACTCATATTTGACATATATTGAAATCTGGACGCCAATCTTCTTACGTCCTAATATGTTCTAAAGATGCACAATGATTCCTGTGTGCCTATGTTCTATTTTCTTAGATATACCACTTAAGTGTCATAATCACTTGATATAAGTGAGTTTCAGTATGTCCTAAGGCTATTCTGACTAGCAATTGTTTTGTATAACTTTAATTTTCATTATCTTTTACCAAATCAAAAATCAACTTCTTGATAAAAGGCGCTTAGTATTATGAGGGCTTGTGAAAAGTGAGGTAGGGCTGGGAGGGTGAATGCCTCTTAAGGCTGGAAGCCTTGACAGCTAAGAGTCCTGGGAGGGCACCTTTACCCCAGGAACCCTGGGAAGGCACCCCTTTACCTCAGAAACCCTAGGAGGGCTCCTCTTTACCTCAAGAGTTCTTAGAGGGCACCCCTTTACTTCAGGAGCTCTGGGAGAGTACCCCTTTACTTCAGGAACCCTGGGAAGGCACCCCTTTACCTCAGAAACCCCAGGAGGGCTCCCCTTTACCTCAAGGGTTCTTTGAGGGCTCCCCTTTACCTCATTTGGTTTTCAGAAAAGGAAAGCAAAGCTTAGTGATGGAAGCAGAGCGAGTATGAGTGTGGGTATCTACAGTACTGACCAGTCAGAATCGGAAGCAGGTCCCATTCAATTACAAGGCATTGTGAGTCTGGAGCAGAAAGTAGCAGTCTTCTGCAGGTACCAGTTTAATCCTGGGACTGCTGAACTGTGGAAAGGTGGAAGATAGCCCTAGGAAAGAGACTATTAACTCAAGCAATAGATACTATATATTGTGTCTTCTTAGTCCTGGGAGAAAGATGGTGTTGGCGAAACACTATCTGGGCTAGAACACAGACTCCCCCACAAACAAGACAGAGATCCTTGGGCATATTATTTGACTTCACTAGACCTCAGTCTATTCATTTGTATAATTGGAACAATATCAGTGACTCAGTAGATTGAGTACAGAGCATACATATGTTGCTCTAAATGTTTTAAGTTCACAGTTCTTCCATCCTTCACTGCCCTCTGAGGGCACCTGTAAACTGTCTGGGTTTTGAAGTCTGCAGTTTAGAGGTGATGAAATGAGGCTCTAGCAGTATGGCTGACTTGACCCTGTCTCACATTTGGTAAGAGGCAGTGAAAAGACAGCATAAGAAGACCTGCATGGAGCCCTACATCGACCTCAATGTCTGACCCCAGAACCTGTGTTCAGAAGTGATCCTAAAGACATTGATTAAATGGTCTCTCCCTGACGGCTGTAGCATTTATGTAAAATAAACAAAATGCAAAAAGTATTTAATATAATAAAGTTTGCCCATCTTTTTTCCAAAAAGGTCAACTTCCCTATGTTTGCACAATTAATGAGTGAAAAAACATGCTTAGAGTACATCTTCTGACCCTCAGCCGAGTGTTCTTTACACACACACACACACACACACACACACACACACACACACACACCATCTGTCAAAGTGAACCATGAGACTTCTCTATGAAGCATAGCACAGTGGACTGGAAAAAAAAAGGGGGGAACTCTCTGACCAGAGCACCTGAGTTCGAATCTGGCTTCTTTGACTGATCCTGTTTCCTTGCCAAATTTCTATGGGGTCCCTGTGCCTCAACTTCCTCACCTGAAAAATGGGGATGATGATAGTAATATGATCCATCTCTCCAGATCATTGTGAAGATAAAGTGAGATGCCTGAAGTATTAAGAACAATTCTTGAGGTATTAAAAACTCAAGCAGTGTTAACTACTATATTTTTTCCTTTTCATTCAAGCATAGAACCCCTGTGTAATCAAATTAACCAATAAATTTCAGAAATTTTGCCTCGTACTTTTCAGAACTATAATGGGTCAAGAAGACCCGATTAGATAGTTGGGAATGAAGCACTAAATTAAGAAATTATGAGTTATTTTAAGTCTCCCAAAGAGGGCATGGTTAAGCCTTAGTATTGAAATCAGATAATACTTCAAAGAATCTGGGTAACACTAGAAAGGAAGAGGTCTGTAAAAGTATTCTAGTTGAAGAAGAAAACACTTGCAAAGAACTCATGGAAGCCTGCCATGTCCTAGTGACATTAAATTTCACCAAAGGAAGGTTTGTGCTAGCAAAAGTCATAATATTATTATTCAAGTCAAAAAAGGAAGATTGAACTCAGCTAAATATATTTTGTACTAAGAATTTTATTCAAAGTCTATCTTTCATGGAAATACAGCACATAATATGTGAATGAATGGAAAATTAACCTGAAATAAATAGTGTATCCAATTTTTACAGAAGACATAAAGAGTTTAAAAATCTATTTCCCTGACCATCTACTCTCATCAATTTTTATCTAATTCTTCACAGAGCCCCATGAACAGGTTTCTGCCTCTTGGCCCTTTTAATGAATTGAACTTGGTTTTAAGGACACATCAGAAAGCAGTTCACAGTGAAAGCCTTTTGCTGTCTGTAGACAGAAATGTCAGTAAGTGCACCCTGGCAGCACACAGCAAAAAGAATTCCACTTGGTGCCATCTGTCCTTCAAGGTCAAGTCCTGCACAGCTGGGATCACCTGAGCGACCTCTGGGTGATGTTCGTATTTGAGATGTGACCTAAGATGGGGAAGAAAGGAAAGAAAGAGCAACATGATACTTAACAGATTCTGGTCCAAGTGACGGCACATTTGGCTTCCTGCAACCCATAAATCCCTTCTCTTCTAACGGGTTGCTGCATTGCAGGCATTCCTCCTCAACAGCTGCAAACGATAAGCTCCACTGCATAGCTGACTGTAGAGCACCAAGAGGACAGGAGAGACTGTCCCTATGTGACAGACCTTTTTCCTTTTTCTTTACAGGAGATCGAGAAATTTCACTGACTGTCATGTTTTATTGACTCTATGAATGAATCCTTCACAGCATCGTCATTCTACAGAGACTCTGACCGTATTTTTTTTAAAAAAAAACAAAAACAAAAACCTTTTTAAACTGCAGAAATAGATTGCTGATTAAATTGGCCACTGTACTCATACTCAACTTTAAAAAGGAAGGAAACCCTGCCATTTACCACAGCATGCCTGAGCCTCCAGGGCATTATGCTAAGTGAAATAAGCCAGACACAGAATAAATGCCATGTGATCTCAGATACATGTGGAATGTTTAAGAAAACTTTAAACCTCAAATTCCGAGCAATAGAGTAGAATGGTAGTTACTCAGGGCTGAGGGGTTGTGGGTGTTGACCAAAGGGTGTAGACCTTCAGTAGTGAAGCAAATAACTACTAAGACCAAATATATCAGTAATGTATGCTAAATATAATTTGCCAAATACATGAAATTTGCTGAGAATGAACCTCAAGTATTGTCAACACACACACACAAATTATGTGCAGTTATGGATATATTAATTATCTTGATTGTGGTAATCATTTCACAATGTAAACATACCCCAAAATATCATATTTGTATACTCTAGCTATTTTTATTCATCAATCATAGTTCAATAATGGGGGAGGTATGATAATAATTATTCAATATTTTACTTTTTTCTTGTGAAGAAATTTTTTTCCTAGAACATTTTGCTTAAAATAATTCCAAATGGGCAACCCTAAACATAAGTGCACATGAGCACCACTACCTGGATTCAGCGCATATATACATATATATCTATAAGTGTATTATGTATATGTAATAATAATAAAGAATACAAGGATTGAGAGGGAGTGGTGGACGTTTGAGTAGTTGATGGGAGACTGGGAGGAATGAATGTAATGCAAAGATAATACTCATCTATGAAATTCTCAAAAATAAAAAAAAATTTACATTTTGTGTGTGTGTGAGTGTGTGTGTGTGTGTGTGTGTGTCCACAGTTGGCACGTAGAGGTCAGAACACAACTTTCAAAACTTTCAAGAATCAGCTCTCTCTTTCTACCATATGGGTTCTAGGGATCAAACTCAGGTTCTCAGATTTGGTAGTAAGTGCCCTTACCTGCTGAGCCAACATCTTGGCTCTCATTCTGTTTTAAAAGATGATTTTAACCAAGAGCTTTGAGAAAAAGACATGTGCCAGAACTGATTTCTTGCCATGTCTGGATAAGGTCAAAACATATTGATACCTGTCCATGGACAATATGTCTAGCCTTGGATATAATTATTTTTGTAGCTTTTAAGTAAAATAAATTTCAAAAAACCAACAGTGTAGGGGTAATAGAGAGGGAGAGGGAGGAAGAAGAGTGAAATAACACCGAGGATGTTTGAAAAATCCATAGGGAAATATATCATTATATAAGTTTATTTAATACATATGTGTGTGAATATACATACATGTATTTATTTAAACATTTATTGCAAATGGAGTTACACCACATGGGGTGATAATGTTCCCCCAAGAACCATAGATTCTAACAAAAACCCCAGTGCCAAACATGGCAAACTTCCCTTTGAGTTCTTGGTCAAGGTCAAAGAGACCCCCTAAACAATATGGGATATTGCTATTGCCCTTGGTTCTCTACCAGAACTTGAAGGTAAGACTATTGCTAAAGACACTACACACTTTGGACACGGGACTTAGAGGAACCCAGCTGAAACTGAGCTGGAAGCCTTCTCCCTGAGGATCAATTCTCAGCATCAGAAGGTGCTAGGGGAGAAAAGCAAACAATAGTCCTACCCAGCTGTAAAGCTACAACAATAACCAGGTCAGCAAGATATCCCTAATGGCACTTTTATCTTGGGGTAACCAACAACTGTCTAATTGGATTTAAGTCTTAATCAATAAAAGGAAATTCATACCTAGTATGTAAACCTAGCCAAATACCCATGGCTGAAGAGGTCATAGATCCAAGAGAAAACCGATTGCCATTTCCCTAAACCAATATAATTTTTAACTTTAATATAAATATTTAGCTTTATACACACAGAAAAGTATAGCTCTCACCCTTCATCAAAGAACCTTCTTTTGCAATAAATGGAGACATTACAGAGATCTGCAACTGCTTAAAATTCAGAGAATAAGTGAGGTGCCCAGCCTCAACTGATACATCTAAAATACAACCTCTACATCTAAGGCTTAGGAAACATCATAGAAGATGTGGCAGAAAGATTGCAAGAACCAGAAAACCAGGATACCAGGTGCTAGGTAGTGTCTTCCAGGCAAGATAGGAAAGCTGCACCCACGAAACCTTAACAATATGGTTGTCTAAACATGTCCTGCATAATGACAACACCAGTTGACATGCTGACATGGAGGGGAAATTTCACAAGGTCCTACTACCAGATGAAGAACAATATGCAACCAATGGCTGCTGAGAGAGAGAGAATTCATTTTCTCTAAGGATAAATTCCCTGATATGTTATCCAGCCCCGAATGGTCAGTCCTAAACTCACGTACATACTAACAGCACCACTAAATAGACTCGGTAGGTTGCTTCTCTGTGTGTGTGTGTGTGTGTGTGTGTGTGTGTGTATGCATAATATGCACATGTAACAGTAGTAATTAAAGGAGAGAATAGTAATTGAGAGGGAGTGAAGGAATGTGGGAAGAATGGGAGGAGGGGGGGTAGAAATCATATAAACACAGGGCTCATGTATGAAATTCTCAAAAAAATTAAAAAATTTAAATTTAAAAAGTGTTTCTCTTTTCCAATATGTTAAATGTAAAATAATCACAATCCCATAAGGTAGTCAAGGTCTATGGGTTGTGCTGAGGCTAACTCACATCTCCTCTCACCCTCACCCAGCATAGAAGGTTGGGAACCTCAGAATGGCCCCAATGAGAGGATTTACACCCCAGACATTGGTAAATGCTTCCATTCCCTACCCCTATGCTCAGGGGCTGACTGCGAAGCATTTATCAGTCCTGGACCCCAAAGTTGATGAAGGTTGGCCCCACCAAGAAGCATTAGACAGATAATCATAGCTACTTTCATAGTATTGATCATACCTGTGCTCTAACTAGCTAGGAATGCATGATGCAAAGCAGAGAAGGGAGAAATGCAAATGAATGCACAGCTCAGGTAGTTTTAAAACATTATCCTTTTGTTAAACATCAAAACTACTAACAAATAAGATTCATTAAACTCACTTAAGAACATCTGGCAGCTAGAATTTGGGAAGTTGAGGAACCTCTTGAAGATGGCCGCCTTTGTAATCAAAGCAAATATCTTTACTATGTGTGTCTGTTCTTTTTTAGTTCTGAAGAAAAAAATTTACCTCACACATTAAGAATTATCCAAGATAAAACCACCAAGACTTCCCCACACGTTTTACGTAATAGAAAGAAGCGGGTAAATAAAGCAGGCTTAGCTTTACTCAGTCATTTGCTTCCTTCCCTGTTTTGTTATTCGGACTCTCAGTACTAAACATCCTTCCAGCAGAGTTTAGTAGTAAAACCATAGAGGGAGGTTAGCTTTTATTGATTCTGAAAGAATATAACAAGATACTGGCAATAACAAACAGGTACAAAGTTGTTTCAGCCTGGAAACAATTGCAGTCATATAACCCTTGGTGGCCTCTTTTATATGAACTCTTATTTTCTCTCCACAGTGACTAACATGGGAACTATCACCCATCCAATCGAGTAGCTTGTAGTTGCTCAGGAAATGGTTAACCTGCTGCAGGTCAGCCCAGTAACCTCATGGAAATGCTTTGATTTGTCTCTCACATAAAACCCATATGAGTCATTTATTTTACTTAAACTTCCCAACAGGATCCAGGCACTGAAGGAGTCTCTTTTTTAAAAAAAATTACTTTCACACTGAGTTTTTTTTTTTTTTTATCAAGAAAGAGTTTCTTCTGAAAAGCATTATCTAAAGAGCCTTTAATATTAAGGAATTGAATGATCTAGTAATTCTTGTAAGTATCCATATAGATCTAGTCCAGGTGACTCTCATCTTGTTTCCGACACATACAATAAAACTTTGACACAGATATTTGTTAGAGTGGGTAAAGAGCTTGTTGAGCAAACATGAAGATCTGAATTCAGATCCCTGGCATCCATGTAAAAATCCAAGTATAAGGTTTATACCTGTAATCCCAGTGCTAGGGGCCAGAGATAAACTGATCCTGGGGAAGCTGCCTGTCCAGACAGTCTAGCCAAAGCAGCAAGGTTAAGTGAAAGTCCCTGCCTCAAGAGAGTAAGGGCAGAGAAGTGATTGAAGACACCCCATCAACATCTGGCCTCCACACTTGTGTGCATAGATGAAAATGCCCACAGACACATGCAGACATGCATACAGCACACACAGTAAATAAGAAACAACATGAATGTAATAAGCACTCTAAACATGTACCACTCTGAGTCTTGAATCCAGTAGCTACCCAATTAGACTACCAAAACCTACCAAGTATCCTCTTGATAAGTGGTATTATATAATTTCTGTTTAAGCACTACAAATATTTTTTCATTTTACTTTCCAAAACAAAATCTTTAAGGAAAGAAAGTCAAAGATTAACACTACTTCTTAAGAAAGCATTTTGCACCCCAAATGGGTGATTCCTAGTAGATTCAGCTTCTGCTGACTAGGGTCACTGATGGAGCTGGGCCAGGCAGGATAACTAGCCACATGCATGTCAGTGTGAGAGATTTCCCAGGGATGTTTGGCAAAGAGAAAGAAGAAGGGGAAAAGGACAAAGGAATTCCTGGAGTCTGAGATAGGAAATAAAGTATTTCTTCTGCATTCCAATTTTAAAGTGAACTAAGTTTGCCACAAGACACCCTCAGACAGTTAGTCTTCGGAATAGAAGCCTGCATCAAGTCGTTAACCTTTGAGGGCCTGCTCAAGGCAATGTACTGTGACTTTATTAATGAATGCTTTAATGTGCTCTATAAAAGCTAACAAACACAGACGCTTGCTATGATTCATCAAATTTAATATTCCATCAAACCTTTCCATTTAAAGACCAATGTTTTTTTTAAAAATAACAAACCCTCAAAGTGGAAGTCCTCTTCCACTTCAAGTAAACTTAAATGCATTTGAAAAATACATTAAAACTTAATGCTAGGTCAAATTTTTGAATAAACAAAAATGAAAGAAATAAGTGCCATGCACTATGAATTGTAACTCGAGAAAATGTTTTATTGAAACCACAGGCAAGAAATGTATCCCTTAAAAGTAGACTTACATTTAAAGCACTTTAGTCTGTTGTACTGTTTGGAGGCAAAAGACCCTAAAAACGGCCGGATTTCTTGCTCCAGGCAAAGGCAAATTCCACAGTCAAATTCTAATTTAAAAATCTCTAGAAATTTTGCACTTTTTACTCAATGAATTTCATACTTTTGAAATCCATACTTATGTGACTTACATTCTCTAAATCCCTTCATATGTGGTTAAAGCATTTACATTGCCCTGATGATTTTACAAGCTGCTTTATAAAGGAACAGCCCACCTCAGTCATTTCCAACTTACCTACAATGATTCTTGCATCAAATTGACAAAACATAGTTTTGTTTTATTTTCACACTTTATTTTCTTTTTAAACATTTATGTGCTGTGTATCACAAGGAAAAATAAGACAAGAAAACATTGTGGCTGATCTGGCCTTTCTTCATTTTCTGTTCAAAATCTAGGTTATGGTCAGGGCCTAACAACAGCAAAAATTGGTACAATTCTAGGGAAACACAATCACAGACCTGGGAACCCATTGTGAACAAAGAAAGGGACCTATAAATTATGTCACCAGGCCAATCCACCATGTCACCCAAGAATAATCCAACTGGATTATTATCTTCTTCTCTTCAAATCATTCTGCAGATATCTCAAGTGCTTTGCAAACTTTATTCTTCTCTATCTGGCTGTCAGATGGATTATCTCTCATTTTCAGAATTATGAGTCAAACACAATGAAATTAACTGATAAACTGAGGCTCTGATTAAACCAAATCAGGAGGCTACTGACACCAGGATTTTCCTATCACTCAGTATGACACTTCCTAGCTTCAGAAGCAGAGCCTGGCAGGTGATGTAAATTTTTACCCAAACCATTTACTTTCTCACAAACACATTGTTCACCATGCAAAGGTCTCAGGCCTCCTCCAAAACAGACAAAATGTTTGGGTTTTTTTTTTGTTTTTAATTCAGACCATTAAATCCAAGATATGTTTTAACCGACTTGCAAAATGAAAGGCTACTGTGCTTCGAAGCACTATGAAATGTGAATAATTCACTCACATCAACTGAGATTTGTGCAGCAAATTGGCTCATGAATCATACGGTAACCATAAAAAAATAGTGTCCATATGACAAAAATGGATCAATTTTAAAATTTCAGCAACATGTCAATCTTTCTTAGAAAGAAATGAGAGGGTTACATTTTATATTTTTAGTGAAAAAATTATCCTGATACATGGAAAGAGCCTACTATCACTCAAAATCATAGACTTTTATGATTAGCTAGGACTCCCAAAGACATGTGTTACAAAACATTCGTCCTGAAGGTAAAGATAATAGGTTCAGAGAGGTCACATGAGTTGACTTCTACAATACATATCAGGACTGTGGTTGATGTGACCGAGGCAACCTGCTCACTTCAGCTATTAAAAGGCCTCTGTAGGGGTTCTAGCCACATTCTTCCAACTCCTACATTCTAGCTAGACCTTCCTTCTTCGTGGGGGTATCCAGGTCCTCTGCTCCCATTTGACAGCCATCCCTATCTCATCCTGTGGACACCGGAGACAGATACCTCTCTGTTTTGACAGATGACATCTATTTGTGAATGCTGGAGATTGTCTGTGGGAAGTTTGGATAGAAGGGACCAAGAAAACCCTGGAAACCTAGAGTAGGGCTTTCCCATCTGAGTAGGAAACAAAGGGCAGAGGAACAGCTAGTGGAGCCTGATGACAGTCAGGTGAGGGTCCTGAACCTATGTGGTAGCCCTGGAGACATGTGCCCACACTCAGCTTCCCACTTGGATGAGTCCTTAATGCCTGAGCACCATCACACCTGCAGGCTTTGCTCCCACAGATGCAGCCTATAACTTCACTTGTCTGGACAGAGATGGAAGGTGGAACAGCCACTCTAAGCAAAGAATATGGAGGCAGAGGGGCATGGGAGCTAGGAGATGCTGGTTTAAGGACTGGACATGTTTAAGGACTGTGAGACCACACAAACTGTACTGTAACATGCTGACCCAAGAACTAGAAACACCAAGGGTGCTATTTCCTTCATACCGCCATTGCTCAATGCAGCACCATGCTGAGTGCTGCTGATTCAAGAGAGAAAAGCTCAACAAGGTTGCTGCAATCCTTCATATATCTTTACAGATCAAAGCTGTCTTGTGTAGAAGAATCATTTAAAGCACAGCATCAGACTTGTCGGGATGCTTTGTTACGAACTCAGCTCTCTAGAACCATCTACCCCCCTTGCCTCTGTGCTCCAAAAATGTTCTGTGGTGACTGTTCTCCAAACTCCTCACCATCTCTCAGTATTTCATACTAAAACTATCTTCTATTACTTCTTTCCTGGTTTCTGCTTTCCTGATTGCTTCTGGGATACCCAGGAAGCATTGTTTCCCCCAACCCTATCCCAGAATGAGCTGGTCCCCTCCTGTGGCCAGCAGAATCCTCCGCACCTCCCCACCAGGGTGTTAAGCTGCTTTGTGTGCCAGAGGACTCTCATCTTCGTTTGTACTGTTTCATATTGTAGTGCCAGCACAGGGTCTAGCCGCTAGGGCCAAGGTATGCTCTAGTTCAATTTAATTGATTTTGTCTGCAAATTTGTATATTTTACTGAATGTTTTTAAGCACATTATTCTGAAAAGCATCCATAGGTTTCATCTGGCTGCTGAAGGAGCCCGTGATATAAACAATTCCAAGAACATCTGCTGGGATGCTCAATAAATACATGATGATTGAGTAGTTGGACAAATGAAGGAACAAATTAAATGAAAGTAAATTCCCCACTACACAGCAAAGAAAGGGGATTTGTAACAGCCATTAGAAGCTCTTCTTTGTGAACAGGATTTTATTCCATAAAGCAGTAAAATGAAATTGAAAACCAAAAGTCCATAGTTTCTTATACACTCAATACATTTGTGGCCTGTGAAAACTCTGTCAGGGACCCAGCTTGTTCTAATCTGTGCCCTTTGCATCACACTAGCAAAGCCTGCCTCCTACCACTGTGCTCAAAGCAGCCTGAGACCCCATTGTTCCAGACATATCTGTGTCAACCTGTTCTGCCAATAACATGTAAGGGGAAAATCTGCTGGAGGTTCCTAAGGAAAAAATGTCCTTTGTAAAATCAGAAAGATCTTGAGGAAGTTTCCTACCTACACAGCTTTGAAGGTATGAAGTCTAGAAGTATGGTGGCCACCCATATCCAAGATGCAGTAAGTCTAAGGAAGAAAAGAAAATGTAGCAGAGTGGAAACAGAAAGATCCTGGGTCCTCAACAATATGATTAAAGCACTAACTCACTCGAGGAAACATCTAGTCCAAGCATCTTGATGTAAGGAAATAATTGAATACCTCTACTACTTAGCCCATTCTTAGGTATATAACCCATTACTTAATGACTCCCCATCCTCTATAGCAACACACATCCATGACACCGTTGCCTGCATGGAAATCAGGGAATCAGGTAAGTATGTCACTCCATTTTCAATTCTCAGTTAACCCTTCTTTTTACAAAGTTCAGATTCATTCAATAATTGTTTTGTCCTTGGAATACACCAGAAAGGAAAGAGAAGTTTTGGCTATGGCAGCTGTGAAATGATTTCCTGACTATGTAATCACCAGCACCAGCGAACACTTCAGAAAAGATCCATGTATCTCACTCTTCAGAGCCCCAAGGTAACACACTGGGTCTGGATTTAAAGAAGCATACACCAAAGGTCAAGATCTAATGGGAAATGGCCAGGTTGCTTAGATTCGCCCCATCCCCCATGCAGCACTTTCCCTGACCAGGCTTATCACCTAGTATAAGTATAGCTCCTGCATCTTTCACCTCCTTAGTCCTCGGTATTGGCAAATCTCCCCCATTGGACTATAAGCTCTTTGAAGTCAGGGAAAGGATCCCAAAGATTACTGTGTTCTCCTTCAGATGTCCAAGCAGAGAGCTAGTAAATGTCTATTCAATGAGATTTTCTAGAAAGGGTGGGCTTATTTATAAGAAAGTTGAGAGTACACATCCATGTCCTTTCAGAGAAAGCACATATATGAAAAAGACCATTATAATCCCAAGCCCCAGTACAACAGCTGCATGAACAAGATAGTCGATGTCACTTGAATCCAAATGTAAAGGAAGGTTCTAAAGAAGATATAGTCCTTGGGCGAGTAAGACTTGAACAGGAAGAGGGATAAATAGACATGCTAGGCAGGATACATGGTATGAGAAATGGCAGGCTGAGGGACTGGTTCAGGATAACAGGATCAATGCAGACAAGTTGAGAGATTAAATGAGAAAGAACAGGTTCTTCATGTCAAATGGTACAAGATCTTTATTCAAATCCAGGAGTTTAGACTTGATTTTATAGGAAATGGAGTCATTGAAGGTTGTAGGAAAGAGTTGCAAATGTCTGCAAATACCATTTTCTATATTCCTTACTATGAAAACTTGAGTTGCTCCTTGATAATAAAGCCAGAGATGGGGTATGGTAGAGCTTTTTCCATAGCATATGTGAGGCTCTGGGTTCAATCCCCAGCACCACAAACTAATAACATCAGTAGTAGTTATGCCAGATGCTCTACTATCTGTCAGGAGATTATTAGGTAGTAAAATTATATGAGCCAAAGTTTCTATCTTCGTGGTGAACATGTCATACAGGACAAACTCACAGGCTCCCTGTCTATGAACTATATTTGTTCTAACAATCTTAACTGCTTTAAAAAAATTGTATGTTACTTTTCCAGAGACAGAAATTAAAATATATTAATTTTTTTCAAATATAACTCAGTTTTTTATTTGTTGATCTTTTTGTGTGTATTTCATACAGAACATCCCAAACAATCTTATTCATCTAGATACCCGCATCCCAAATGGCACCCTCTCATAGCCTCCTCTGTCCACTGGAGCCTGTATACTCTGTCATCCCTGTTACTGTCCACTGTGTTGTCAGAGCCCCCAGCCATTCCCCAGTGCTTATCCATCCAGTAAATCTAGTCAGCCTGTCTAGAGTTCCTTGTTTTAGGAAGATCAGCTCTTCATCATCTAGCAACAATCAGTTGCCAATGTTCCTTTAGATAAGATTGGGCTCCATAGAACTGGGAAAATGAATATGTTCATTCTTTTATCTCTCCTTTTTGACCTCTAGAACAGAGCCCTATTGTATTGCTTACTTTTCTGTTGCTTTCATAAAACACCATGACCAAGGTAACTTATAGAAGGAAGAGTTTATTTGGGCTCACAGTTCAAGAGGAGTAAGAGTCCGTCACTGTAAAGAGGCATGGAAGGAGATGGCTGAAGAAAAAAGCTGAGGACTCGCATCTTCAGGCACATGTAGGAAGCAGAGAGCAAGCTGAAAGTGAAAGGCTATGAACCCTCAAAGTCCACCCCTAGTGCCATGCTTCATCTAGCAAGGGCATAACCCCCTAAACGTTCCCAGACCCTCCCCAGACAGTGCTACCAACTGAGCAAGTGTTCAAATAAATGAGCCTACAGGGGACGCTTCTCATTTCAACCGCCACACCTATAATAATCCCACACCCATTTTTATAGCCAACGTCACAATTGTACACATGACACTTATTTCCTTGTTTTTTCTTCCCCTGATGAGTTTCTCATCACATTCCACTCACCTTCACATAGGCATTTTCATATTTTTATATCATTTTTTGGATTTTGATATGTACACACATATTTTTATACTTGCTGTTGATTTATATTTCACAAATTTTAATTTGGTTTTGAAATTTGGATAAATGGGGTTTTTCTTTAAATCTCGTTCTTTCTTGTTTTTCATCATAACTTTGCTTTTAGAATTAATCCATATGCATATACGTAATATTTCCTCTGCCTGCTGTATAGCACTCCACAGAAAATGACCACTCAAAGTTCTTATCCATTCTTCTAGTGGAAGGCATCAAGGATGGATTTCCATTCCCCATTATCACAAAAATCATGCTAAAAAGACATTTCTTGCTCCTGGTCCCTTTAGGTTTTCTCTGAGACATTGTTCTAAAAGGAATGCTTAAGTATGGTAGCAACATAGTTTATTTTCCCAGAGACTTTTGGGAAGTGGAAGGATCACCAGTGACAATACTCCAGAGCCTTGGTTTTCCTGCTACCCTGGAGGAAGGAGGGCCTTTTCGTCACCTTTGAGCATCCTCATCATTCACTGAGATTGGCATTTTAGTTCTGCAAGAATCATCATTTCCTCTCACAATGCTGCGAAGACAATCCTGGCAGACATGATATGACCCAGACTTCTAGAGAGTGTCATTCTGATGAGGCTAAACCGTCAATGCTGCTCTTCCTACCAGCACCTGAGCCACCAGCAGATGCCAGCTCATTACCAGAGCCCCATCCACCTTGTGTGTTTTTCTATAGGCTCTCCTTCCTTTTTCTGATCCATTTGCAGGAGTTCTTTGTACACTCTAACAATCTAGACTCACAGTTGGATTTTTTCTAAAAGTAAGTCTTAGTCATTGCAAATATCTTCTCCCAATCTGTCTTCAGTAAGTTAATGTTGGAGCACTTAGAGTTTATAGTTGTCGTGGTCAGCATTTATCTTTAAATAAGCAGATAAAATAAATTTTAAAAATAGGGGCTGGAGAGATGGCTCAGCAGCTAAGAGCACTGGCTGCTCTTGCCAAGGACCCAGTTCAAATCCCAGCACCCACATGGTAGCTAACAACCATCTGTAACTCCAGTTCCAAGGGATCCGATGCCTTCTTCTGTCCTCTGTGGGCATTACATGACACAGGTGCACTTACATACATGCAGGCAGTATACTCATACACACAAAAAAATAATAAAAAATATTTAAATTAGATAGATTATCAATTCTCTTTAAGCAAATTAAAAGACGGTCCCTGGCTGATGCTCTGGCTCTTTGCATCTTGTTTTTAAAACAATGATAAGATATACAGTGATTTGGATCAAGCAACTACTTCCTTTATGTCAGTGATTTTAAACTTCAGCATGCATATGTATCACAAGAGTGGAACCAAGGCTTGGTATTCTTAACAAGCACTTCAGGGATGCTGATACCCAAATCCAGAGGCCACCAACACTGAAATAAGGTATGGCAGTTTGAATGAGAATGTCCCTATAGACTCCAAGTATTTGAACATTTTGTACCCAGTTAGTGCTGTAGTTTTGGGAGGTCTTAGAAGGTGTGGCCTTACTGGAGGAAGCATGTCACTGGGGATGGGCTTAGAGAGTTCTTTTGTTGTTGTTGCTGCTCTTAAGTCTTGCCAGATCTCCAGTTTCTCTCTGCTTCCTGTGCCTGCTTGAAGATGTGAGAGCTTAACTTCTGCTCCTACTCCAGTCACCTCTGCCACCATGCCTCCCCACCATGGTGGACTCTTGCTCCTTTGGAACCATAAGCTAAATAAGCTCTTCCTTTTATAAGTTCCCTTGATCATGGTGTTTCTATCACAGCAACAGAAAAGTAACTAATACACAGGGCTTCACAGATATATGATATTCGCATCTTAAAATTGGATAACAGACTAAAATGAACCTTAGCAATCACCTAGTCCAACCCCCTCACTTACAGATACCATAGTTCCCAGTGACAAGAAGACAAGCACCGTGATCGAGGCACCAGAGGCACAAGTCTCCTGCTCCAGGTTCTTGTTCCCACACCAGACCAGAGGTGAAAAGACCTTTCTCACTCACCCAGTTTGTCACTAGCAGGCTCTAATCAGGAAGACCCTTGTATTTCATACACCACAGAGCAAGCCCTAGTTTTGTTTCACAGTTGACTTTTTATCCAAGGCTTGAGATGACAAAAAGATGAAGCGTTTTCATTTTAGGATGTCATTATCAGCATATTGGAATTAGAAGAGCAACATGTTTAGTTCTTGCACGCTCAATGTTTTCAAAGTAAAGAAATGAACACCCACCACCCAACCCACTTTTCCATGGATAGCAGTCTCTGCAAACAGCCCACATCAAACCTCCAGAGTCCAGAGCAAACAAAACCTGGCTCCATGATGCCCCTGTTTTGTATTCACATGATACAAAACACACTGGCCAAATTTATGTCATTGCAATTTGCCTGGCAGCCGGCATTTAAATCACCAAGATTGCGCCACGTTTTAGGGTGTCGTTTGCAACCCTGTAGCCAAGAGCTGGGAAGGAACAAGCTTACGGGAAGGGTCGTTAGCCAGCTGGGTATGCTGGGGCTCTCCTAGCAGACAACTAATTAGTATGCTGCGACAGATCTGCATATCGCTCAAATAGACATTGTTTGTGTCTTTCCTCAGTGACAGGGGGAGATTGTTCCATAGAACACCTTACTTTTTAATATGCGGGTTTGTTAGAAGAACGGCTCAATTCATATTTCCCCTGGTTTGATGGTAAGTGAACAGCAGTGGTAATATTAATCTGTAGTAACCTGTCAGTGAACTCTACAGCTAATATGATGTAGTTATGATTTTACCATCAATCAGAACTGAACAGGCTCTGGGCAATCCTTACAGCACAGCCTCAAAAAATCTAATTGTGCAAAAGCTTCATTGGTTTCCAACATTTCTTTTTTATCTGTCACAGGCTTTAGGCCTAGTACACAACCTTTTATTATTGGCCTTATTGCATTAGCTTGTCGGACAAAGAAGAAAAGGCTAGAGCAGAGGGTTCCCCTGCATTCCATCATTTGTTTGCATGCAGGATTTTATTTGACAGTCCTGTATTGTTTTAGATGTAGATAAAAATTATTAGGACATATGGCATCATATGAACTTTTGAACTGCCAATTGCCCATGTGTCCTAAAGGACTGGAGGCATTTACAAATTTAACTCTACCTACAAGAGAGCTACTGCCAGGGCTAGCAAATAAGGTGTCCCTGGGGAATTGTATTTTCCAGTCAATGCAATCTTCCATGTTCTCCTTGACCAATTTTTATGCAAGGGAGGAGTGAAATCATTGGGAGATGGAAGATTAGCAGCTGAAATGATTTTTAGCCAAAATGAAGGTTGAATATGTGTGATGTGATAATGGAAAGATAGTGCACTTTTTCCAAGAACCTGCATGCAAGGGTTGAAGTAGCACAGGGCTACATAGCCTCCTCTCATGTTCATGTGCAGATCATGTCTCTGGGGATCTGAGATGCAAGTCAGAGTTAGTTCCAATGACAGCATGTGCATAAAACACAAATCCACATCAAAGTAGCCCTAGCCCTTGAATCTATGGGATGTAAGGAACTGTAAGACTTCAAACATATAAAAGCATTTAGGAAGATGAACTATTAACATTATCTATTTAGGCATTTTAATCTTTTGCATCTTAAATGCAATTGGGCTTTGGGAACTGGGAAATTGCTAATCAGCATGTTGGATAAATGCTTCTATTTTAAAATGTGCACATTTAGAAATAACAGCTGGCCATAAAGTACATATTTATGTTTGTGATTTAATGTATCACAAACTTTATATTTTATTTCATTTAGCTTCACAAAGAGACCACACTATTGTTTGTTTGCAAGCATTCTATAACTTGTACAGCAGCTTTATGACTCAAAACACACATCTGGCAGTAAATCAGATATGTATACAATGCCTAAGATTTTCAAATTTGAAATGCCTTTTAATAGAAAAATTTAAGGATTATCTCCATTTCTTACATTGTTCTAACTCATTTAAAGATTCAATTGAAAATTCCTATTCATTAATCAGGAAGAATCTGCATAGAATTACAGTGATTGTCTTTTGAAGCACTGTACCCTTGCTTCAAAGGAAACATATTGTGAATAAGGGCACAGCAAGAGCGCAGCTGAGCATTAACCCTTCACACTCCAATGTGCGCATTGTCCCCAGACTAATAAAAATAGCTGCACAAAATGAGGAAATGGCTGTGGCATCCTGCATTAGGCGTGCAGGAACGCACTCTGGAACTACTGCGGCGGCCCCAGGAGGAGAAAGACAAAAACAGGATGTTAAAATTGTTGCCACAGTGGTGGTGACTTTGAGAGTTCTCTGGCTACCTTGTCATCATTTGTGAGATTTGCTTTTTTAAAAAAAGTTGCACTTGTGGATCCTTTTGATAGATTTACATTTAAATGACCTTGAGGAAGACCACCGGAAGGCATCTCAGCTTTGTTAGTTCTCTTGAAAATTTATGGCTCCTAATGCAAGCCTCCTTGACATAGCGGCTGGCACAGCACCAGCTCAGGGCTTTGTAGCATGGGAACATGTTGGTGTTTGTCAGAACAAGTTTAGTTCCAAAGTATCAGCTAAAATGAGTACTGGATCTGTTCGTCTGTTACTAACAAGCAAGCCATGACAGAGAAAATGCAAGGAAAGGTGAGGAAAGATCTCCAAACTGGTAACTCCTGAGAAATGGGAAATACATACAGTCCATCCCCACTGCCTCAGATTCACACAAATGCACCTATACAATTACTGAAATTAAGAAAGGAACTACAGCCTACAATTCCAGCACATGGGAGACTCAGGTAGGAAGGTTGGGAGTTCAAGGCCAGCCAGAACTGCATAATGAGTTTGAGGCCAACCTGGGCTATCATCATCACACCCATTAGAAAAAAGCAACTACAAAGGCATGGGTACTGCACATGTAATAACTGTGTTAAATAATAGAAGCGGAGACTGTTCTCTCCCATACTAAAATTGTCAAGCAAAAAGCAAATGAAACATGTTAATTCAAACAATATTCTTCCTGGTGAGCTGGACAGGAGATAAATAAATTCAATTTACAGATGTTCTCATTTCTAGAAATCAAGAAAATATGTCTTTCAAAAGAAACAACAAAATACAGACAACTTCCTACAGTGGCGTACACCTGTAGTTGAAAGCAGAGAATGAACCAAGGAATTTGAGGCCAGCGTGGGCAATATAGCAAGATACTGTCTCAAAACCAAAAACAAAACACCACAAAGGACAAAATGTTGATAGAATGGAATTGGAAGTTTGGAAATATAGTTTTGGTGAAAGAGCATTTTTCCAGGACATGCAAGGTCCTGGTTCCTTCAATTCATAACATACCCTCTCCCAGACAGGGAATTGGAAGACATGGGAGCTGAGGAATAATGACATTTCTTTCTTTATGAAGACTACCTGATCAAAATAATACATAAAGATAGGTGCTTATAAAATCCATATGCTAATTAGCTGTGATTTGAAACATAAATACTAAAATGTAACCTGTCTAAGCACTCATCTACATCTGTATATGTATTTAAAAAGGGTTTACTAATAAAATGTCTATTCAAGTATAGCTTATGTACATAGCTTATGTACATGTAATTTTGGTGAATTTTTGTTACCCTAGAGGGTATTTTCTAGGTCCCACAGAACATAATATAATTAAATTCACGCGGTTTATGTTTTTTAAAAATTATGCTCACATTTGTAAACTATAAAGAGCAATAATTACTCCAATATTTCCCAGCTGAGACCAGAAAGAACTAAGAAGTAATGTAAAAACAATAATGGAAAAATGTGTTGAAGTTCAGCAACAAACAAGAGCAAAACACGAGAATCTCAGTTGGTCAGAACACAATAAAATTGATAAAAATACCAAGATTAATTACAGAGTTATTAAAAATGTCAAGTAATATATGAATCACTGAGGTTGGATCATTCAGGCTCCTCTGGCAGCCAAAAGAGTGGAATTGGAAAAGGGCCTCCATGTACATTTATTTGCATTCCTCTTTGGATAACTTTATACTATCGCCAAAAAAATGAAACATGCTATAGATCAAAGGAAATTGACTATAGCTTATGAAGCTTAGATTTTGTAGGACAAAATCAGTTGAGTTTTAATGATTTCTAAGAGTTCGTTTGCTATCATATTTATTGTAATTCATACAGGCAATTTAGGATAGCTTCAAAACCCAATAGACATGCATGGGCTCCATCTCAGTTCAAACACCTCAGTGGCTTTGAACCCTTGGTAGTTGGTATTTTAATATTTCTGAACTTTAACCTATTGTGTAACAGGCATTTTGGTATCTACTCTTTCAGTATTGTGTGGATTGGATGAGTACTCAATACCAAGTGTCTCACACAGGGTTTGTCCCCACTGGATGAACAGGTAGTTCCTCTAACAACGTTAAATCAATAGTTCAGAATTCAAAAAGGACGGACCCTGAGGTTTTCATAAACCTTCTAAAAGTCCCCATGGTTTTAAGTGTAATGAGCTTCTGGTCATCTTCCAGAAAAAGTCACACCTAACACAAGCCAGCTGTCTGTCTCTCCATGTGGAGAAGGGTATCCCACCAGAGCATCTGCTTTGAATCAATGTCAACTTCATCTTAGAATGATCTGAATCTTGTTTCTAAACCTCCTCCCCACTCTACCAGGGAAAGTAGAATTTAAAGTACCTAAGATGACCCAGAGAATAATGCTCTGAAATTAAATAGTTGTTAAATAAGTGGAGGGGTAGTTTATGCCAAGCCCCTCACACTTCAAAAGCAATCTGATAACTGTTGACATTATAGCCTTTGGCCTTACGTGGGTGAGGCCTATATTCTCACACCCCATCCAGCCAGAAAAGTGGGTACTTCATAACCTCTCGAGGGTGTCAGTGGGTGAGTCCTAGTGGAGTCTCTCAACCTGTTCTGCTTTCCTCAAATAAGCCTCTAGCACAATGCGATTCACTGATTCAAAGCTGGAGCACTGAACTTGAATCGAGACATGTATGGGATTATGGCAGTGATTTCCATGCAATGCTCCATCTCATCCTCAAGTCTAAGGGAGTTCTCCTTGTCATTCAGAGGGGAGGAAACCAGCTCAACCTTTCCACAGACACACGGGTCACAGACTCAGAATCATAGCCAGCATACCCTTTTGCCTCAAAAAATCAAGATCAGAGAGCTGGAGAGATGGCTCAGTAGTTAAGAACAATGACTGTTCTTGCAGAGGACCTGGGTTTGAATCCCCGTACCCACATCTGGGAGGATGGGTTAACAGCCATCTGTATCTCCAGTTCCAGGGGATCTGATGCCCTCTTCTGACCTCCACAGGCATTGTGGGGTGCACTTACATACATGCAAGCAATACACTCATACACATAAAAATAAATTAAAAAACAATGAAGACCAACACAAAAATGAGTATCTATTCTAGAGGTTTTCTTGAGTTGTGTATTTATTTTTTAAGAGATTGTTCATGTCAAATAACCATTTTAAGACAGGCTATTTCCTTATCACCCTGCCAACTCCCACCACCTTCAAAATGGATCAAAATCATCCTGCCTTCCATTACTGTCTACACAGGTGGCCCTTCTCTTATATGATTCACATTGTTGATCTCTAAAGGGAACTCATTCGATGCATTTAGCAATTCTTTGCAAATTTAGCTTTTCCCCTCCCCATCCTTGTCACTGGACGTTTTTCAACTTCAGCAACTGTTCGCCACAAGTTTTTATGATGTTGAAAATACAGCAACCATTCTCTACAAGTTTCTATGGTGTTTGCACCTTAAGAATTGGTGCAAGCCCAGGCTCCCTAGCACACATCAATATTCTGTGTTAGAGAAATGCAGCAGTGTGCCAATAGAATTAGTAGAGTAATTTACTGTGCCCTGGCTACAGCTGGCAGGGACTGCAGAGGGAAGCAGGCAGATGTTTGTCTGCTAATGGTAGCTTTCTCCATAGTCAGAGCCTAGTACCCCATCCCTCCATTAGCCAGTCTGTCCAGCTTAATAAAAAAGGGATATTGGGCTTTGCTCTGATGATAATGTCAGTTATTTTTCCACCATTCTTTGCACTGCTCCAGGTTCTTCATAGCTAAGTATAGAATGATGCTATATGAGGTTTTTAGGTTTGTTGTATCAGGAAAAAGGGAAAAGACTCAGATGCAGAGGGATTTTATGAACATTTTTTTGTTGGGTGGAAATTTCAGAGAGAAAGGGAGGGAGGGAGGTAGGATGAGAGAAAGCTAATATACCTCACTATAAACTTTGTAGGCAAAACGTAAAATGGCAGCAGAAGACAGTAGGAGGAACATGCAGGATTTCCTGCTATAACAGAGTAACAACTTTCTCTTAAAAACTACAAATAAACTTGTAGCAACCCATAGAATCAAGGAAAATAATTTTTTTCTGTATTAGTCTCTGGCTTGTCTATATATGTCCCCTCCTGGGAGGAAACGGAGACTTGGAGGGGTCAAGATGTTCTCTTTCTAGAGGCCATTGTAAAGATAGCACTATGTGAATCACACTGTAAGCCATGGTATCTCCTCTGTTTTTGTTTCCTCATCGATCTATGACACTGGGACTTCAGCTACCAAAAGAATTTACTTAGCATACATTTTCTCGAGGGGGCCAATCATCCCGTATAAACAATCACAGTAAAGGAATATTAATATAAGCTTTGGGTGATAAAGCCAGGGAAGGGATTTAAAATAGAAAAGATGAGCAGCAGTTTAACGAAAAGTGCCCTGTCAGCTTTAAACTCTCAGTGGGAGTTAGACAAAAGTGTGGAGAGACGTCTTGGAGGAGGAAGGACTGTCAGGTTATTGATGGTCAGTGGGTAGGCTGAATCCCTGCATGCAAATTAGCAGGAAGGTAGAGGACAACTGAGGCATGGACTCAGGTGGTTATGGGGGGAGTGTGGCAGAAACTAAAGTGAGAAGGAGAAAACAGGGACTAGAACAGGTAGTTTCCCAAATGACTGGATGGCGGAAGAGCTGGGAGCCAAGGAAAGGAAAGGTCAGTGGTGACTGAGGTTTAAAATGTCGAGAACTGGGTGTCATTAAACAAAACAGATCATCAAAAAAGGAAGTGATTTGGAGACACTACTGAGCACCTCAGCATGTCAGGCACATTTCATGCACCACTTCATCTTATGCTCACAATTTTTATTGGTAGCTATATCATTCTCACTCTATTTCTGAGGAAATTGGGACTCAGATAATAACCAATTTGGCCAAAGTCACACATGCAGCATGTGATGCAGTGAAGATTTGAACTCAGCTCAGTCTGGCTCCAAAACCTATACCTATCTTAGAGGTTGCCCATCCTTGTTGGGAAGAATTCTGGACAACCTCAGAGCCTCTGGAACATCAAGGAGGCTGGGCCCTTGGTTCCTGACCTTGGCTGCAACCCGGCTTAAGGCTTTCTTCCAGGAAGGAATTCTCCTGCCAGTGTAGTCAGACATTCTATCTCATCTCAACAAAGAGGAAGACTTGCTCTTAGATATGCTAAATTTAGGGAACAAATGGGACAAGGGGAGGGATCCATATGTTAAATATGAAGAACTGACTTGATATGAAGATACAGGCTCAGGAGCATGTGTGTATGAGAGATCAGTGAAAGAAGGTACCCAAAGAGGGTACCTCCTTGCTGGTACCAGTGTCTCTGTGTTAGTAGCCATATTCCAGGGTGTCTAATATTTGTCAACTAGTCAGTCAACTGACATGTGCTAGAACAACTAAATGTTCCAGGTTGAACTGTGATTCTGGATGCTACTGCTCTCTTGAACATCCACACATATCTGCACCTCCTAGTTGGTTACCCAACTCATCAAGAATAAACATGTTACTGGTATGATAGCACACACCTGCCATCCCAGCACTGGGGAGACTGAGGCAGGAAGATAACTGAGATTACAGGGGTATCTGGCCTTGGTTACAGTAAGATACTGTCTCAAGAAATTTTTGTGTTTATTTGCTTCATTTGTTTTTGTAATTCATATTTTTATTGATTAATAGGTAAAGTTTTCATGAAACATTCAGTGGATTGCTTAGGAGTACAACAAGTCCCTTAGCTTCCAATGTGAATGGGACTGTAAAACAAATGGAGTGACGTGAATGCCAACAGATTCTGGTTCAGCTTATCCTATAAGTGCCTTTAAATCCCTGAAGTTCTAAGAAGTTAAAACTGGAAATTGTATATGATGTATAATGGTTGCAGCTTATCTGAGAATGTTGTCTTAGTCTAGCCATCAAAGCTTGGCCTTGTATCAAAAGGGTGAGAATTTAATCCAACTTGTAAAAATCAAATGTCTCATGAGTTTGTATGTGTCACTTTCTATGATTCCTCATTTTAAATGACTTTATTAAACTACTGTATTAGTTACTTTTCTGTTGCTGTGATACAAACAATGGCCTGTTGCGGGTGTCCTGAGGCCCTCCAGGTGGAGGGAGAGTTGGCAAGGAGTCACGACGCAGACTCCAGGAGTCAGGTGAGAAGCAGGCAGTGCAAGCAGCTGCAGACTCGTTTATTGTGGATATGGGGCTCCCTTATATCGCCCCTCCCAGTGTCCCATTGGTCCATTGATAGGTCATGTCTGTTCCTCATTGGCTCTCTGTATCAGGCCATTTTCGCATCAGCCATCTCTATGTCTTTTGGCAGAACACAGGTTAGACTCACCCGGATTTTTTGGTGCATTTGTAGTGCGCATGCGCAGGTTGTTCAGGCCTCACTTCCTCCTACATATCCACCCTTTTTCTTTTGTGAAGCTCTAGTGGAAGTCCAGATTCTTCGCCTTGGCATTGTTGGCCCCACCTCAGGGGGTCCCCAGTATTATGGACCGTGCCTGTCTTAGGTTGGCTTGGTTAGTAAGCTCTTACCTGTCATTGACTACTGGCCCTCAAAGGGCAACCTCCCTGGGTAATGAGTCCACCAGGGTGATTGGGGAAGGCAATTATACAGAGGCCTCACGGATTTCTGTGAGCCAGGCCTGTAGGACCTCGCGGGGAAGATCTCGGCCTGTGTGTTGAAGTGCCAAGAGGACCTAGAGTGTGGCTCTGTTGACACATTTTTGCCGTCGGGCATGCTGAAAGAGACACTTGACAAGGGTGAGTAGGACCAAAGAAATTAGGCCACCTATGATGACCAGGAGAATGGGGACAAATAAGGCAGGTGGGATGACACCTGAGGAGACCTAGCATTCCTAGCAAGGAAAAGAATGGGCATCCAGAGGTCAGGGTCTCACATGTTCTCAGGGGGTGACCCATGGTGAGAGGATGGTAGCCTCATTCCAGAAAGCATCTAGGTCATTGGTTTTAACTTTAAGACCTCGGATGACAAGGAGGGATTTTAATGCCCTGATTTGGGGTTCCCTACAGCTGGGGTGCAGATTACCCATGTTAATTCTAAGACAAAGAGAATGTGTCGGACCCAGATGTCTTGTGCTCAGTAGGGGACTTCCGTGGTTTGTTAGGCCATGGCCATATGCCCACATGGTATCTCCGGACAGGGAGCGGTGGTCAGGGGCCGCTCCTGGGTTCCGCCTACTAGGGAGTCAGCCTTTATGTGGAGGCACTCAGGCAAATGGAAAGCAAAATGTGTACCTCCCTTATAGACAGTACGAGGGAAAAGGGAAGGTGGGGGTTCTCACGCTCACCCACCGGAGAACTGAGGCACATGTAACACACAGGGGCTGACTTACTGAAATTTCAAGCAGGGGGCATCTTGCAACAGGGAAGAAAGTAGGGGAGAGGCACCCAGGCCGTCGTGGGTGGAGAAAGCGAAACTAAGGCCGATCTCCAGAGTGGTGGATGCACTGCCCACAGAAAAGTGCAAAGAACACGGTCCAGAACAGAAAAGCGGCTACCACAAAGACGGCCAGAACCCAAGGAAGGTCAATGCCGATGCCAGCATGGGGAACCCACGTTGAGCTCCAGATGTTGCAGGTGTCCTGGGGCCCTCTGGGTGAGGGTAGAGTCAGTGTGGAGTCACCACACAGACTCCAGGAGTCAGGTGAGAAGCAGGCAGTGCAAGCAGCTGCAGACTCATTTATTGTGGATATGGGGCTCCCTTATATCCCCACTCCCAGTGTCCCATTGGTCCATTGATAGGTCGTGTCTGTTCCTCATTGGCTCTCTGTATCAGGTCATTTTCGCATCAGCCATCTCTATGTCTTTTGGCAGAACACAGGTTAGACTCAGCCAGATGTTTTCAGTTCATTTGCAGCGTGCATGTGCAGGTTGTTCAGGCTGCACTTCCTCCTACATATGACCAAAGTAATTTAATAGAAGGAAGAGTTTATTTGAGCTTATGGTTTATGGTTCCAAGGGAATTACAGTCCGTCATGGCAGGGAGGCATGGCAGCAGAGGTGGCTGGAGGAGTGGAAGCTAAGCTCTACATCTTCCAGCAGGCACAGGAAACAAGAGGGCAACTGGAGATCTGGCAAGGCTTAAGAACTCTCTAAGCCCACCCCGAGTGACGTGCTTCCTCCAGGATAGCCACACCTCTAAGACCTCCCAAAACACCATCACCATCTGGGGACCAAATGTCCAAATACTTGGAGACCATGGGGGACATTTTCATTCAAACCACCACAACTACAGTCACCTGACTTAGCCAAGTGAGGCAAGGATGAATCCATTGTATTTTTACTACATCAAGAGAAAAGAGATTTAAAAAGAAAAATTTCAGCATAAGTGAATCATTTTGGTCAAACTGACTAGAAAATCTGACAACAAACAAATGTTGAAGCTTCCTGTAGTTCATAAATACAGAGGAGAGGCAGAGGATGAGAGTTTACATTTTGAATGACCACTTGTAAAATCATGTGGAAAGAAATTTCATCTGGCCTTAAGCAGATGTAAGTTCAGTTATCACTAACAGATACCATTCTGCCAGTCCCCAGAATGACATAAAATAAGGCTCCCTGCTTGAGGGAATGGAATTCAGTGAAATCATTTCTAGCTGTGTGCAAGGTCAGACTTTACTTTGCTGCCTAGAGAAATACCAAGAGCTAGAGCAGGTAAGAGAGGCTGCCCTGCTCCTCATCAGAGACTCCTTTATAACCTGAAAGCCCTGGATGCTCAGCTTCATGAGGCTTGTCTCTAATTCACACTAAAACTGGGGAGATGCTTCCCTTTGTGTATCCAGTATAGGAGAGAGGGAGGGAGGGAGGGAGGGAGGGGGAGAGAGAGAGAAAAAAAATGAAAGAAAATTGCGCCATGCTTGCATGCATGCGGATATGTGTGTGATGTGTGCAGTCACCTGCTTCCCTTCTCTTGTTGCCATGGGTTACAGAGCTGAGAGCAGAATTGTGTGGCCAAGCACTCGGGGTAGAAATAACAGCATCAGACCCCGAGAATAAAAAAGAAATTAGAACTAGGGAGCAGGGAAACAATGGCTAAAGAGCAAAAAGCAGCATCTCAAGGCAGCCTGACTGTATACAGGAAAGCCAGGCAGCCCAATGGGAGAGGCTCTTCATAAATCCAGTCCCCCAGACATGCTGGTCTAAACAGAGATGATGGGAAAAGAAGGAACACACATGTCTACAGCAAAGCTGCTCCTCTGTCCTCCCCGGCCTTAGGTACCCATCTAAGCCACCTTGGAGAAACATAAACATCCCGCTAACAGTTAAGTCAACAGCTGTCAGGGAGCCCACAATCTGCATGGTATCACGGTGTACCAGGCACTGAGAGGAGAGATACCACCAACAGGAAGGAGGCTGTGACCTTGAAGAGGTCACCATTTAATTGGGCATCTCAAGTCTGGGAGTCAGGCTTGGTATGCACCCTGCACCTGAATACTCATTACTCTTCCTATTTGATGGCCCATCAGTAAAAATGTGCTTCCTCCCCCTTTCCCATGGTCTTCGGATACTATTTTATGGGAAATGTGATAGAAGGGTACAAGTAAAGGAGAGTTTTCAACAAAATCAACCCCCTAATTTTGCAGCTCAAACAACAGGCTCAGATAGGCAACTCAGGTTGGTATTTGTTCTGTTACACAGTGAAGAGTAGGGAACAGAGTGATCCAAATGATGGTCACTTGCTTCAGCCTCAGATAAGAACCCAGCAACTGTTCCAAATGAGCTACCGAGAAAATCTGTAACCAAGACAGCAGCTTCTCTGACTGGCCACACACAGCCTGCTTTCCATCAAGGGTCATGGCAGGCAGGACACTGCGGGGAGACATGTTAGAATGCATGTGGTTATAAGCATTTCTTCTTTTTATTTTTTCTTTTGTGGTGGCAATGGGGATTCAATCCGAGGCCTCACATGGGTTGCTGTTACACAAGCCTACCACTGAGTCATGACCCCAGCCCCTTTTTCAATTTCCACTTTGAGATAAAGGTCTCACTAAGTTACCCAGGCTGACCTTGAACTTACTGTGTAGCTCTGACTGGCCTTGAATCTTTGATCTTCCCACCTAGGCCTCCTAAGTGGATAGGATTAATCATCTTCCTTACCAGGCCTGACTTCTCTAAGGTTTTCTAATTCTGGCTACCATACAGTTGTGAACTTCTAAAGGAGCAATTTCCTCCTTCTTTGACTGTCCCCATCAAAGAAACTAAATGCAGTGTACACTGCACTCAGTCATCCTCTCCCTAGACTGGAGTTGGGCCCCTGCTCTGTGGCTACCGCCTACTGTGGGCAGGAAAAGATCCACTAGAGAGGGTGTAGCTAACTTGTGTTTCTAGAAAAAACTAGCTTCTCTATGATGCTTCCTCTCTAAATGATGCCAGCCCCTTTCCTCCTCTGCCTCCCACTCACCACAGGGTCTGTTCTCATTTTGACTTTCAGCATATTTTGCCACTTCTGGAATCTGGACTCTCACATTAGAACATAGGGGGAATAGGGGCACTGTTCTGCTTCCATCAGTGTGGTGAAAATTTGCTATGAACTATCAACCAAGCTTGTCTCCAAGGTTTGGGAAGGTTGGTATTAGAGAAGGCTGAGACACCTCCTTCACAGAGATGTGGCAAGGTGGCCCACTCTCTTCACTCCCCAGAGTTCCATGAGCAGGACACAAGGAAGAGTACAGCTCGAGTTTACTAAGTCCATAATCCATTCCTCTCGTCTCTGAGAATTTGCTTCAAGAAGCATGAGCCAGCCCTAGACTCTGGAAATACAGGGGGCTGTAAGCTGCATCCTGGAATGCCATCTGTCCCAGGAAACAGGTGTCCGCGTTCCTATCCCCTCAGAAGTACCACAGCTATAACAAATGCTTTACAAAAGACTTGAACTTCTCCCTGCTAAAGAAATTAATCCAGAGCCTAGATCCTGCTGTTGTTAATGGCTACATGGCCTTGAGATAGATTCTCAGCGGAGTCCTTTGATCTGGGGGAGCCCTCGGAGCTGCATATTTCTCTCTATAATCAAAGTCCAGAGATCCTTTTTCTTCCTCAGGGGTCCATCTGTACTCCATGAGTTTTCTAGTCTACCCCTCCTTCTCCATACACTTCACTCTCTTGCTTTCTCCACATTACTTTGTAACGTATCTTTCACTTCTGATCTCCACACAGAGTGCCACAAGAAATTCTCAGAGTGCCTGCCATGTGCCTGCACAGGGCCCAGGGTACATCTGCAAAGGTAGCCTGTGAGCCTCAAGCCTTGGCACTCCCCTCCCCCTCTATGGAAATGAAAGGACTGAACTTACAGCTGAGGAGGAGGAAAGTTGGAGCCAGGCAAATGGAGGGACAGGACCAAGTCCCTGAGTGGATAGGGGGCACAAGAGTGGAGTAAGTGGAGTAACTGGGGGAGTAGAGTATGAAGGAGGAGGAGATGTAGACAGGAGAGTTTATTTGGCTTATGGTTCCAGAGCGATGAGTCTATAATGGTGGAGGAGGCATGGCAGGAGGCAGCTGGAACAGAAAACTGAGGTCTTATCTTCAAGCAGGCACAGGAGAGAGAGAGAGAGAGAGAGAGAGAGAGAGAGAGAGAGAGAGAGAGAGAGAGAGAAATGGGAAGAGGACCAGGTCATAGAAGTCTGTCCTTCTTCCAAACCACATCAAAGAATTAGATTTCATTTGGGCAGTCAGTGGGAACTATTGGATGTTGTTTGAGGGAGACAGAATAATCAGATGTGTATCATAAAAAGATGGATTTAAGACTGCAGGAGCATGGGACGAGATGGTTAACCGGGGACTGAACAGGGAAAAACTGGGCAGGAGTAATTATGGCCTTGAGCAGGGTAGTGGCCAGAGAGATGGGAAAATCAGATAAGCTAGAGATTTATATACATAGGACTAACCTATGGTAGCTGTGTGGCCTGTGGGTGAGTGTAGCATGGGCTGCTGTGAGAGATCTCATTAATTAGGAACTGAGGCAGTCACCTTAGCTGTCCATCACCGTCCCCGCCCTGACCACAGCTCAGCTGAAGGGACAGGTCAGAATGATCTTGGGTTAAACAGTACAGCTCTGCTGGTCACAGCTGATTAGAATAGAGGTGAGCACCAGACTCAGAAACCAATAATGGCGCCTAACCCACAACTGTGATCTGACCCAGTAAAGTTTGCTCTCTTGGCAGGCGAGAATTCTACCTCTGAACTACCAATGCTTGGCTAAGTTTGCTGTCTTGGAAAAGTGAACAGGACAAGAGAAGAACCCAGTTAGCAACAAGAACTGAAGTCTTTAAAGGCAAGAAGAGGTGGGCATGGGAAGGTACTGCTTCTGAAATTACTGGAAAGGGAAGCTCTGAGGAAGCACTAGGTACCTGTCTGCTGAGAGATGGAACAGGTGACAGAATAAGCCGATAAACCAACAGAGGGCAGCTCTGTGGCTCCTGAGAGAAGACAAAGCAAGGGTGGCTTCTAGAACTGTCTCCAGCCTTGAGCATTTTCTATTTCCAATGCTGTTCCATAGCGGCTTCACAATGAATCACTTGTATAACTTGAGAGGCCCTATCAATCTCAACCACAAAATGTAACCAAAATACCTGGTACTTTGCATAGTGTCACATCCTTATCTCTGCCATCTGCTGTGCCCACTGTGCTTCAGAGATGCTTGCCTGTGCTAGATTTCTTTTGGGGAGTTCTGCTACCTCTGATGACTTATTGAGAGCCACCTTTGGCCACACTCAATAGGTACATTAGAATTAGAAAGAATATAATGCTTCATTCCAGAGAGTCTGCTCTGTGGCAAAATTTTAAACCCATGACGTGTTTCAGTGGGTTGAAAATGTCTTTGAGCGTGTGCACTCATCTCCAGAGCCATGATTAATTACTGGCTGTTGCTGCTGGTTATGCCTGAGGTTCTCAGCAAGAAAATGAGCAGAAAAGCATGTGAGCCTTTACATCCTCTGACAAACAGCCAGGGAAAAAGGAAAGGAGAGAGAGGGAAGGGAGGAAGAAAGGAAAGAAGGAAGGGAAGGAGGGAGGGAGGGAGAGAGGGAGGGAGGGAGGGAGGGAGGGAAAGAAGGAAGAGAAGGAGGAGAGAGCTGGATGCCACTTGTAACCAGGATTCCCTGTCCTCTAGGTAGCACAGCATTTGTCCTGCTGTCCACACTGCAGGCAGGTGAGGTGTGCTGCTTCTTCCTCACATACAAAGTTCTATCCTGATCATGCTTTGTGCACATTTCTGAATTAGTTCCAGCTACTTAATGTCACTGCAGGACAATTTAGACTGCCATTGTTTGAGTATTCAACATACTTTTCGATGATGGATTCCTAGGAAAAGCAAAATCCATTATTTACACACAGTAGGAAAATAAGCCTTCTCAACCAGCCCAAGACAGAACTCTAGCTTTTCATTTTAGGCAGTTGGATATTTCGCATTCAAGTGGCTTTGCCAACTCTTTTAATCAATGTCCTTTAGAAAAACAAATTTAGCAATTCAGCTCCTGTATTCAGTAGGGGTCAGACGTAACTAAGGGTATTAGCTATCAGTGTGGTTCATGGTCTGTTAGTCAATGCTGGTTTGCAATAAAGAACAACTAACCAACAACTGAGCCTGGAGGTAGCACAGCACAAACCCCCTCCAGGTTTGAAAGGTGCTGGTCAGGCAGGTGGGGGAAAGAACATTTCTTTCCAGCTGTAAGAAAGCCATTCTAAGCCAGTGGAGCAGTGAGGCCTCCAATCCCCTCACTCAGGAGACTGGGGCAAGAGAATTGTAAGTTCAAGATTAGGCTGGTCCATAGAATGAGACCATTTCTCAAAAACTAAACAAATAAATCCACTCTTCTCAGTGGGTAGAAGGAGTTTTCATAACATAGCCATCATCATTTTCAAGTCAATATAATAGATTATTGATGGTCCCTGGGCTACATTTCAAGAGACACCCAAAGGTTTCTGGGAACCCCCCCCCCCAGGAGAGAGGATGATAACAAAGTATCTGTGGGGCACTATGGGCCTGTGTGGGGAAGGGAAGGAGCCTGCTCATTACAGTAACAGTTCAGTCAGGCAACACCTTAGCAGCTGGAGAGAGCTCAAGTGGGTCCTGTAAGTGGATTAAGGGAAGAGAGAGGAGAGTGTTTCCAAAATAAGTTGTTGAATGGATTCAATACCACAGAAGGAAAAAAAAAAAACCAAGATCCATCTCCCTGGGGAAGTGACAGTGAAATGAAGCTGAAGAGGATGTCTCAGAGCTTTCAATAAGCTAATAAGTCCATGTGAGGAGTTAGCCACCTCAACTTCTTTCCAGGGTGGCACAGCGGACCTTTGGGTGAGCAGTACAGGTCCCCAGAGGCTGCGCTGTAGAAAGAATGCCTTTTTCCTGCAGTCAGCTCCAGGCTGGCCAAAGACATCCAGGTGCCCACTCTCTGTGCCCTTAAGTCTCCCCAAGACCTCACCATGCTGTCCTTGCAACTGACCTTCTTATGAATTCTCTGCTCCATCCTTTTTTCGAGCTTCCTGTTTTCAACCACGCTTTCATCCTGACATTCCTGAGTTTTCCGAGTGATCTTGAACTGACACCATCTCATGTTGACCAGGTTCTCCTAGATTACACTCCCACTGAGTTCTTGCCTGCTTTAGTCAAACCACTGCCTTGCTTCTCTGTGGCACAAGATCTGGGCCCAGGGTTTACTGAGCAGGAACAGCATGCAGATCTTCAGCAAGTTTTGATTTTGATTGTCCACATGTGTGATCCCCGCTTCCCCGCCCCACCTCACTTCCAGGAGTCACATAGGTCCCCAAGAGTGCCCAAGGATGTCAAGGTTTATAGGCTATCAGAGTCTTTCAGGGAAAGGGCAGGGCCAGCATTATCTCCCCCCCAACCCCCATATAGTCCCTTCCACAGTCTGTGGCCTTTTCCAATTCCAGCTGGCTTTGAGCTCAGTAATGCTGGAGGTGATGCTGGCCTTTCAAACAGCACTCCTTTGTTGCCTGAGTTCTAGCCTCCTCTTTCTGAGCCTCTTCCTTCCTCTAGCCTCACTGGGAACCTTTCTTCCCAGCATAGTCTGCTCTTCTTTAACACCAGTTTGTACATAAGTGCAGTTCTAAATGTTCCTACCTCTCTGGGGATATTTATTTTAAATATTAAGGAATTAAAGAATGATATGAATAGCCTTGGGAAGTGGGTTAGAGAGACCTATTTCCTGCCTGCTAAAAATCACAAGATTGTCTTTTGGGATGCTGCTCCAGTCTAGGAGGTTAAGCAGGAAAGTGAATGAAGGGGGGTCCAAAAATCCTGGAGCGGGTGGGCAGGCTCCTTGTGGTTAAGCAGGTCTCACATTTCAGAAATTTATACCTGAAACCACCCATTAGGTACTGCAGTGTGGCTTACCAGCCAAGCTTTTCTTTAGGGTTTTGTATTTTTATTTCTTGTACTGTCATATGGCATCATGATTATTAGACTGTGAAACATGAGAAAAGAAACAAGAAAGTGACCTTGAGCACAAGGGATGCATTTTCCCACTTTACTTTGGTGGACAAACCATCATTTGGACTTGGACACCCAGTTCTCACTGACAGTGGAAAAGATGGCTGATGGGAGTGGAAGAAGGCACACTGGGTACTCTGCCCGAGGTAACAGAGAGCAAGGAGACATTTGGTGAGATTAGTAATTGCAGGTGGGCCATGGTCTGCTCTAATGGGTGCTGCTGTATTAGGGAATGCTCAGTTCTCCTGGAAGTTGTAAGAAGGTCAAGGCTTTTGATAATCCGGTTATGTCTTTTGGATACCTTGGCCCTCTAGCATCCACAGAGCCGCCCACAAATGCAGCTCATGAGAAACCATGGTCTCATTAGCTTCTCCAGCAAGCTAGGGTCCCATAGTAAGTGGCAAGCAAAATCCATCACCGTTTAGAATCCAGATCTATCCAAGTGATTCTCAGTATGAATCAGGGATGGGGATCCATCAGCCACCTTTGTCTTTCAGATTCTCACACACATCACCTCTTCATAGAGGCCACACAGAGAGACTTCTCAGAAAACTGTACACACACACACACACACACACACACACACACACACACACACCATCTCCCTCCTGTCTTTCCTAGGCCATCTGTTACCTTCTACTGAGTTAACTACATTCATTTCCTCCATAAAGACAGTGGTTTTTCCTGTGGTTTGTTCCCTGCTATTCTTCCCATCGCCTAGCACATACTATATACTAAATTAAAATACACTGATTGGATGAATAAATCCATTAAAGTCATCAAACATACGGAAATGGACATCTCCTTCATAAAACATGAGATCATTGGTTCTACCTTTTTCCACTTAAGTTTTGTGCAGGTTTTCTGAAATGCCTCAAAGTAGGGTATTGTCAACATTAATGTCTAAAAGTAAGTATAAGTTTGGTGAATAGAAATAATTGTTTTTAAGTCATTGAGGGTCTTTTGTAGGTATCATAAATCACATATCTGAAGGGTTTTTTTTGTACATGTATGTGGTACGCTCACATGTGTGTGGGCATATTTGGTGCTGGTACTTGTGCACATGTGTGCACATGCATGTAGAGGCCTGGGGTTGATGCCGTGTGTTTTCCTTGATGGCTCTCCACTTCAGTTATTGAGGCAAGCCTCTTGCTGAACTCAGAACTTGTTAATTCTGGCTAGCCTATCTTGCTAATTCTGGCTAGCTTGTTCCAGGGATCCCGTGTCTCTGCCTCCAACGTGCTTTGATTAAAGTTACTCATCATGCCTGCCCAGCTTTTATGTGGTTTCTGGGGATCTGAACTCTGAGCCTCACATTTGCACAGCAAGTGCTTTATTCATTGAGCCATCTCCCCAGTCCACATATCTGAAATTTTGTCC
>NW_008357637.1:6487121-6499520 GCF_000622305.1 Nannospalax galili | reverse complement strand
TATATATATATATATAGTTTAGTGGCAAATGGGATGCTAACCCAAAATATATAAGGTATTTTCTATATTAATCTAGTAAGTTTCCTGTAAGGTAGCTAATACAATTTCAGTAATTAACAAAATGAAGAGAACAAATGAGACTCAGTCAGGCCAAATGACTACAAGGTCACACAGGTGAAAGAGACTCATTGAATCAGAAGTTGAACCCCACAATTTCCTCACCAGTGAGATCTCCACTCACCAGATATGCACTAGATTGATAGCATAGCATTTGTACATTGTTTGCTAATCAATAATTTTCAAGATTGAGTGAGAATCCCAGAGGAAAGTCTTGGGTAAATTCTCTAGGGGTATTTTTAAGAATCCATGGCCCCTAAAACAGCCATTTTGAGATGGAAGCCTCCTTTAATTATATGAGAATTTCTAATTAACTTTATCACCAACTCAATAATTAGAAGCTTGTACTATCAGGGAACCTTTTAACATTTACTTTATAAAGCACTGAGAAGGACTTTGGCCATAGTCTGCTGAAGCCCCTTGCCTTGACATGACAACTCTTCACACACAACACTCACATGATGGCCCAAGAGAGTTAGTAGGAAGGCCAATGCTGGGGCACATCTAACTCCCACACATTTCCTCTATAAAATGGCATCTTGGACAGGTGACAATAATCATTAAATTGCATGTCACCTCTCCCTATTCAGAGTAGCTACTTCAGTTCACACCAGCTTTTCATGACAAAGCAGCTTCCCCAATGTGTTGTGGCCCTACAGACACTCAAGTGTTTAAAGATGTAAAATGTGAAAGGGAAAAAAATGAGGAAGGAAGAATTGGAACAATAAGCCCAGCTTCCCTCCCTGCTGTCAGCAATGACTCTATGCCCAACATGCAGCCAGAGCTGGCCTTGTCCTTGGGTCTGTTAAAGAGCAGAGGCTGGACTTTGGTCACTGGAGGGTCTCAAGAGACGACTCACTCAACCTGAGAGACTGAGGACTAGGGCTAAGCAGTGCATTTTGTCATTTCCTGTAATTCCTTCATCACCCAACTCAGTGCCTAATTGAATCTGTATTGTTCTGGTTGTTGAATTGAATCTATATCATATTCAAAACCAGTGTTGCGCATATTTTAATATGTTAGAAGACATCATATGAATTGTTCTTTTTTTCTTATTTCCTGTCCTTGCTATCTTTTAAAATGAAAACAGTTATGGGAGGGGGCAAAACTAATCCTGATACAGGAGCAATAACATAACATAGACTACAGAGTTTAATAAATGTGTGATGATGATGATGCCCTCATACCTTCTTCCTATAGACAATCGTATGATTTTCCAGAAGAAAGGTGTAATACAAAGTCTCTGTGGTGATGGAAGAATTCTGTGTCTTGATCATAGTGATGGTTCATATATGTACACAAGCAATGAAATTACATAAAACTATATACCCAGACACAAATGAGTGTAAGCAAAGTGGTGGGATCTGAATGAATTCCATGGCTTGTATCCATGTTGGTTACCTGGTTTGACAATATACTATAGTCATACAAAATTTACCGTTGAGAAAAACTAGACAATGGCCAGGACTTGTTTGTATTATTCTGAAACTTCCTGTGAATTTAAAATTGTTTTTAAATAAACATTGAAAAAGGACCCAAGATTTTTCTCTTTTTGGCAAGTGCTAAGATTTCATTTAAAATGTAGGTGTTTTTATGTTTCCTTGGTTATTAAAAAAAACACAAGATAAAAATTCTTACCTCTTCCTAGAGATTACTATCATTAATATAGAAAATATTTTGCCATTCAAGCCAGGCATGGCAGTGCATGCCTTTAATCTTAGCACTTGGGAGGCAGAGGCAGGCAGATCTTTGTAATTTCAAGCTCAGCTTGATCTACATAATGAGTTCCAAGCCAGCTGGGGCTACAGGAAGACCCTGTCTCCAAAAAAGACCAAAAAATAAATAAATAAAAAAATAAAACCAAGCATTCACATTCAAGCATTTTGCCATTCAGTGTGGTTGTAAGAGTTCGAGATATATTATGCTTATGGTTGATATTTTATATCACTTATTTAAAATACTACATTTTGAAATATAGATTATAGGTGTTTAAATACTTATCAGAAGCTGCTTTAAAATTATAATGAAATCAAAATACCCATTATTTTAAAAAGTCAAGCTCTTGCCTGCAGGAACTATAAAGAAAACAGATTAAAAGTCCCAATATGTTCTTAAGAAAAATACAGGATCATCGCTCCTCCCCCAAATAACATACTAATTATGAGGAAGCTCTCTTTCTTGACCTTGATAGAAGGTCCATCTTTCATTTGCTTCTAGAGGAAACTCCTTTTTCTGTAAAAGCTGGTCTCAACTCAGAACGAAGGGACTACTTTGGATTTGACCACTAGGTGGCACTGTTGGTGGTGCCGTGGACGGTAAGGAGGGGGAGGGGAAATGGAAAGCAGTCTCCGAGCAATTTTTTTTTTTTTTTTTTTTTTTTAAGGATTTGCTTTAAAAGAAAGAAATTCTCCCATTACTGCCATTTTCCTTCTCTTGACTCAGAGGGATGAGTGGAAAGGAAAGTAGTCACCATCCCTCAGGCCACCTTAGGTATCGGAAGGGTGGAACTATACTGACCAACAAAAATGGGCTATTAAACACAAGTCCCTTTTAGTACTTCCCTAACCTCACAGCAGGAAAGCAGAGCGCGTCAGTTCTTCGTATTCCCCAGCCCCGCCTGCCTAGTGCTGAAGACCAGAGATGAGTAATTGGGGGTGCAAGCGGGGGTGGCAAGCAAGGGCTTGGGTCGCGAATGCCACCCGCCCAGAGTACCAGGAGGCTGACTGGGACCCGCAACTGTCGGTGAAGACCAGTTTCACCCTGGACTTGGCGCTTAGAAATGGGAACTTTTCCGAAGCCCAGGCCAGCCCAGCAATGACAGGGACTTTGCTGGGATACTTGGCGCCGACGCCCAGGGTCGTGAGATGGGTACGCCCCGCGAGGGCCGAGCATCCCGCATCTTCCGAGCGGCGGGGGCCAGGCCTCGTCCCGCGGGTCGGGTGACCCAGCGTCCCAGCACCTTGGCAGAGCCCCACCGGAAGCCGCCGTGCCAGTGCTATTTCAAGCAAGCGTCTCTAGCTGTTATTCTTTCACTTTCCTAAGAGACAAGAAAAAGTTTGAGAAAACCAGAGTTGGCATGGAAGGAAGGTTGGAAGAGAAAGCCTGAACCAGGGGCTGAAACTCGCATAAACACCTGGAAAGCTGTGGGAGGAACTGAGCCACGTGGCCCCAAACTTCGTATTTGAAAATACTCCCTTGCTCATTAATGGTAGACACGATTGCATCAGGTGATCGGTTTATCCTGGGCTCTATGTTTTCAGCCCAGGGTTAATGATTTAACCTTAACCAGATTTGGAAAGGCAAGTAACTGAGATAATCATGAAACAAATTAGGAAAAAAAGTAAGTAATACCGAGTGCTAACCACACTCTAGGTATAATATTCTCGGTGCTTTCTGTGTCTTAACCCAAGAATTCTCAGTCAAACCCACAAGCAGGTTGTATTATTATTATCATTATTATTATTCCCACTATAAATGAGGAGAATGAATCTGAAAACGGCCAGTAACTCACCCAAAGGTCACAGGGCCAGTTACCAATTCCAGTTACTCTGCCTCTGAGCAACAAAATCAAGGTCAAAACTGAATTAAGCCCTTGGCAGTCCAGTCTGTCCTTGTTTTATGTGTATCTTTGTTTGTTTGGGGTAGTTTTTGTCATTATTGTTTGTTTTGGGGGTTTGTTGTTGTTTTGAGACAGGGTTTCCCTGTAGTTCCAACTGGCCTGGAACTAAGTAGATCAGGGTAGCCTGGATCTCATCTCTGCTTCCCTCTGCCTCCCAAGTGCTGGGATTAGAGGTCAGAGTCACCACACATGGCTCTTTTAGATGTGTATCTTGAATCTTGTGGAATGTCTACCCAGTTCAGATGCTAACAATCCAGATCCAGAAAATGTTTGTGCAAGGCAATTTGTCTACCTGATGCATTCAGACCAAAAGACAGAAGCATCCTGGAGGGAGGGGTGCCTACATACATTTTGTGGCAGACAGCTCTAACCACTACCTCAGGCAAACTCTTGAAACATCTCTCTAAACCAGCTTCTATTCGCACATAATCTCTCCTCAGAATCAACTACCTGTAAGATACTAAATATCAAAGTTTCACTGTGATTTACATGAAATTAACTTCCAGAAAGCATAAGTGACAATGCTTAGTATGAAAATATATTCTTTTACTTCCTGAGACACATGCATATATTATAGTTTGCCAAACAAGTTCAAGCCAGTAGTATAACTATACTTAAAATAGCTAAAGCTACAAAAAATGCCTTTGGGGAACTGACTTGGAAAAAAACCAACATAAATATGCTTCCTAATAACACTGGTTGCTGCACCAATTCTAATGGATGGTTTCTAGTCCAGCAACAGTATTGCAATTTGTCATTAACAGATGTGTGTGGGGGGGGGCAGTTTCCTAAGTTGGAATGATGCCACAATTAGTTGATAGCTAGGGGAAAAAAATGAGATGGAGAGGGGAAGGAATAAACCCAGAGGTATTATTTACTCTGGAAAATAAAAGTATGTATCTGGGCACCGTTAAAAGGTTTTGTGATGCCCTTATATTATTTCTTTCAGGGTAGACACTGAGCATGAACAGTAGGATGATCTGCCAGATCCTGTTGTCTTTCCAATAAGCCAAGGTTATTACTGCCAAGACTTGCCTAATGTATTAGAGTTCACAGACAGACAGACAGACAAACAGATAAAGGGAATTGGAGTCCACGATTATAGAGGCCTGCCTGTGGGACAAACATAAATAGAAAAGATACAAAAGACCAGAATCAATGGTAAGAGCCACTGTTTGGAAATGCTGCTGCAGTTGTTTATGGATGAGGTTGATCTTGGTTGAGACTATATAAAACTGTTCTCTTAGATGAAATCTTGGATCTATCATAAGCATTAGATTTATAGGTGATGGGAATAAATAACATAACCACTCCAACCAGTTCAGTTCCAGCCAGACTCCTTACATGTAAATTAATGACGAATTGGGTTGGTAGTCTCCTGAAAATCTGCTTTCAAGAGCAGTTTCGTAACTGAGCAGGTTTAGGGGGAGTGTAAGGAAAGGAGAATTTGTAAACTTCTCCCCCAGGAAGGCTGGACCACCCAGGGAATTCTCTAATCTGAGCCAATATACCAGACTTAGGAAAACAGAAAGAAAAATAGCAAGTGTACGCAGTTTCCCTGGATCCATGGGCTAACAAGGCTTCTAAAGCAGATTTGGCTGCCCTTGTTCTATCCCTATAGGCATGGTGCCACCATCACAGTGATCAATTAGACATAGGGCTTCTCCATAGGAATTCCTTCTTCTAGTTTGCTTTCTGTTGCTATGACAAAACACTCTGAAAACCAACTTGGGGAGAAAGCGTTTATTGCATCTTACACTTTGAAGTGACAGTCCACCACTGAGGAAAGTCAGGGCAGGAATCTGGAGACAGGAACTGAGACATAGACCATGGAGGAATGCTGTTTACTGGCTTGCTCCCTGTCCTATGCTCAACCTGCTTTCTTATACAACCACCTGCCCAGTGGTGGTACCACCCACAGTGGAATGGGCACTCCCACATCACTCAACAATCAGGAAAATGCTTCACAGACATACCCACAGTCCAGTCTTATAAAGGAAATTCTTCAGCTGAGGTTCCCTCTCTCCCCAAGTGTGTCAAGTTGGTAACTGAAGCCAACCATGACAGTCCCTCATCAAAAACCTTAAAGAAGTGAGAACCTACCTTGGTTTTCTAATGAGCTGCTTATTTTTTTAATTAATTAATTATTCATTTTATGTGTATGAATGTTATGCCTGCATGTATGTAAGTGCATCCATGTCATGCAGTGCTTTCATAGGACAGAAGAGGGTGTCAGATACCCTGGAACTAGAGTTATGGACAGTTGTTAGCCCCCATATGAGTGCTAGGATTTGAACCTGGATCTTATGCAAGAACAGCCAGTTCTTTTAACCACTGAACTATCTCTCCAACCCCTATTTATTTATTTTATGTGTATGAGTACTTTGAGTGCATGCTTATATTGTACTAAGTGCATGCAATGACCACAGAGGCCAGAAGAGGGTGTCAGATTCTCCAGGTGGTTATTAGCCACCATGTGGGTGCTGGGAACCAAACCCAAGTCCTCTGCAAGAGCAACCAGTGCCCTTAACTTCTGAGCCATTGCTCCAGTCCCCATCTTGGTCTTCCAAATGCTTTAGTAACAAACAACATGATGCAAATTTGACATGTGTCATATTTTATTAACTGTTATACTTATCCTAACACTTATGGACAGCTATTTGAAGGAAAGGTTGATTCTCTTCTTTACATTCTTTTCTAATGAAACCATCGTTTTTAGTGAGCATTGATAGAAGCTTGGACTAGCATGGTGGTAGAGGAGATGAAGAAATGTGATAGTCACCAAGCTGTCTAAGAGGCAAACCCAGCAGGAGCTGGTAATGATTCATTTGAGTGATGAAGGCGAAAAGGGGATTCCAGGTGACCTATCGTGTTTGGCTTGCAAAAGGGGTCAAATGATGTTCTTTCCAGAAAGAAGAAAAAGACAAAGCAAGTTTTGGAGGTCATAAGCTCCACTTTGACTGCTGACCCCCATGAGGAGATGTGAAGGAAGCAGCTGGATATACAAGTCTGAAGTTTGAAATAGGAATCTGAACTGGAAGTAAAAGTTTTGTCAGTCATCTGAGTATAGGAAAGAAAAATCATCAGGGCAAGACTGTCAAGGAAAATGGCAAAAAGACCTAGCAGAAGGCTGATATTTCCTGATCGGGCAGAGGATGAACCTCTGGGAAAAGAGAGTAAAGAGGAGAAAGGGGTAAAAAGTGAAGAGGTGAGGACAAAGGAGCTTCTATGTGATACCGTGGAAACCCCAGGAAGAAAGCATTTCAAGCACAAGGAGATGGTTCGTGGTGTAAAGTACTTCTGAGCTTAAGTAAAATGAGGGTTGAAAACTTGCCTTTTGAACTTAGCCATTGGCGATCATTAGTCACTAGAGAATATTTTCAAAGATTTTTCTCTTTCTGATAAAGGAAGACAAATTAGACTGAGTTGAAGAGTGACTGCTGTGTGGGATACAAAGCTGGCATTTAGAAGCATCCCCTCCTCTGCCTTGCTGACTCTTCTTCCTCAGTCACAATTACTCATTAGTAGAGGTCAGAAACTCCTCTCAGTACAGTCTCATATTAAATCCCAGTTAGCATCAACAGTGATACACCAGGGGCACCATTGTCAGAGCTTCATAGTTTTCTAAGGATGAGCATCACCTTCAAGGGAAGAATTTGAGTTACTTCCATGGCAGTGAAGTACACACAGGTGCTGAGTTGTATGCTTGCTTTTCCTTGATCCTTTTGATAGGAAGGCTGAACATGGCTCAGAGTGCAGTGGAGTTGACGAAAGCTTCCACTGAGATTTGATGTCTTGTGTTGTTTTTCATGAGCATTCACCCAACCCACAGGAGTCTCTAGTTGTGGGTGGCAAATTAATATGAAATCAGATAAAGGGGTACCTACTCCACCGGCTGTGGTCAGGAGGAGGAAGGGGGACATGTATCAGGACAAGTCCAGCATTCTCCACCCACGGGCAGCAATACTCATCCTCTTAAATGTGTATTCAAGTTCACACTTGGGGTGGGCAAAGTAAAGGATGGAAGGGTTGAACTGAACAAATGAAATGGATCTACCAAATAGAGAGTTCTGAATAAAGTATTTCTTAAATAAAATTCTGCAGTTTGGCACAGATTGGAAAAGATGTGTGTAGTCAAGTAGAATGGAATACTTGGAAATGTCTTAGAGATCAGAGGGACAGAAACAAAGGAAAATGGAGGCATCAATTATGGTCCTATTCATAAGGATTCTAATGCTTAATACTGACTAAACCTTAATACATTTGGTGACAAAGCCTGAAAAGATGTGAACATATTTACGATGAGGTGAATATTCTTATATTTCACTTAAGAAATATTAATATGCTAGATTATAGAATGTTCCCCATTGCTGGTGCTGAGAACTATAACAGAAAACAATGAGTTCTGACACATGGAAAAATACCAAATTCTGAGGCATATGTGGCCTCACCTACCACCTTGTACTGGTAGAAGATCTAAGGACCTCTCTGGTAATGTTAAGACCAATAAACACGAACAGATGGAGAGATAACAGGTCAGGCCAGAGTTCACAGTCAGGGAAGTTCTAAGTTCTGGGAGCTGAAGCCAGCCCTGTATCCTTGGAAGAGAAGGATCTAAACAGCCTTGATGGTCTCTGTCAGGAAACACATACTTTCAAAAAAAAAAAAAACTTTTAGCATATTTACTTTTTGAAATTAGTAAAGAACTTTTTAATTGAATTATTTGTGTATTTCATACAGAGCAGCTCAAACGATCTTAATCATCTTTATACCCCCAGTCCTACTAGCACCCTCCCATAGCCCCATTGAAGCCCATACACTCAGGCATCCCTGTTAAGTCTCACTGGGTTGTCAGTGTCCCCAGCCATTACCCAATGCAAGTCCATCCACTAAATCTAGTCAGCCTATCTAGAGCCCCTTGTTTTAGGAAGATCAGCTCTTCTTCATCTAGCAGCAACCAGTTGCCAACATTCCTTCAGAAAAGGTTGAGGTCTGCTATTCATTTTGCCAGTTCTATGCTGGGTTTTTGTCTGCCTGAGTTTGCATGGGACTTATGTATGGTGACACCATTGCCATAGAATCATATGAGCAGGTTCCCAGGAGCTTGTAGGACTCTGTTTCCATATGGTCATGTACCTCCTCCCTGGCTCTTACAATCTTTCTGCCCCCTTTTCTGGGATGGTCCCTGAGCCTTGGATGGATGAAGTTTAATAAAGGGATCCTGTCCAAAGACCAGCATTCAGCAGACTCTTGAGCTCTACACTTTGGCTAGTTGTGACCTTTTGTAAGGAAACTCATACTCTTAAGAGCCTCTTCAGGCTTGACCCAATTCATTGCTTCATGTTATTCCTTACACCTACCTTCTGTGAAGGGAAAATAAAGATCAGAGTAGAAGAGTCACAGGATAACCACACAGCAGAGATCACAGTAGGTCTGTGTAACAAAGCTCATTCTTTGTCCATGACACCATGAAAGTTTCTTGTTGAACACATCAACTAGATTTAGGCTACAGTGAACGATTCTAGCAAACACTTGTAGAATGTATTCTATACACAGGTCATTTGATTCATCAAACAGTCACACATCTGTAACTCTAACACTCTGGAGGCCACAAGTTTGAGTCAGCCTTAGCTGTATAATGAGTACCAAATAAGTCAGGGCTATATAGCAAGACTCTGTGTGAAAAAAAAAATCAAACTTGTTTGGTGTACTATGATACCATTTTTTAGGATGAGAAACTAGGACTTAAAGAAGGGAATCAACTCACTCAAGGCCTTTCATGCTTAAGAAGAGAGAGAACCCCAGGGCTGGAGAGATGGCTCAGCAATTGTGCTTCCAGAGGACCAGAGTTCACTTCTCAACACTCACATCCAGCAGCTCACAACCACTAGTGTAGCCCCAGTTCCAGGAGATCCGACATTGTTTTCTGGTCTCCTCAGGCACCAACACGTGCGTGTGTGTGCGCGCGCGCACACACACACACACACACACACACACACACAATCTTAAAGATCTTTTTTAAAAAGAAGGGGTAGACTAGATTTCCCTGATAGGTAAGTGCCAGTGAGCCATGTTGTCCTGTATGCTGTGTCCCCTTCTTAACATAGTTTTCTGGTGTCTATGACTAGACACTTTTGTTCTCTCACTCTCGCTCTTGCTCCAAGATTACCCTGAGTTAAGTGTCAGTGACCTTCTTGGCTCCCTCTGATGGATGAAGAGGTAAAGGTCATGCTAGTGACCACAGAAATCTGCTTACCTGGAGATAATACTGCCTGTCACTTTAAATGAGTCAGAGACCTCCAGATAGCCCAGCAAGTCTCCCATTACACAGGAATAGCTTCAACATCAAAAGAGAAAGAGATATAGGCAAAGAAGGGGAAGCATCTTTCCTTTGGCCGCTGATGGCTGGTCAAGTGAGTCTAATGGCTTATTAATAAGAAGCAATTAATTGCATAGCCAGCCCAGTAGTTCTAAGAAATGAAATCTCAAATCTGATACATGAAGGGCATCAGGGATTGAATAACTGTTAAAAAGCAGTTTCTGGCACTGCTTAGCATCAATAAAAATGTAAAGAACAAAGAAATTGCATGCAACCTACTGCACAATCAATAGACGCTAGAAATACAATGGCTGAGTACATGAAGAAACACAGGACTCCGTCTAATGTTAATATCTGCTCTCCATAGAAGAAAGCAGAATTTAGGGGACAAAGAGTCAGTCATCCTGCCTCACAGCTGAAGTTTTCTTCAGCACCTGACAGCTAGTCTCTTATTCCAAACACCCCAGAATTACAAGGGACTATACTCTCCCTAAATGGGAAAATAGCTATTAATTTATTGCAGGCCCTGGATAGCTGGCCCAGGGGGACAGTAACTAATCTTGGTCCAAAACAATGAAACACAAAGGCATTCTGGTTCATCCGACCCACTCTGACGAGCAAGATGGCAGATGCCTGCATTCCACAAGAAATCATAAGAAACAAAAAAGGTCTGGCTCCTTTTTGTAATGAGAATTCTTATCATTCTAAGCGAGAACTCATACATTTCAGCTACTTAAATGAAGGGATCCAGAGGCCACTTGGGGAATCCCCAGGAGTGTGGTAGCTGTGACAGCCTGTGCTACTTGGCAGGAAATCGCCTTGCACATGGAAAGGATGATCAGAGTTTATGGTCATGAGCTAAGACAGGTCTCATGTCAGATCAAAATTGAAACACACACACACACACACACACACAAACACACACACGCACATGCACACACACACACACACACACACACACACGTAGATACTCCAGGGACATAAGAGACAGAAAGTAGTACTTATATTATAATTTAACTGAATGGCTAAGCCCAAAATGTATAAGATTTCCATTTTCAGAGAAATTGGACCAGCAGTGTCTTTACATCCAAATGCCCTCAGTTCCCACAAATAAAGTCAAGGAAAAGTTCTTCACAGATACTTGGAGATCTCAGAACCCCTTGAGAACACTAGGTATAATAAACAGATGTAGTGGTCTATCGGACAATGCTGCTGCCTGAAAACATTCCCCACACATTAGGCAATGCTGTTTTTGCCCATCCTCCCATACTTATTGGCTTTTTCCACTTGTCTGTTTAATCAAAATGAGGCTCTGTAAAATTTGCATCTGGCAGACATTGCTTCTTTTCTGCCTTCTTTTCCGGGAAGCTCAAAGAATTCAAGGGAGCTACAAGCCATTCATTCTATGGGTTGCCAGCACATTCCTCACAGGTTAAATACATTTGCTGATCAGTATAGTCTTGCCATATTGATGGTGTAGCACAGGAAATAGAATCAAAGAATTGGGGCAGAGGCCAACATTTCTAACAGTATCCCTTTGTTCAGGTTAGGAGATTATCTTAACGAGAACAATCTCCTTTATGAGACCTGAAACTGCCATGTGAAGGCCATTTGTAATGAGACTTTTTCTTTAGTTACAAGATTACATTCCAAATTAGTTGAAACCCATAGGCCTTAAATATAAAACAGGCTAGCACAATCTAATTTTAATATGCCAATGCACTATGTTATATCTGGAAATAGATATAAGCAGTCAGGTTTTCACTCTGTTTTTAAAAGCAATGATAGTCATTTGTACACAGGAGTCCTTTCTTGCCCTGGGACAACTAGTCACTCTCTTAAGTTAGAGCTATACCCAGCTGACCCCAGGAAAAGAACTAGTGGCCACCTCTGAGACAGTATGGGGCAACAGCATGGTGGCTCCATCATATCTTTGGAGATCTAAATAATCCTTCCATCCCGGACCACAAAAGAACAGACCACATATTCTTGGGAACATCACACTGGAATGACTCATCAGAATGCTTAATACTCTGCTTGGATGGCAACAAATCAGGTGTTCACTTCTTTTTTAATATACTTTCTCCATTTTCTTCTCTGCTGAGTCGTGGGAGGCCATTAAAATATGCTTATGCCTTATGTTCTATCCTTCTATGAGTCTGAAGCCCTGGGTAAAAGCTTGTGCGTTAAAAAGAAAAGCCTATTTTAAGTTCAACCTCTGGAACTAGAAAGTTAATCCATGATTAGGCAGGTAGTAAGACCTGAAACTATGCCTAAAATTGCAAGGTCATATGAACACAACATGTCTCTTAGGAAAAAGGAATGACAGACTTACTCATTTCTA
>NW_008357637.1:6433824-6486946 GCF_000622305.1 Nannospalax galili | reverse complement strand
ACACACATATATATATTTGCTCTGTCTCTTTTTGCTTGGGACAAGTCACTATTAATGAATATATATTGAGTGTCAATGGCATGCTAAGGGAATTTTAAAGTACAGAAAGAAACATATCATCATGAACCAACAGATTAACATAGGTACATATTTTGTTGTATGCATACTATGACATTTTTATGCATTGAGCCCATACTATAAATCAAGTAAATAAATGCATACACTTGGCAATAGCTCATGTGCATCTATGAACTATTTAGACAATTGCAAATGAAAATAGATATTTTCCCCTTTCATATTGTAACAAACATTAATTTTATGGTACAAAACACCTGCTTTTCCCCAGGGATTAAAGGTTAAAACTCTCCTGATGAATAAGGAATTAGAGAATTCATAAAGTAGAATTATGAAACTGGAGTACAAGAGGTGCTCTGCTCATGCCATGCTGTACTGTGCTTAAGACCAGGAAGAGCCCCGAAGTCATTGCCATGTATGGGAAGAAAGAGATGAAACTTGAGAAATGGAGACTTTTCTATTGATCCACACAATAGAAATAACAGAAGCCATCTCTGAGTTTTTTAAAGTAAGAGCTGAGAAGATGAGAAACCACAACTGGGACACCAGGAAAAGGAGAGCATACAAGACTGAGAGCTTTGAACAACAATCAAATAAAAGAAACGTTCCATGAAGAAGTTCTCTGGTGTTCTGGCCTGTTCAACATTCCCTTTCCCTTCTATGGTAACCACACCTGAATTCCAGTGAGCAGGCTTGCTCCCCTAAGTTCAGGCACGTTGGAGAGTCCTGCTCCTGAAGGAGACTTCTATGCAGATTTTATCACCATCGTATTCCTGCCTCTGGCCACAGAGACTGGTGCAAGATGGGACACATGACCCATTCTGACCAGTGATTATCAGGCCCACAAGCTTTTGGCTGAGTGAAACATGAACCTGAGAGGACGTAAGTCTGAAGTTGCAGTGGGCCATCCTAAGAAGAAAAACCATCTATAGAGGAGTTGACAAAGAGGAGAGCAAATCAGAGTGAGTATAGGTCAAAATGAATTCGAACCCCAGGATCCAGGCAGACCAAACCTAAAGCCAAAACACCACATAGATTTTTTAAATTATTATATGATTTGTTAAATCCTCTTTTGAGATTAATATCAACTTAGAGGCAGCAAGGTTTCTGTCCTTTATAACCAAAATCATCCTGGCTAATACACTACAATAAAATAACTATGAACCATAACAAGCCAGTGAATGTTAAGTCTAAGGAGAGATCCAGAAGAACTTCTATCTGTGCCCCAGAGGAACTGAGAGTTTTTCTTTACCGAGGATACGCCACATAGAGGCAGCATAGTGTGAAAGATCACAGTCGTCACATTGGGAGCAATACCTTCAGACTAAAAGGACTGACACAATTAAAATGAAGTCCAAAATGACACAGGTAATCTCTGGTTTGCCTGTTACCAACAGGTAATGAAGACAGGAGGAGACTAGAAGGCCAGCTGGAGAGCATGGTTTGGACTTGCAGAGCATCAGGCTGGCCTGCAATGAAAGAAAAGGGTACACTGTGAACATCCCAAATCTAAGGGCCAAGCAAAGACATCCAGGAAGCCCTGGCAGGCAGACTTCCTTGCCTTACTTCACCATCTCATCAAATTTCCTTTGACCCTTGTCTGACATGACTGAGAAGTATTCAGAATTTTCAAGCGGAATCAAGGCAGAGAGAAGGAGCTATTTTCCTTGATTAATAAGATAAAGTATTAAAAGACTATATTAAGAAATAACTGCTTTTTAAAATATAATATAAATCAGCCTGGCATTGTGGCACAGTTTTAATCCCAGCACTCAGGAGACAGAGACAGTCAGATCTCTGTGAGATCCAGCCTAGCCTGAATTCCAGTCCAGCTGGGGCTTCAGGGAGACCCTGTCTCAAAAACCAAACAAAGAAACAAAAACCCCATAAATCTAGTGAAGTAAATTTCCATATATCTAGGAAGAATCAAACCCAGACTAAATGCATTAAAGCATGATCTATATGTAGACTCTGAAATCCAAGGCTTCCATGTTGACAATCTGCAAATATAAATAAAAGGCAAATAAAATATAAAGGGGAAATATAACAAAGTAAAACAAGTCTCAAGAACATGATTTAACAGGCGTTTTCTACTTGAGGCCCATGTGCCACATGCATTCCAGGATAGTTATGAATGCAGCTCAACACATCATGTCACAGTGTCAAAAGACTGGAAACTTGTGATAGACATACCAGTGGAGGTTCAAAACTCCAGCAGTCCTGGAGATGTCCCTGGGTTCTATGTTTCCCAGTGTGATAGTGGAAACCCTATATTGCCCAGGAAACCTGGTTCCTCACCATTTTCATAACCCCAATCTAGAAAAGGTGAGGATGAGGACACCCAGCCAGAATGTGACAAGAGATTCTTATTTTTTTTTAATCCCCAGTACCTTCCACAGCGATTGTCTCATATGGTTGTCTCAAATGGAAGAGACAAGAGATGGTGACATTCTGAACTAACCCCTAATTTTATTGCTGAGAAACTAAGGATCAGAAAGCAGTGCATTTAGCTCAAGGTCACACAGCTAGACAGAGGATAACCTGAAACAAGCGTTCAATGCTTCCTGAGCCAAGAGGAGAGAAATGCTCATGTGCCTGAAAAGGTATATTTGGTGGTTCTCCTGATCAGTTAGCAAAATGGCCACATGGAAGAAAGTGATATTATAACAGATGCAAGGATCAGAGGGAGAGCCTCACTATGGGGCTTTGTCAGAGACAGTTCACAAAACAAGAGCCAGTGAATTGGAGAAACAGCAGCTAAAGGGGGATGGTAAGAAGAGACTTTCCCCAGTATATTGGCAGAAGATTTGTTTGGACTTACTGTTTGGGACATGAACCTACCAGAATGTCAGTGATGTTTGTTGAAGCCCTTAACTCATGAATCCTAGGTTGGGGCACAAGAGGAAATCAGAGACACAAGCCAGAGCCAGTCTTGGGGAGAAATGAAAGTCCCTACACAGTGCATCAGCAGGCTTAACTCACATAGCTCATAGAACTGAAAGCTGTCAGACCTGGGCCCACATACACCTCTGACTCCCTCAACTGAGCCTCCCTCTGTGACCTTAGTCTCCTCATCAGAATTGAATGACTGCTGAGATGCCTTCTGCAGGCGATGGGGATGTGGCACAAAGGCGTAATTAAATTCAGTTGAGGTTAATCTAAAATTGTCTATCCTGTCCTCCTCTTCTGCCTTTTACTGACAAATGAATGTAAACCTGAAATTCATTTTGCTTCCAGAATGCCTGGGATGCTAAAATTATTCATATTTTAATCAGCTTTTAACAAGAATGGGTAAGAAAGAAAATTAGGACAATTAAGAAATAATGAAGCCATTATAAAAACAGTAATGATTTAAAAGCAGGTAAGGGAATACTGTTATTGGAAATGTTGAATACCTGCAAATGAGCAGTCAGATGACGGGCACACCATGGGAGTAAGGGATTTCACTAATGCACAAAGCGAACCATTTATAATCATTTCCTCCCAAAATTGAAGATAATGCAAATGTCCTGATTATTACAGGAAATATATATTCTCTTGAAAATTGACCATCCTGGACAATGTTGGATATTCTATCCGGAGATGTTACCAGTGCTTTGCACAAATTCATCGTCTTCTTAAAGACAGTGACTTCCTAGTATTTTCCTTATAAATCAGAGGACTTTTTGGAAAACCTCCAGATTTATTTTCACTCAAGAACTAAAAAAAGATGTTATTAGTTATAATACAATATTAGCAGTGGTCACAAAGCACCCCTACATCTCTGATATTTGTTCATTCAGTTGAGGGGGAACACCTCTCTTCCCTGGAGGTTTTCCTGAGGATCACCTCTTCTGAGCAATGAATCCAAGATCTGTACTCCCATTATATGGATCCTCCATCCTCTAGGATCTCAGCAATCTCACAGCCCAAAGACAGTGATGGGGAGTGTTTGAAAGATTGCACAGAAGCATTTATGGCCAAGTCTAACAGTGCCCAGATAGCTTCCATCTCCACTTTATTTTCCAAAACTAAGTATCACCCTCCTGAGTAGATCCCAGGGCACAGGATAATCATGATGTCTAACTGCGTGCTCTGAAAAGATAGGGATACGCTATTCAAGAATGTGTAGGTGGGAAATTATCTTCTACCCATTTCTGCTGCAGAAGCAGACCCTTCAGCACGAAGAGTAAGGGACAGATTCATCCAGAAACAAAGACAATGCATTGCTTCTCATGCTGTGTTTTGAATATGCTGTGGAAAGACAGGCAGGGAGATGGTACTTCCCTGTGTGAGCTGCGAACTTTACAGCCTTTGCACGTCCTTTATGCTATTTACTTCATAACCTCTGGCCCTGAAAGGATGAACAGGTAAATGCACATGTGAGCCCAGTGACAGCCACAGAACTCTCTACTAAGGACTGGCTCAGTAGGCCTCAGTTGTATCTTAGATGAAGAGCAGGAGCATGATTAGGGCAAGGGAAGGAACCTTCAGCATCTGCTCTTCCTCTCTCTCAAGATTATTATTTTTAATCATATATGGGTGAAGGGTGTGCACACATGCATGCAGGTATCTGAGGGAGCCACACTCAATGAGGGTGCTGGGGACTGAACAATATAAACTCTTAACCAATGAGCTATCTCTCCAGGCCTTCCCTGGCCCCAGTATCTCTTTTCTAACATCTTTCAGTTCTTTGCCAATCTCTCTCTTTATTCTCTTGCTTCAGTTAATCTGTCTCAGTCTCTCTGTGTCCTTATGAGAGACAGATAGGCAGAGACGGAGAGGCTGTGAGAACCCAGAAACATACAGACGTAAAACAAATGGAACTGAAGAAACCCAACACCATAAGCCTCAGCAAACAATAATGATGAAGAAAAGCTCTGCCAGCTACATCTTGTGATGACGCCAGTGATCTCATTCTCTTATTATCAAAAGCTGCAGGTAAAGGCGGTCTTGACAGAGGCTTTTTTAAAAAAGCATGCCGTATCACCAGAAATGCATTATCTGATTTATGCCTTTTCAAAGTCCAGGCTTGTGTCATACGCTGATAATAGACTCTAGCCATCAAAATGTTATTTTATCTGCTATCTTGATTATAAAAAATTGTGGAAACTAGCAAATGGAACTGGGTTATTTATATAATGTTTGAAAGTATGTTAGTCCACTAGGGAACAGTGACAATGCATACGCAACAAAAATCAAAATTCAGAGTGGATAATATATAATGAAAAGCAATGGCTTTGATGTAGATGCTCAGTGGGGTAGAATATAGTTTCTAAATTAGAACAAACTATTTACATCATTAAGGGAAATGGATGAGTAACGGATTGGCATGTGGCTGCCTAGCAAATGAGACCCACTTCCCACCAATGTGTGGGCATGAATAGAATTCAAAGCCCTCAATGATCACAGATGGAGACAGACGCCTGCTAACAATCCACATCAAGAAACAGTCCATCATGAGATACATAGGTATGTAAGGGTCTCCTTGGAACAGACACAAGACAAACTTTTTTAAAGTTTTTTAAAGTTTAAGTATTTGAACATAAGAATTCCTTAGAAGCGTGACCTAATCATTTTATATTTCATAAAATTTAAAGAAGACATCTTTTTCCTGAAATGACTAGACATTAATCAAACAGACCTCCATTCTTGAGAAGATAAATGCCAACCAAAGAAAAGGAAGCCTCATATATATGTGTGTGCCCAGGCTAGGAGGAGAGGTGCAGCGGGGGCGCTGGGAGAGTAAAAGAGGCTGGGGAAATCAAGTCATGGTGGGCACACTGGACTTACCAAGAGAAGATGCTGGTACCAGGACACTGGAGGCTGTATAGCCCAGGAACAAAACCAGAGTTTGTTCCTTTTAATATAATGTGTGTGTGTGTGTGTGTGTGTGTGTGTGTGTGTGTGTGTGTGTATTTACCTTTCCTTTTAAAGCACGGGCATTCAAAATGAATGGGTTTTTTGACCATTTCTCATGCAGAGAGACCATCAGGCAGACATTTTTCTGTCAAACTACACCTGGCTGTACATGTTTGTCTCTTGATTCACAGGCTCCAATTATCACATTGCAACATCGTTGAGCTTAAGCCAAAGGTTGCATGTTTTTTTAAAAAAATTAAATTATCTGTAATACTGAAAGAAAAAAATCTGCCTTGCAGATCCAAACCTGTGGATAATCTCAAGGTTATTTATTGAGTGTTTTAAGCATATTATTTTATGGGATTTTTGGCAGCATATTGACCTTCCTAATGAGGTTTGACCAAAGCCAATATTAAAATTAATGTGCCCTCCCTGGGCAGCCAGTGACAGAGTGCAAGAGGAAATGGCTCAAAAGAGACTTGTGTGGCAGGGGGAGCCAAACTGGCATTAAAAGTTGGCCATGGACAATCTGCATGCAGATGATCAAGCCCCAACTCCATCGTTTAATTAGATATTCCAGAAACCATCTTTTCAAATCAAACACAGTGCTCAATGATCAAGATGAACTCACAGGAAATGTTGACTTCAATGGTTATAGTTTATGGAGACATAAGAAGAGAATATAAACAGTCCTGAAGGTATCTTTCAGTGGAAAGACATGAGAACTCCATGGTGAATGGCAACCACTGCAGGAGAGAAGCAGTGCTTGGGAAGGACCTGCCCTCCAGGATCTGCACATTCTATTCTAGACCCAGGGTGCTTTCCAGCTCCTAGTTCTCACTCTCAAGCATCAGAGAACTACATCCAGCTTCCCCTACTTCCCGCCCAATCCCTGAAGATGGTACAGCCAGTCCAGACCAATGGTAATACAGGTGACATTTGTCATTTCTCTCTCTCAGTCTTTACCATTCACTCCCTTCCTCTCTGTGACTCTCCAGGTTGAGAGGCACTTCCTACTCATAGGCAGTATGGGTAGAGCAGGATTCTCTTTATCCTAATTCTGGAGGCCTGAGGACTGTTCTATGTGGTCAAACCAGGCAGATCAAGATCCAGAGGGAAACTGAAAGGTCAAATTACTCTCAGCAGCTTCAGAGTCACCATACATATTCTGCCACCACCACCCCGGCAATTTCCATCCTAAATTAACACCTCAGCATGGTTTCCAAGCAGACAAACAGGTATTCTCTCTGTATATGAACTCTCAGCCCAACTGACCAGGGCAAGCTGGACAGGAAAGCAAAGGTAAAGGCGGCACCTGACTTTCTTCTAGACTTACCTAGCTTCCACTTCATGTTTAAGATGCCAAAATAGTTCTTTAAATATGCTTGCAAACAACAGCACTGCCCTTGAATGTCTTCCCCCAGCTCCTGTCTGAGTCAGTGTAATGAGTCTGCATTTTACAAGAGCTGAGCCTGGTCCAAATGGAACCATGTAACTGTTAGAAAGATTAATGGACTGTATCATCCAGCAGTTGACTATAAACTTCTAATTGTGTGAAGCTCAGTGTGGTGTCTAGAGCTAAGCCAGAGCCTGCTTCCTCAGTTGCTAATACCCATGGATATTGTTCATTATTTTTCTAATGCCAGCCCTAGGTACATCAGCGCTGGGCAGATCCCTGAGGAAAACAACAACTTTCGTTGTAGGTACTCGAGAGTAGTCATTATCACCGCTGCCAATTAATTCATCAATCAGTGTTTACCAAGCTGCCAGTGAGAACAGGAAATGATGCTGTGCCCTGCTGAGGAAGGGTGAAGACAGAGGCGCTGCCTCACCAAAGGACTGGGAACTGGGGACCAGCCATAAAGAGGAGCTGAGACGTCTTCCTGATGTGACATATGACATCCAGCAATTCACCCCTATGAACCTAAAACTAGGAGGCAGAGCCCCAGCCAGGCCAACGTACCTGAAGAACAGCGGGCAGGATGGGAGGGAACATGCATTTTGGAAAACATTAAGCTGCACGAATGAGAGCATTTATCATACTCTATACTAGAAAATGAAGATTACCAGAGGTAGCCTAAATAAGGTTAGTTGGGGTTCTTGAACCCTTTTCTTATAACTTCATGACCCTTTTCCCACATTTCCAGAGTATTTCTAGTATCTTCTCCGTTTAAGGAGCCCTTCTCTTTCTCAGCACTGAAATGACCTTCGGAGGCTTCTTGAAGCTATGCTCGTTTCACCCTTGACAGAAAAACATTGTACTAAAAGAGCCATCAAATACCAGCTGCTGGGTAGAATCACAGGAAGGCCAGGGAGATTTTTTCCTCTGTCCCTATGCATCTCCAATTTTCCCTCTTGTTGCCTCTAGACAGAAAACACTTAGCTGCTGGCCGCATGATACCCTTGCAGTGGGATGGGAGCTGGAGCATCAAGCTGAGATCCTAGCAGCTCCTAAATCTTTCATTTTAGAACTTAATTGTATAGGCTGCTTTTAATCACTTTGCAGAAATGTCCCCCTCTCCTCCCTGGGAGTGGCGTTAAATGAACATGTCTCCTTATGCTCCAAACAGTCCTTTACAGGAAATGAAGGTGAGAGGGTATGAGTTATCGCTCTTGCCATGGTGTGTTGTGAACCCCTGAATGGAATACTTGTTGGCTAATGAGACTACATGTCTCCAAAGTTAATCAAGTAGCTGAGGTTTTCAGAGTCTGGATGTTGGCAGAATTTCCCCCATATGATGATGCCAATTTAGAGGCTTAAACATCTAGGGAACAGTAAATATAGAACATGCAACTACAGCATTAAGAAAGAACAGGGATTGCTGTCCTGTCTAACCAGCATGCTCCCCTTCTGTGCTCAAGCTTCCCTGCTGACAAGATGGGGAATCATAATACATGTGCCCTCCTCCATCCTGAAGAAAGTCACTCTCCAAACTAGTCACTGGCCTCCACCTCACTGATAGTAACCTAATGTGTGCTCTGTAGACCAGGGAAATGGGCTGATTAGGAGCAGACTCCTGTAGATTTGTATCTGCACTTGGATGACAGAAAACAGGCTAAGGCCTGGTGTACTGTAGAGTTTAGAAATAACCAATTCCATAAACTATCTTCAGCTGTTGCAATGAGGTCTATAAGAGGACAATCCCAAAGAAGCCTGGAACTAATGAAGTGGCACAGGATGCAGGACCAGCTTTTACTAGCAATACCCATAAAGTTCTTGACTATGAAAAGGCTGTGTGCGGGCCAAGACTCCCTTTCATATCACTAAAAGAATGATGGCCAAGAAGGTCTGAAGACTGATAACCAAATGTCTTCTGTTGCTTCCCCCAAAGACTAGTCAGAGTATGATTGTCAGATCTTGATAGAGTGTGACTAGAGAAGAAAGCTCGGGGAAAGGGAAATTAAGACTGGAGAAAAATAATAGAATGCAAGCTCCATAATACCAGTGGGATCTTGCCACTTACAAATGTGACCGTCTCTAGAACCTGGAGCATAAGTGTACCTGTAGGTAAGCGAGAGTTCTCAGATACTGCAGGAACGAGGAGGAAATGGCTAACACCCAGGAGATCCAGAGAAAAGGGTCTATGGAAGCTGAAGGCAATGGTATTTTTCCTCTCATCCTTAAGAATATAAATTGTGGGGGATATGAACAAACAAAAAGCTCAATGAGACCATTTATGAGGAGAAGCAATAAAACCCACACAGATAATGAATGACAGAGAGGAGGAAATGAACTTTTCCAAGCAGAATCTAACATCCTCTTCATAGGTACAATGCACAAGATTAACGATGCCACCCTCACACTTCTCTGTGGCATTTCAGGACCTTGCTTTACAGCTTCCTTTCATTTCATTTGGATGTAAATAATTGATAACTTGAAGGGACCTGAGAAACCCACTGCAACTGAACACAGATATTTTTTTATGACATCAATTACAAGGCTAGTGATTTGATGAGAAAAGGAAAATATTTCAAACCACATTTTAATGATCTCCTCCAAGAACCCCTAGTGTTCCAGATGAAACATGCATGGGTCTCTGGGCCTTGGGTTTTTCCTCTCTCTCTCCATTTTTCCTCCTTTGAGGGAATATAAGTTACAGCAGAACAGAAGGGATGGCTAATTATTTTCATGCCTGTGTTCTGCAGTAGTGGATTACAGGCCTTCTATTCTAATGGAGAAGGAAAGGTTCTAGGGAACTAAGGTTTGAGGGGATGTCCCGTGGGTGTGTCACATGTCATATGACAGAGGTGTTATGGAGTTAGGTTTGGCCACAATCATAGTGGAGCTTGTCATGTTTGACATTATAACACCAACACTCAGGCATGTGACAAAGCTATGGTGAGTAGCACCATAAGGCTGTTGAAAGGAAGTCAGAGTTCAAGTATTTGTGCATAAGGCACTTTATGTGGTGACGACTACTGAATTTATAGTTGTTGGGACAAGAGTAGAGATGTCGATTTGCTCTGAAAACAAGTCTGTTCACAATGTCTGGTTGAATATGACGTCCAAATCATTTTTCTTTTTTCATGGTTAAAATTCTTGCAAGACTGGCTATGCTTCATGAGAAAGGTCCAGAAGTACTGCTGGAATATTATCCAAAACTCCAGGAGATGCAGAGCTATGGAGTCATGAATACTCTGTGAGAGAGAGGAGGTGGTGAGGGAGATTCTTCAACACAGTTTCAAGAACAATAAAATCCTGTTATTGTGAGATCAGTTGCATGTATTTGTATTCACCATAAATCAAGAAACACTGAAATGGCTTTACAAGAGAGGGGAAAAAGCTCCCTAGATCAGCTTATAAAACAAGCTTGGTTGTGGTTCTCCACTACCAACATCTCAGCTGTTAATGGAATTTTTTTTCTTTGTAGAGGCCTAAACCTCTTGAAAACTCCAAAGAGCTGCCAACCTACAATTGTGGAGTTGACAAAAGCCTCACCCTTAAGCCCATGTGATTCTAAGGTTCCAGATCTTGCCAAGAGCTGTTGATTGACTTGGCACCTAAGAACCAAGGAAAGGCAAATGGTTCAGTGAAAAGATATTTTCTGGTCTTGGGATATGGCTCAACTGGTAGAGTGCTTGTTTAACATGCACAAAGCCCTGGATCTGATCCTCAGTACCACATAAATCTGACATGGTAGCACATGCCTGTAACCCCAGCACTCAGGATAAGGACCAGGAGGATCAGAAGTTCAAAGCCATTCTCAGCATAGCAAGTTTGAGGCCAGCCTGGGATACATGAGGCCCTGTTTCAAAAATAAGCCTTCCCTCAGGGATTTTATGCAAATATACCCTTGATTTTCCAGTTTTGTTTCCCTGACATTCTTCTCTACTTTCCTGATATTTCATATCATCTGACAATATCAAATATGCTATAGGAAATAAGATCACTAAAATGTCAAGAGTAAAGTGTTGCTTGTGGCTTTCATTTCTAAAGGCATTAGGAAAAATCCATCTATCTTTAGTAAGTTTTCCAAACCAACTTAGTCTATTTAAGCAAAATCAGTCTCACTCCAGATAAGATTTATTGAAATGTTCTTAAAATGCTCCTATTTATCTATCACCAATGAAACATTCAGAAGTTGGAGATGGATTTTTTGGAATTATTGAGTCTTTTCAGTTGGAGCCTGTAAGTATACTTCATGATGAAAAACCTCTCAGTGAGTAGACATTTTATCACATCTATGTTAATTTGGGACTGCTGATTTGTCATTAATAAAGCATTTGGCTAGAAAATGATGTCCATATTTGATGGTCTGGTAACTTCTTTCTCCCATTTTATGCCACAGTAACTGCCCAGTCTTACATTGGCCATTATAAATGTGTAAAGTTTTATGGAGTAAGTAACGTCAAATGAGGCAGTGTCAGGCAGATCTGGAGACAAGTTGGAACATTTGGATAGGAAAGGAAGCTGTGTGGTCCATGCCAGCCTTGCTTGTCGTTTTACTGGATATTGATCTCGTTTTACACACTGATTTAGCATCCTGAATTATGATGCAGTATTTAAATTTAAACAGCAGTTGAGAGCTCCCATCTCAAAGGTTGCTCTAAGTCATAGCCATTTTTGACTCTGATGGTCTCTGCTCCTCTAGAGTGGATATTTTTATTAGAATTGCTCATAAAAGACAGCATGGCAGTTAACTGCAACGGAGAGGATATGTGGTGCTTTATAAGTGTCTGGGGTGCTGGGAAGCAATGTAACAAAAATATTCATGAGCTCACAGTCATGAGTACTACCATGGTTACTCAGTCTAGGCTGCTGTCTCTGGGTAGAGCTTACACTGAACACCTTCCCCCAGAATCTCAAAGCAATGGGGTTCCACTGGGTTTCTTAATAGCTAAGATCACTATCAGAAAGCCTAACACTCAGGGAAACTTTTCCCAGCACCTCCCAACCCTGACAGTTAACAGCCCCCAACCCATTTTCCCACCTGAAGGGATATTAAGATCCTACATGGTCAACTGCAAGTAGTATGTAGTGTGTTGGTCAAACATTTTGAAAATCAGAGGGCCATGCATTTTTAATTAAGTATAATGCATCTCACTATGATTATAAATACACGTGTGTGTGTGTGTGTGTGTGTGTGTGTGTGTGTGTTGCTGCATATGCACCAGGGCTGTTTTTATGAATGAAGTATGCTGATTGATATGCTACAATTTCTTTCATATTAGCATCAGAGGAGCTGGATTGGGTTCTAGAGACTCTCCTAAGAGGTATCAGTTTTCTGAATTACAAAACACATACTACTTTCCTATGATATCTAATGGTCAAATACAGGATAAAAAGAAGGAAACAGGAAGGGAAGAATGGAGAGAGGGAGAAAGAGAGGGAGAGAGGGAGGGAAGAATGGAAAATGGAAGATATGGGTGAGGAACATATTTTCTCAATGATTTTTTTTTTGAGATGGAGTCTCTCTATAGATTAGGCTGGCCTGGAACTCACTATATAGTCCAGGCTGACTTCAAATGTGTAGCGATCCTCTTGCCTCAGCATCCCAAGGATAAAGATTTCAGGTGTTAGCGACCATGCCTGGCTTGTTTGGTGATTTTAAGTCCATGTAAGACTCATCCTCATGATTCTTGAGTCTGATGTGAGGTCATCCCATTTCTTATCACCCACAAATGAGGCGAGGGAGGGATAGAGGAGCAGCAGACAGACATACTCTGGACCACAGATTGCTCGGTATTCTGTGAAAAGGAGAGGGAAGCTTGGGTCGCTGGGGTTACCTTCCATTGCTAGATTTGGATTCTGAGCATAGAAGAAGCATGGAAGGGCAGTGGGAAGAAGGAACACAGCTTATTCATCTAAGATATTCTTTGCCCATCTCTCCTGATGTTTTGTGGCAAAACTATTCATTCTTCTCTTATGAGGACAGAAGAACAAGAGACCCAAGTCAAGACCAAAATAAGTTAAGGTATGAAGTTTTCCTTTTGTTTTATGAAAAATAGACTTCAGAAATTAAATGACTTCATTATCTGATATCATTTACTTAAATGTAATAATATACTGAATCACTAACAAAATAAATGATTAGCTTATTGTATCATGTATTTTATACAGCTTTAGTGTTCAGCACCCAGCCTTCAGAAAAATCAGCCAAGGCAGTATTTCTTAAAGTGTGATTTCTGGACCAACAACATCACCTGGAAACATTAGAAATGCATATGCCCAGACCTCAGCCTAGACCCACTGAATCAAGCCTCTGGAGGAAACCAGCCATCATGTTTTAACAAATCTCTCCCCGTCCCCACCTGAATTTGAGAATCACTGGGTTAAGGAGTGTTTCCATTTTATTGATAAAAACTCTGGGGCAAAAGAATAAAAAATTAAGTCATATTCCAGCACCATACAACTGGATGCTGGTCAAAGTTTCATGAGCCCAAATTCCTTGTTCTTAACCACCCTAGACTTACTGCATCATAGATACTAGTTTCCTTGGGAACTCAGGCTTAAGAGTATAGATAAATGGGAAATACTTAAAGAAGAAAATTTAGATTTTTAACTAAGAGCATATGGCTTAACACATGTCTTGCTTGGCCAAATTTCTGTCTATAAAATAGTTGAACCAACAAAGTTATGATCTAAAATGTTATATTAAAATGCCAAGTGACTGATGGGAAAGAATGACTGGAATCAGAAGCTCCAGAGAGGGCCCCTGCCCTGTGTGAGGTGACAGCCACCTGACTGTGTGCCAGGACAACTCCAGATCAGAATGATCTCTCAAAAGTATCTGGGAATCCAAGTTTGTGAATGGAATACCTTAATTTTAAAGTCTTTGCTATTAATCCATAGCTTTTATTTTTAAACAGAAAGCTATACAGATCAAAACCAAAACAGAACCAAACTCATGGATTTCACTTCCAGAATGCCTTTTCTCCACCTCTGACTGAGAAATCCTCATAACATTTAATGAACCCAGATGAAAAGGCTGAAGGGCTAGAAGGTTTATGGAAAATATGTGTGAGGAAAGGTGTGGGAAATTGAATTCATAGAACTGTACTAAGTGATTCCTTTATCAAACATGTGTCCTGGGTGTCCGTGTTTATTAATCCAGTGTTTGAAGCAGTGTTCCATAATATCTCCATGCTTATATAATCATCACTTAGATTGTGTGATGGCGGACCCTGGTTTCATGAGCGACTGTTAAAGCGTTGGAAAATTACCTTTTGTGGTTTATGTCTTGTTTATGGGGGCACCATTTTAAATTTTCATTGAGAAAGCCACTCTGTGGATTGAAAAACATTCAGAGGAAGCAGGTTTGGAAAGGTTACTGCAAAATCCATCTCAACAGCAAACAGAAGTGATTTTGATCCCTGTTATTTTGGAAGCAGTTCAAAGTTGTTTTTTCCATTGTAAATAGCGTTAAAGTGCTCCGTGGAAGCAAGTATTACTTTTTTCTTGGCCCACTGCACTTCAGTAATGGTTCTTATACACTGAAGGCACAACAATAAGACTCAGGAAGTTATGTACAATATATCGGGGACAGCAGGGGAGAAGTGGGAGGGGAGAGGAGGTCATATGGTAAGTATATAGAAGAGAAATTTGGGGGTGGAGACTGTGCATGAGAATACCAGCCAAGCCAGGGAACATCTGGAAAACCTGCTCTATATTATGTGGTCATTCCACAAACTTTTCCAAGGAATCACATAAGGAGAATATTACATTTTAATTAGAGCTGGGATGACTCCAGAAAAAATAGCAGGGAAAAGAGGGTAGTTTGGTGAACAAGCTGCTTTTTAGTTTGGCCGAGTCCCTGAATTGCAGTTAACCACTTAGCTTCCTCTAGCTGTGCACTGTGTGTTATAACAGCTCGTAATTGAATAGATCAGCACCTTGGGCTCCTGCCTGGCACTAACATGGGAAAGCAGAAGCGATGAGTGAGTGGTCCCTGGAGAAGACATCACACCTGGGACATTTTTGTGTGGAAAGGACCAGAGAGCTCATATGATCCCTTTTCTTTCCCTTTTTTATTTATGTATATTTTATTTAGGAGTATATTTTTATGACTCCTGGTATAAATTTAATGCATTTCTGAAAGATGTAGTTAGTAAAGGGAGCAAAAGGACAAGGATAAATATAAAAATAAAATGAAAATATGTAATTTCTTCAAATTAATATTATTCTATTTCATTTTAGGGGAAAGTACAAGTATATGCCAAGAAATAAAAATCTCTTAAACCTCCCTTAATACAAAGCAAATGCTTTAAAACAGCTAATAATTTTTATTTTTAATTAGCATCTATTAAATCAAATAATTGAGTTAATAAATGTATTAGTAATGAAAAGGTATTAAAGGGGGCAAAAGGAATGCTTCCAGAAAGTTCTCTGATACTTTTCACTTTAGTTTTTATTGTTGTTCAACAATTCCTCAGTGTGCATTTATTAAACTCTAGCTGTGTGCAGGGTAGGTACTTCCTGGGTCTACCAGGGGATAAGATGTCACTCTTCTCAAAAGAGTAACATCCAAGAGGCAAGGTGTAGAACTTTGAAATGTCAGTGGCACTATCAGAAATGATAAGTAATCTGCTGCCAAGCCAACCAAACATTGTGGCCTCTGGGAGTAGAAGAAGCACAGTGGCTTCTAGGAGGAGGCAGAGCTTGTGCTGGACATTGAAGGCCAAGCAGAATCAGGATGAATGCAGAAGAGGAGGAGAGCCAGGCTGAGAGTGGACTATGCTCTGGACAAGGGCCCAGGAAAGCAATTTGAGAGTTCAGAGGACAAGCCAGCATGGCTAGGCAGAAGCTGCCGGAGGTGCTACTGTGTGGGTGACATTCAAAAGGCACAGTGGACAGGCTGCATGGAACATTGACACAAATGGTAGAACTTGTTTGAAGAAGGATCTCTGATAAAGGCAAGAACAATTTACAAGCAAAAGGAATCTAAAATTAGTAACTAAATATCTGAGAGGCATACACACTAAACATATACCAAGAGACATGAAAGTAAGATACTCAAAGTTTTTTTTTTCTCTCTCTCAAATGGGGTCCCTTGGGCATATGACAATTTGGATACAATGTCCATTGTGATTTCTAGGTTCCTGTACCTTATGCCCCAGGCCCAAAATTGTTCTTCCATCTGAAACAATCTAAATTCCTGACCCTTTACATTATTGACCCTCTGCCAATAACATGTCAACTCCTTCCCTCTCCTCCCACAGCTCTCTTCTCCAGACCATCATTTGCACTTGCATTCAAGCTGTAGTCTTTCCAAATACTGGGGAAAGTCTTGCAAAGAAGGAACATGCCATCTGATTCTTAGAATCTTGCTCCCTATACACTATTCCAGCTGCTGTGCATATATGTGATGCTTGGTTTTATTTAATAAGAAAGCTCAAAATGTTTCCCAATTCAGAACATAACCCTGCATGCTGTTCCCTCCAGCCTAAGCAGAAATCCCATTCTCCTCCTCCTCTAACTCAATAAACCAAATCTAATTGGAGAATAATTATAAAATACACTGATGTGCAATTTGTTTCACTAACTCAATAATTAATTAATATGCTACTTATGGTTCAGAAGAGCTCTTAAGACACAGCACAAATTCCACTGGATGAAAGAGAATGCCAAAGACATAAACCAGGGCAGCATCTTACACCAGACAGGCCAGAAGAAAAAGGTAAGAGGAATGAAAGACAAGCTCCCTTTGGCCTTTTGGAATCTATGCTGAGACTTGTTTTACCTCATTGAGAGATTCTCCCCTTTTCTACAAGTGAAATTGACTACATGTTTTACAGATGAGTTATCAGCAATATCCACACAGCTGAATCCAGCTGGCGAATGGACTTTTTATGTTTCCACTTTCCAACCACCAGATGCCCTCGGGTGAAAGAATTAGTCATCATCAATGGAACCCATTCTCTGTCCTCTTGGTTGATTAGAATACACACACTCCCTGCTCATTAGGGTAATATACAACTTTAGTTCCTTTTTTCTTATGATGTCATGTAGCTCAATTTGGCCTCAATCTCACTGTATAGCAAAGGATGACCTTGCGCTTCTGATCCCCCTGCCTTTGCCCCTTACCCTAATGCTGGTGTATACCACCACACCTAGTGCTAGAAATCAAATATGGGGCTTCGTGCATGCTAGTCAAGCACTCTACCAACTGATCCCCTCCTCTGGTCCTCCTAACTCCTTTTGCCTATATACAATCAAATCTTCCAATAAGAAATGTCTTGAATTTTCCTATTTACTGTTTAAAACATGCAGTGCACATAAATTACTGGTTTCATATAAAATGATTATAATTCTGCCTACTTTTTGTCTTTCCAGAGGTGAGAATTAAAGTTTGATTGTAATTAATGCACTTAGCAATTAGTAAATGATCATGAAATCAACTAATTTTTTTAGAAAGGCATTTTCTCTTTCTGGAAAATAAAATTTATTTTTGAATGTTGGTATAATGTCCTGGATGAAATCAGACAATGACCAAGGTTCCTTCAAGATTCCACATGAGGGTATCATGTTTTATTACAGCACTCTCAGCTCTGTCTACAAGACTAGATTTTCCCCTTAGAGGTTTGGTAAACTTTGCTTTACAGTACTCATCTTTGGAGACGATTCAGTGTTTTGCAGCTGATGGCAGTGGGCCCTCAGACGTTCCAGAGTAGTTAGTGTCCTATGAATAAAACAGTAAGTCCACTGCAATATAGTTTATTACTGTTCTCGGCATATAGCAACACTGGTTTACATTGTTTAGCATGAAACTGAAAACTCAGTTTAGGCTTACTTAATTTTGTAAACAACAACTGACCAATTGCTTCCATATTATCTGCAACAAAGGCTGTACTGCAGTATCATTGTTTTAATCCACCTTTCTTCCACACTGGGATATTCTGTAGAGATATCTGGGGCTTTCTACTCATGTGCAATATAGTTATTCAAATCTCTTTTCAGTGTATCACTCAAGTTATTAGATTCTCCATTAGAAATCCCCTTGCAAAAATAGAATTTATGCAAACTTTTTCAGGAACATGAATTTATTTTAAGTGATGCTTTTCTTCTTAAAAAAAATTATCAAGCCAAATTCTCAAGTCTCACTCTGCGTCAATGAGAAAATTCTATTTTTATTATGTGAAACCATATTGGACCAAGATCATACAAACTTGCTTAAATGAATTATTTGGGGGTTTAAGGAATCTCTGAACTAAAGAAAAATGAAAGGCTACAGCTTTCCTTCTCTAACTCTTTAAGTTCTGGAGTTTCTGTCCTCAGCAGAACTGCTATATTTTCAGATGTCAGTTGTCTGGAATCAAGAGGGAAATATTTCTACCTGGTTTTCTCATTTTACAGAAAACTCATGGTGGCACAGTATGTGTGTGGATTTTTTTAAGTAAATATGACTATCGTGATAAGGCCGACAGATGCATTCAACGCTAGAAGCATTAAATGAGCTGATACACTCGATTACAAGCTGCCTATAGGTCATTCTCACAGAGTGGAAACTAAGCAATACGGCAAGCTCTGGAGTCACTTGGAAGTAGGTTTTCAGTGGTGATGATAAAGTTCACATAAGGGAGAGCTCCTAATCTCAGTGCCGTGGACTCACAGGGGTTGTGTTAGCTGTGCATGCTACCTGAACTCATCCCAGAAGTGCAGATTTGTTTGACATGGGCTAGGACTCAGGAATCTGCAGTTCTGACCAGCACCTCAGGTGGTTTGAATATACAGGGTCTATGAGCCACACTGAATAATACTGCCATGAGTCATCAATTACAAGAAAGGCATAATATATTTCTAGCAAGTCAAGAAGTACTTCACAAAGCCACAGGGTGGCAAATGCTCTCTGAAGAACAGAAGAGAGACAGCCAGGCTGTAAAGGAAGAGCGTTCTGTTCACTTGTTCACCCTTTCCTTCCTTCTGACAAATCCTACTTAGTGCTTACTACAAAGCACCCATCTGCCAGCCAGGCCCTGGGCTGCCCTACAGGGCAGGCTTAGTCAGAGTCAGCCTTATGAGAAGCCCGTTGTCAGAAACAGAATCACCAGGTGCAGGAGAACATGCTTTCTGTCCTCAAACTTTCTATGATGCTGCTAGTCTTCATTCTACACACACAACATCCTGCTTTCCAGAAGGCCTCACACAACACCAAGTCCTCTTCCTGCTGCAACTTTGCAATTATACTTTCCGGGTTTTGCTGGTGGTGGTTTGTTTTTTTTTGTTTTGTTTTTTGTTTTGTTTTGTTTTTTTACTGTTTTTGACAGTGTCTCCCTAGTCCCAGCTCACCTGGAAGTCACTATGAGAACCAGGCTTGGCCTCAGTCGTGAAGAGATTTGCCTACTTCTGCCTCCCAAAAGCTGGGAGCAAAGGCACAGACTACCACACCCAGCATTCCGAATACCCTTTGACGATATAGGTTTCAGTGACCGGCTTCCAGCTAGAACCCAAATCATTCCACATTGGGTTGGACTCTCTTCTGAGGAGAGTTGTAGAGTAACCAGTCTAGTGCCACTTCAGGAAATTCTGCATTGGAGGAGTTAATACTATTTTTCTCAACTTAGAGTTAGTTTTTCACTGAGGACAAATTAATGACATCATATAATTCGCTTTCAAATATATTACTTCTTCCTCAAGCTAAAGGCCAATTAAATTTAGCCTTTAAAATAGACAGCATTCTAAATTTCTTAGAATTGTATGGAAATCAATCTTACTTTATACCTTCATATGTACTATCTAGTATGGGACTGAGATAGACAGGATTCTCATAAAATCTCCAATACAGGATTTCATTAATGAAAAATAGTGGAACAGACATTGTCAATTCTCAGGGGAGCAGACAGTGGCCTCCCTGTTCTGATTCTCAAGGCTCTGACTTAATATAGTGTTTTAATGTCTGATATAGTTGACTGCTATTCAAATCACTTTTGCATCAAAAGAAGTTCTATTTCTAGAAATAGTGGGCTAGTTTTTTTTAAGGCCAAATCTGTAGAAAACAAATTAAAGTATTAAAGTGTTAACTAGAAAATTTCATGAAAACTGTCCATATTCTAAGAAGGATGTAAGGAACTACCAGGCCAAAATATAAAGGACAGAGGGAAGTGAGAGAAAAGGTCAAGGCCTGAGCACCTCAGGTTCATTTATTTAGAAAATGTTTACTAAATTTTGTTGATCTCATGAAGAAATGGACAGAAGTCAAGGCTCAGAGGAGGGGAGTGGGCTCAGAAAAAATTCTTCCCCATGTTAAGTGAAGCCAAAAGACTGAATCCTCTGAGAGTCACCCAGAAATTGACAGGTCTCCAGTTTGCCCATAAACAGAGAAGAAATGCGAAAACAAAAGAAAGAAGCAGAGGGCCAGAGAGGTAGCTCAGTGATTAGGAGCACTGGCTACTCTTGCAGAGGACCCAGGTTTGATTGCCAGCACCCACATGGCAGCTAACAACTACCTGTAACTCCAGTTCCGGGGGATTGGACACCCTCTTCTAACCTCCATGGATGCTGCATGCATGTGGTATATTTATATACATGCAGGCAAACTCTCATAGACATAAAATAAAAATAAATAAATCCCCCAAAAAGATAGTGTAAAAGAAAGAGGCAAATCCACCCCCCAAGATCTTACAGCCACAGGCTAGCCCTCATGTAGATTTACATCTGGGTTTGTAGGTCCCAGGAAGCTTCAGACCTGAATTTAAAGTGTTCAAGGACTGCCTACAAGTCCCAGGCCATGGCAAATTTCTCTTTAGTCTCCTTTCCTTATAGTCTCCAAGACTCCCACAGACAAGTTCTCAAAGACAATGACAAAAGCATACATCAAAGTTACCGAACACAGAAGCAAGGTACCTTGGGAAATTTTCTTATATGCTGGCTATCCTTAAACAGTATTCCACAGAGGAAAGGCCACTAGAAGAAGAGGAGACACCTGCCTGTCCCCAAGGCAGATGCCTGTCAATCTAAGTTAGTATTTGATGAAAGATTCTATAACAGAAAAGAGTCTTGGGAATATAAAAACACTGCGTACCTCAGAGGCAGCGAGGAGGCTAAAGGAAATAAAAGTCATCAGATACCCGAAGGTAAGGACCTCATCTCCTCAGGAGCAAACCTATATTTGTAAAGAAGTCACAATTTTTTTTAGAATCTTTTTTATCTATTTTATAACATGAAGGATTTAATATTTTTATTTCATTTCAGAGGCATAACTGAGTTAGAAAACAGAATCCTGGGTGACAAGGGAGTTCAAGGTGACACAGAGAAGTGTTCCATGTCCCCCTTATGGCAGATCACACAGAAGGCCGACTGCTATGTTCTGAATTCATCAGTCCTCTTCATTTTGTTCATATGTTTTAGATTCCAAAAAATGTATTTTGTTAGAATTCTTCGCCTTTAATTTTTAAAAACCATGTGTGTTTTAGGGTCAATTTAATCTGCATGTTTCCTATTTTGTTATAATTAAACCATCAAAATATTGTCCTTAGAAACTATTTGATGTCCATAAAATCTTCTAAGCCCTCTCAATATGCTTCTTAAAAGCATTTTTATCCCACTTAAAAACAGAAGTTGCCCCATGTCATGGGTGACCTGATACAGAAACCAAGAATCCCCTTTAAATTCCAGAAACCTTGAAGTCTGAAGAATTCCTGGCTCGGAGAAAATGAGTTCACCCATTGTTAAACTCTCTGTGCTGCTGAAGCGGACATTTGGAGCAAAGATGAGTTCCCTAAGAGGGGAAATGAGAGCTGCAGGAGAAATGGGAGGTATGTGAAGTTTGCTAAGCCCCCTGAGGACTTGGTGGAAGCTTGCTTGTCACATTGCCATCGACAGAGCAAGGAAAAGCTCAGAGGCACATCACATGTTTGACAGGACTCGAAGGAAATGTGATGTCCATATGAAATAATATTTGCTCATAGTTCTAAGAAAACAATGCAATATAAATGGATGGATTTCACCACAGCCAATTCACGCTCTGGTCGAATTCTCTGCTGTTGGCAGCCTATGGGGAACTCTTAATAAATTAATCAGATTGAATAACTAATTCCTCACAAGGACAAATAGACTATGTTATTGTAACACCCAACACTTGTGCAAAACTACACAATTGTGACGTCTGGATCAGTGGATGGAAAGAGTCTTTAATAGAAGAATATAAGATCACAAGCCAGGATGATAAACCAGGCTCATAGAAGAATCTCCCCCTTGCTCTGCCAGCATGGCTGAGTGAGTCCAGATGCTTAACAGCACTGTGAGAGCAAAGTACCCATCTAGGCTCCAGAAGGCCTTCAGCATGCTTTCCAGAAAACCCATAAATACCCCTGTGTTGAGCAGATCTCATCCAGCTCTTGAAGAATACAGACCTGCTACCACCAGGCATCAAATATGGGATAGACAGGATGCAAGGGCTTCCCCACAGAGAACTGGCACCTGAGCTCGGAGGAAAAGGGAGCTGAGTCTATTTCCTGCCATTGTTAGAGGAGGATGAGCATCTGGCCCTTGGGTATGTTGGAGTCCTGTGTGCACTAGTGTCTTCACAGGATGCTAGCATCTTAGTTATTGGGCCTTGATCTTCTGTGAAGAAACCCTTGTACATAGGCAGAGAATTAAACTATGGTTTTCTTCTGTTGTCATTATTAATATAATTTATAGGAGCAGGGCATGGTGGTACATACCTTCAATCCCAGCACTCAGAAGGCAGAGAGAGGGCTGATCTACATAGTAAGTTCCAAGCCGAACTACATAGTGAGATGGTGTCTCAAAAAACATTGTTTTTCCCATAAGGAACTTCACAGTTTGCAAAGTCTGACTTAGACGTTTGTATTTCATTTGAATGTTGCTAATTTTAATTACAGCCACCACAATAGTAACAACAAACATTACTGGAACACAAGTTTCATGAAGTTGCAGAATATGAGGCTGATACATAAATATCAACCATCATACTCAATTTCTTTAGATCATAAAAATCTCTAATTAGCCTTTTACAGCTGTCATATAATCAACTGTCATAGTTACAGGGCAGAGTTTTTTGCTTTAATACATATGAGCACTATATGTCTCATACATATACACATGCACATGCACACATGTCCATAGGTACACATTCATGAAACTATCACCACCATCAGAAAATGGACAAGTTCATCACCCTTAAAGATTTCTCCTGCCCCCTCTGTGCTCTTCCCCATTTGGAGTCTTGAGCTGCCCAGTGGTCCCGTGATGCTCTATTTGGGGTTTTCTTTTAATTCCCTCAAAAGGTTTTTTTTTTAATATTTTTTATGTGTATGAGTGTATTACCTGCACGTATGTGAGTGCACCCGTGTCGTACAATGCCACGGAGGTCAGAAGACGGCTTTGGATTCCCCTGGAACTGGAGTTAAGGACGGTTCGTAGCCGCCATGTGGGTGCTGGGAATCAAACCCAGGTCCTCTGCAAGAGCAGTCAGTGCTCTTAACCACTGAACCATCTCTCCAGCCCTCCTCAGAGGTTTTTAATCTATAAATTTTATTACATCTTTTTCTTCTTTGGTGTCCGACCCATCATTTATTCTATGCAGCAAATTTCTTATTCTAGACATGGTAGTTTTCATCACTAACAATTAAGTTTAGGTCTATCCTTTTTACATTGTTGATGTCAGTACTTAGCATGTTTCATCCTTCCTCTGCTTCCTTGAAGATAAAGAATACAACTACAAGTACTCTTAAAGTGTCCTGATCTACTAACTGTCATCTGTGCCTGTTTTCAACTGATGAAATTTTCTCCTAATTACAGGTCATATTTCTTGACTCCTTCATATACCTGGTAATTTTTGTCAAATGTCAGACTGTGAATTTTACCTTCTTGAGTGTTGGATATTTCTGTATTCCTGAGTATCCTTGAATTTAATTCTGGAATCCTCATATGATCTGGACAAATTTCATCTAGTATGGTCTTGCTATTAAGCTTTGCTAGGTATAGCCCAAGCAACACTGACACTGGGGTGAGTCTTGCTCTTACTCAACTTGATGACTTATAAATTGTGAGGGTTTGCTGGCCCCGTGCAACCACTGGTTATTGTTTTCCCTGAATGTTTGGGTGGTTCTTTAAGGCATCAAGTAGATGTCTCTGAAGCATGCATGCTCAGCACTCCCTACAGAATGCTGGTATTCTCTGAGCACCCATATTCTCTCCAGTGTGCTGACTTCCAAATACCACCGTTGTGTCCTTGTTGAACTCTCTCTCTCTGCCTTCTCATCTCAAGGACATTGCTGGGCTTGGTCTGGTTGCTGCTCTCTCTGCCGCAGCCTGGAAACATGTCCAGGTTTGAGCTGGGCGATCATCAGGCTCGCCTTATTGTTCTCTCATTCTGTAATCATTGTCTTTTCTTGCCTATGTCCCATAACTTGAAATACATTGTTCTGTACATTCTGTTCACTTTTTTAATTGCTTCCATTGAGACAGGCAATCCAGCCCCTTTAACTCCATTCTGTCAGAGAATAAAAGTTCCACAAACGGAAATTGAAATTGAAAAGAAAAAGTACTACTATAATATCATCAAAAATATAAAATCTCAGGCTGGATAGATGGCTTAGTTAGTAAAGTCCTTGTAAACATGAGGATCTGAGTTCAGCCCCCCTGAACCCACATTAAAAATAAATAAATAAATAAAAAACCATCTGCACAGTGACACACACCTGCAATCTCAGCTCTGGGAAGGCAGAGACAGGAAAATCTCTGATGCTCACTGGCCACTCACCCTAGCCAAATTAATGAGCTCCAGGTTCAATTAGAGACCCTAGCTCAAAATAATAAATAAGGTGGTAGACTATTGAGGAAGACGTACAAAGTCGACCTTTGGCCTCCACATGCATATGCACACATATGCACATATACCTGCACATACACATACGCACATACACAGAATCTCAGGAAAATGTTTAATATGTGTAAAATCTTATGCTGAAAATTACAATACATTTTAAGGAAATTAAAAAATATTCCTAAATAAATACAAAGATGGATTGAGTTCTTTTATCAGAAGCATAAAATATATTAAGATACCAGTTCTCCCCAGATTCATCTATAGATTCATAAATTCAAACATCTTACCAAAGCTCTTTGTTTTTGTAGAAGTTGATGACACTAATCTTAAAACATACAAGAACTGAAAAAGAGGATCTAGAAAGTTAGGTTATTCTTTTTTTATTTTATTTATTATTTTTATGTGTATGCGTGTATTGCCTGCATGTAGGTAAGTGCACTCGTGTCATGCAATGCCCACGGAGGTCAGAAGAGGCTGTGGGATCCCCTGGAACTGGAGTTACAGACAGTTGTTAGCTGCCATGTGGGTGCTGGGATCTGAACCCAGGTCTTCTGCAAGTCAGTGTTCTTAACCTCTGAGCCATCTCTCCAGCCCCTGGAAAGTTAGGTTATTCTTAAAAGAACAACTTTGTGCACTTTTCAGACTATAAAATCATACTAGTAAAAATTGTTTGGTGTTGGTGTGAATAAAGACACAGAGATTGATGAAACTGAATAGAATCTAAAATGAAACCCCCCTGTCTATGACGGATTGACTTTCATTAAAGATGCCCTAGGTCAATGGGTGAAGGAAAAGTATTTAAGAAATAGTCCTAGAAGAACTGGTCACCCCTACAAAAAAAACCTTGAAGAATCCTAGACCCACGGCATCAACAAAAATTAATGTAAAGGCTTAACTGTAGTGTTTAGAACTGTAAACCCCCTAGAAGAAAACATAATAAAAAGCCTTTTTGTTAGGATTAGGAAAATATTTCTTAAACAAAAATCAGTGAACAACAAAAGAAAAACTATGACAAACTGGCCTTCACAAAAGTGAAAAATGCAATGAAGAGTCTGTTGCATTTTGCTGGTTGGTTGTGGCCTCTGACAGTTTTCAATCCCTGTTGTTTCCCTTCCCCTCTGGCTCAGACCTGGGCCAGCTGCTAAGAAATCCCAGATGCTCCCACCTTTGTTGTCAAGGAGAAATTCAAAGTGTGCAAGTCCTGGCTCTCGGACACAGGAACGCTCACTCCAGCCCTAATCACAACAAAAGTACGTCAGCTTCTAGCCCATTCCTTATGACATTTTTGGACCTGCTTAGGAACCTGCCCTGTTCTCCCCAGGCAATTTCATCAAACAAATAATAGACCTTCTCATACCTTCTTGGTGTGTGTTTAGACATATATTATGTTTATATGTGTGTGCATGTGAGTATGTAGGTTGTGTATATGTGTTATATGTGTATATATGTGTATGTAGGTGCATGTGTTGTATGTGTGGATATGTGTATGTTGTGCATACATATATGTGTATAATGCATATCGTGTGGATGTGTGTTGCATGCATATTATGTCTGTATATGTGTAATCAGTGTTATGTGCATATGTATATGAGTATATGTGTCTTCTGTGTGTGTATGTGTGTTATGTCTGTTGTGTGTGTGTGAGTGTGTGTCTATGAGTATGTTTGTATATGTGTTTATGAGGGTGCATGTGTGTGTGTGAATGTGTGTGGGCTCATCTGTCTCAGGAAAGCCCACTCTACTTCTCTAGGATAAGCTACATGCCAGGAGAAAATACCATATTTTACAGTCTCAAGGGTGTTTACCTAGAGCATAAATAAATTCTTATACCTCAATATAAAGAAACCCACTTTTTAAAGTTAGCAAAAATTTCATTGTCTAAATCTTCACCAAAGAAAGCACACAAATGACAAATAGTCATATGAAAAGATGTTAAACATCACTTGCCTCATTAGGGAAATGCAAATTAAAACCACAATAAGATTGCACTTCCTATGCACTAGATTAACTGAAGTCATAAAGGCTGAGTGTTGGTAAGAATGAGAAACGACTGGCAGCTCCGCCAGCAGAAACACAAACTGTGCCCCCACTTTGGAAAGCAGTCTCCAAGTTTCTTCTCAAATTAAATTAAACCTAGGCTTACTGTACCATCCACTAATCTCACTTTGGAGCACTTATCCAATAAAAATTAAAACAAATTTTCATATATAGGCTTGTGCTCCAATGATTATAGTAATTTGTTCATAAGTGCCCCAAACTGGAAGCCAAACAAATGTCAATCACTGGTGAGTGGATAAATAAAATGTTGTATGTCCACATAATGAAATATTACTTAGCAATAAAAAGGAGGTTCTGAAACATGTAACATCAGGGATGAATATCAAAGTCATTCCACCCAATGAAAGAAGCCAGACACAAAAGACCACTCTGCATGATTCCATTGTGTAAAACTCATCAAAAAGTGAAAGCAGGGGGTGGGGAGGGATTCACTGCAGGAGATACAATAGAACATTTTAGTGCGACGAAAGTCTTCTACAGCATCATTGTGATGTCAGCTTATCTGTATGCTTTTGTCAAAACACATTGAATTGTACCTTAACCTAGTACTTGTTATTGCATATAAGTTACACTGCAATGAACAATAGTAAACTGACTGATAAAATGCTGGACTGGCCTCTTTAGGTTGTTCTTTGTTTTAGATACATTATCTTGATCCTTACATGAAACAGGATCAAGATAATGTGTATAAAACGAAGTTAAAGGTCAGGCCTGGCCACTGTTAGCACCTGATGTTAGATCACCGGGACACTCCTCATCACTCTTTCAAACCTTTGACATGTTAGCAAAAATTCTGAGTTGATGAGAAAAGTCTCCTTTCACATCTTGACACATTTATTTTACTCTCTATCAAGAAATATATAAATGATCAAATCTGTGATTTCATACTGCTTAGGATGAAAGAAATATTTTTTAAGGAGGTTTTTTTCAGTAAGTGAATAACAGTATGCCTGGCTCATGGATCTAGAAAAAGTTGGAGGGAGACCCTCTTAGGCCTCACATCAAACAGTACAAAGATGAAATAACACTTACCCCATTTCCGACCCAACTGTGACAACCAAATCCTCATGCAGGACTAATGATGTCATTTTCACTCTTTTGTAGCTAATCTACAAAGAAGCACTTCCTTTTTCAACATCTCAGCTAAATCTCTCTAAGGTCCTTATTAAAAGTAAAAAGATATTTTTTAAAAAGTAAAAGTAAAAAGATGCTACTTTCTAAGTTATTTACCTAGCAGAGGCGAGAAATTAAATTTAATGTAAGTGTTAAATAAGATTATCACAATTCACAATTATAAAAATGTCTACAATCTACCAATAGTTTAAAAAGAGATTAACAGACAACTCTGTAACTTTTTTTTGATTACTTAAGTTAATATATAGCAACTGTTACTGTCTGAACATTGTATTCCCCTCCCAAATTCCTATATTGAAATCCTAACCCCCAATGTGATGGTATTAGGAGGGGACACTCTTGGGAGTTGATTATGTCATGAAGATAGTGTCCTCATGAATAGGATGGGTATCCTTACAACATAGGACCAAGGGACATGTTTGTCCTTCCCCCCATGTGAGAATACAGAAAGCAGATTCTGACCAGACACTGAATCTGCTGGTAACTTAATGTGGACTTCCAGCCTCTAGAACTATTGGAGATAAATCCTTCTTGTTAAGATCTATTCAATCTATGACATTTTTCTCAAACAGCCTAGTGAGTCTCTGTGAGTTCCAGACCAGGTTGGTCTACATAGTGAGCTCCAGGCCAGCCAGGGCTATATAGTGAAACCTTGTCTTGGAAAAATAGTAATTCCTACGTGATGGAAGATGAGAACATGAAGTGAATAAAAGATGGAAATTTAGATTTTGAGTTTACATTTGAAGTTTTTAATACATGGACATGAGATAGTTCAAATACTTGTTCAAATACTCTTACATGTGAATAGAAAAGTTATTAAGTAAGCCTAGAGCATCAGGATAGGGATTTGACAGAACAATTGGTAAGATACAAGAGGACAAACAATGCTGCTTCCTGATTGTACTACATGGGTGTACTCCATTCACCAGTGTTTAAAATGTTCATTCACACACACACACACACACACACAGACACATACCACATTCCATATCCACACTTTGAGAAAGACTTTGTTGCATCACACTAGAATAATGGAACTATGGGGAGGACAGCATTTCAGTATTGAGAAGACCTGGGCTGTGACCTACAATGTCAAATAGTAATTTAGAGATAAATATGGCCCCAAACCACACAGCCTCGCATGACCAAGCATTCTACTTCCTAGGTCCAAACACTTAACTGAATGTTACTTTTTACCTCTGCTTTATCATTGCCAAGTCGTTGGGGTGTTTTATTTATTTATTTATGTTTTCATGTGTATGAGTATTTTGCCTACATGTAAGCACACCCATGTCATACAATGCCTTCGGAGGCCAGATAAAGGCATCAGATCCCCTGAAACTAGAGTTACACTCAGTTGTTAGCTGCCAAGTAGGTGCTGGGAACCTAACCTGAGACCTCTGGAAGAGCAACCAGGGCTCTTAACTGCTGAGCTATCTCTCCAGCCCCACCACTGGCAAGTTTTAATGTCAACTTGAAAAGTCCATTAGTGAGTGTGTAAAATGCGTCTACCTGATTATTTTACAAAGAAAATCTGAATTTCCCCCAAATTAATCCAATATTCAAATTCTAGGAAAATAAATTAGGTGCATCAGCTAGGCTACCCACTTGGAGTCTGGGCCAAATACACTGTGAATTGGAGCCTTTATGTACAGTATTCACTAGTTGGCAAAACTTCCTGTGTGCCGGGCAGTGTGCTAGGGACAGGGTATCCAACAGGACAAGTTAGAGTCCTCCCCCTCTAACTATTCAGATGAAGAAAGATGAGAAAGCAAACAGACAGTCTGGCGAGTGCTCTGTTGGAGAAGTTAGAGAGGTGCAGTCCATTGCCCTCCTGAAGGGAGGGCGGAACAAGAGCCAAGAAGCCAGGGCAAGGGTCCACCCTTCACCCACCAATGCATTGGTTTTAGTACAGGGAAGCCTGCATGGCATCTCTAACCTGCACACAGTGAGGTCATGATTTGTTTACTACCAGATCTCATGTAGTTTGTTGCAGTGACAGAAAAAGAGCAAGGAGCTTCTGATTCCTCATTGAGGATTAACAGTGTGGGAGAGGGGAAGTTTCCAGAAAAGCCAATAGTACACAAATAAGTAAATTTCAAAGATAACCCAACAGTTTTCTTCATGTGTGTACATCTGTGCTTAAAGCTGAATTTTAGTTATTAATGAGGAGCATTTTCATGAGGCGGGGTGCTCTTAAAGAAGACAGGTAATTTTCTGTAGATAACGCTCATTGGTCTTGGTCTGCAGAACCCCAGTGAGGCATCCTCTATGACTTCCATGCACATCTCCTAGTGGGAGGACAGAGGTGATAACACCAGTGAGCATCAGCCATGAGAGACCACAGGAGGCACAGCCTACACACAGGCCTGAACTGCAGAACCCACGCACGGCTCTCTCTCTCTAGTCCTCTGCACTGCAGAGCGCACACCTGAGGAGACAGATAGGTTATGGGGGCAATAACAAGCAGAGATATGTGGTGTGAGACTCATTACTTGCATTTACTGTCCAAACAATGAGAGTCATTTGTAAGTACTCCTTCACAGTGGTGTGGGAAAGGAATCCTTCTTCCTCCTTCCTAGCCTTGAAAAGGCACCCGGGAGAATAAATGGAATTGCATCATGAATTTTTCCTTTGTCTGCCACAGACTCCTGCTTCTGTGTTTGCTAAAAGTGCGATTTATGAGAGATGGACTCCACACTCCCTGCCAGTTCACCTCTTGGCACAGATCAAACACTAGCGGCTATATGACCAAGTACTCTTCCATATGCTATAAAGGAACAGCCCAAATGCAAGGGCTTCAAAGCTCTTTTCCATCTTCACTTGCCCCGAAGTGCAAATCATTTGCTATTTTATTTTATTTTCTCTCAGTCTTGCTCTTTGCATCTCCTCTTTATTTACATTCCTTGTGATTAAGTGTTGGGGGTGGAGAGCTTTACATACTCACGGATCCCTGGAGTTGGCAAGGCCCTCCAGCTCTCTCACCTTCCTCTTTACTCATTTAATCTGGGGCTCTACCCAAGCCAGCTGAGGTAGTCAATGGTTCCTATAGTCCTGAAGAGTCCCTGGCTTAGAGACTGTTACAGGCTGAATTATGTCCCCTTCTAATTTGTATGTTCAAGTCCTAACCCCCAATAACTCAGAATGTGATTGCATTTCGAGAGAGCATCTTTAAAGGTGTAATAACATGCCTCTCATCAAACAAGACTGATGTACTTAATACAGGTACAGAAGGAAATCAAGTAAAAACATAGGGAGAATTCTGACATCTACAAGCCAAGGGAGGGGAGGCTTGGGAGGGCTGCCCCTACCACACCTTAAACTCTGACTTCGAGACTCCAGAACTTTGAGAACACAAATCTGTGCTGTGTATGGCACCCAGTCTGTGGGGTTTGGCTATGTCAGGGAAACATCTGGGAAGCCAAAGCTATCAGTCTGTTTACTGTGAGCAGAGTCCTCCTGGGTTTGATAAAAGACCCAGTTGCTCTGGGTAGAGTGACCTTTGATTTTGCCATTATAGAAAGATTCACAAGTGCTTTAGAAAGCACACTGAACATATTAATCCAGAGTTTTGATGTGCGGGGATAGCAATAAGTACTTCAACCACTTCTTTTATCAGGTGAGAAATCTGAACCCCAAAGAGAAGAAGTGAGTCTTCCCAGGTCACTGCAGTCATGGCCAAATGATGGGCACAGGTCCCAGCCTCGGGCCCACTGCTTTGTAACTCATTCCAAAATAACATTCTCAGACCGAGTGCTAGGAGGTGTGGGCTGAATCAAGTGGAAGTGAGGCGGAAAGCTGGGGTACAGGTTACTTGGATACGCTGTGTGCTTGTAAGTTTCCATTTTCTATGTAATAAAAATCATGTAAAATTTTGAACTGTTCTCTACCAAACGTGGGGGAGTTGAGGGTCATAACAAATTCAAAGGCTCTGCTGTGTTTTTGATAATCTGACATTCTTTAATATTTCAATTCTCGTACTGTGAAGAGGGAAGCATCACCCCCTCACCCTGCCATGGTGTATCCCATCTCGTTTTATGAGCCACATCATGCTTCCTCACCTCAGATGGTCACTTCATCATCTGTCCTCCAAGCCACTCTCTTCTGCTCCTGACTCATCTTACATCCGTCTTTTTTCTAGATGCTCTTTGAAGGACAGAAAATACTAATATATAAAAATCGTGGCTGGGCGTGGTGGCGCACACCTTCAATCCCAGCACTCGGGAGGATAGGCAAGCGGATTTCTGTGAGTTGAAGGCCAGCCTAGTCTACATAGGGAGTTCCAGGTCAGCTGGACCTGCAGGGAGACACTGTCTCAAAAAGACCAAATAAATAAATAAATAAATAAATAAATAAATAATCATAAAGAAAATACAATTTCATGATCTGACTTTACTGTCTCTCTTTTCCAGTTTTTCTCACCAGTCCTTCCACCCCTTATTTGAAGATGGGTTGGGAAGGTTTCCATACAAACTCGAGTGCTAAGTTGAGTCATTCTGGCCTCTGCTTTCCTATTCCTTGAACACACTGAATCTCTCCATTTTCCTGCATACAACACCCACCAGTGCCAGCCACTGGGAGTCAAACCAAGGCCTTAACCCAATGATGGTACAGCTGCCTGGGACCACTGCCTCGAAGACTCTCAGGAACCACAGGTGGAGGTAGAACTTGTAATCCCTTAGGGGGTACGAAGCCTTTCACAGAGCCCAGAGGAACGGTAATTCTGAGCTCTGACACCCAGCGGGCAGAGATTCTTCATAAAACTGCCACACCAACTTCTCAGACCAACGTCTAAAGCAAGGTCTGTAGACCACCTATGGCAGAACCATGGAAGGACTTGTTGAAAATTCAGAACTTGAATCTTATTTAAGACTTACTTAGTATCTTGCCAGATCCAGGGGTCTTCAGGACACTAGTCTCACTTAGTTTTATGGACATCCTACAGTGGATGAAAGGCCAGTTATTTTACTATGAATTTCTTTAAAGAACAACCTATTAATTGTTATTTTGATACCATCCCAATTATTTTACTTTGGGGGATCACTCTTGCTTTTAAAAAGTACTATAAACATTTATAATATCATAGTGTTGGGCCTTGGGGTCCACACCATTCACTAAGCTCTCAGGCCATTCTTACATTCACTAAAAATGGAAAACAACTTTATCTAGTTTTCATTCCCCATCCTTGTGGTTGATATTTTTAAGAAAGGGGAGGGAGGGAAGAAGGGAGGGAGGGGGAGGAAGGGAGGGAGGGGCAGGGAGAGGAAGTCAAGCCTCACTTTTGTCTCCTGTGTGTGTGTGTCCTCCCTTGCTCTGCTGAAGAGAATGTTCAGTCACTGCATGCTGCTCTCCTGTCCAGCCTCCTGTCCTGCATGGAAACCACCACTGCCCTGACTCCTGCAGGTAGCTCTTCTGGTCCTACCCTGGTAGCCAAGGCTTGAGCATGTAAGCATGCTTGGCCACTTGATGATGCTTCAACCAAGACCTTCATTCACAAGCAAGTGATGTGTTTGTAGTTGTGATGACAAGATCCCACAGGGGTAGAGACAATCACCATGCCCACCTGTCATCCATTTGGTAATGGCACCATATGATTTGGTATGACAAACCCTGAAATGGTCATCACAAAACTCTGTTCAAATCCCAGCTCTGCCACTGCTGAGCTGTTTTCTCCAGGAAAGTCCTTTCGTTCTTCTGGGCCTTGGTTGAACCATGTATAACAAGGAAAATCATTGTCTTCAAGTCATTCAGGAGAATTGCAATGAAATCCAGACTTGAAGTACCTATGATTTATAAACTTCAAAATACTATAGAAATATTCATAGAAATTGAAGTTTTTATATTTATGCTGGTCTTCACAGAAGGAAAAATTTTCAAGAGGTATTTTTAGAAAGAGATGTCATGGCTTTCTTGTATGACTTTTAAAATTAATATCCAACTTTCTGACTTTTAACATCATTTTTATATTTCAAACATCCCTGCTGCTTCATCTATTATCAAACAGGCAAATTCCCCCAAAGGAATCAAAGCCTTAAATAAAATGCTATATACACTGTAGTAAAAGCCAATGGCTTTTTTCCTCCTGGGGAAAAAAGAAAACAAAACAAAACTTTCCATCCATTTTCTAACAGCTGTTGCTTTTCAGAGAAAGCAAATATTTTTGGAAAGGGCCACAAACATTCTGGATCCAAACCATTTATAAGCTTTGCAAATGTAATATGCAGCCAGTGTGCCAGCCTTAATCTTATACTTCCATTAAACATACCACAACCGCATCATAAAACAGGAAAGGGAAGAATTTATAAACAAATAAAGCAGTTAATTGGGGCAATAAAAAGCAATTCCCTCCCAACTGTGGAATGGCTATGTCTCAACCTGCAGAATCTTGAAACCTATGTTTCGGGGATCTAGTGAATGCAAGAGGCAAACACAGATCAAAGATCTCAGGATTGCTCCTAGGCTTATCTCCATATCCATACCCACAGTCCCTCTGTGCTCTGGCCTTGCATGGGTTGTAAATCATTTCCAGAGGAAGCCGAGCTCCCTGCCAGTTTCCTAATCTCTGTCCCCATGGCCAAGGTTCTGACAGAAGATGGGAATAGCTAGGAGATCCGTGGCTATGTCTTCATCTGTGGTGGAACACTTGGGTGGAAGAAGGATAGCTTTCTTCAGACGAGCCTCTCTGTCCAAAGTCTTACTGAGAATTATGTGGTACAGAGATTTAACTGTGCTGATCCTCTTTTACACTATCAGGAGTCAAACAGAATTTAGAGCCTCAGGGACTGGGTTAGAATCCTGCCATTGCTTCCTGCTTGCTTTATGGCAGGTCTTTAATCTGAGCTTTATGCATTTATTTGGCCATTCAATAAGATCTTTAGTTTTTTGTTTTTGTTTTTGTTTTGAAGTGGCGATACTAAGTCTGTATCTCTAGTACCTTGTAAGAATCAAATGAGAATACACACAAACATACACATCTCATATACACATCCTATCTATGTGGGGATTATGCATATACATATTTAGGCATATGTTTGAAATATATGTGTATATCCTATCATATAGTATGTGCTCACAAATATTTAGGCCATACTCTTGACATTGCAACACAAGGTAATTTATGAAGTTCACATTTGAGAACCATGAAATTGAATTACAAAAAAGTAATGACAAAAAAAATCTCATGTTTTAAGTACGCTTATGATTTAGGGTTGGACTGTACTTGTAGCCACCCTCAACCTGCACTGATTTATGTCATTCAAACAACAGGCATGAATTAGAATAAATCTACCACTGGTAGAATTACAACGAGAATGTCTTCTACAGTTTTATTTTTATTCAAGAGAGGAAAGAGACAGAGAGAAGAGAAGAAAAGCAACATTACTATCTCCCATCAACGACCCTGGCTTCACTCCTGTGAACAGTGTATAGTCCGTGTGGATTTCAGGGCTGCAAGGGTGATCATGGTCTGCCTCAGAGCCACTGAGCCATGTGAGGAATGCACTTTATGACCTTTGCCTTGTTAACTCTCAGACCTGCACTCTCTCCCACTCCTGGAAATGTTTATGGTCCATTCATGTAATCAGATGCACACCACACACACATACACACACACACACACACACACACACACACACCCACACACACACACACACACACACACACACACACACACAAAATCTAGCAGGAAATAAGGCCTCTTCATAGAGGTCTGGCTTTCAGTATGTTTTGTTTAAACTCTCTGGAGACAGACGGTCATTTACCTTGGTTTAATAGCCCTCATAATGCATAGACTAGTTCTGTGCCCAAAGGATGCTCAATGAATGACTTCTACTACTTATGAATGGTTATTTCCAGATGTAAAAAAGAATGAATTTATTACCTGGGATTCTTAAAAACTGTCCTGGTTCTAAGTCAGCATAAGGAAGAAAATTCCTGGTCATCAGATTTTGAGTTTGACTTCGCCTAAAATCTTTCTTAGACATACAAGGTCACATGCTCTGACGCTTCAGAAAATGTCAACTAAGAGACTAATAACTGAAATTAGAACCCAATATTGGCCGTGAAAGGAAGGCCAGGGGGGATTTAATCTCTCTTACAGGTTAGTATCTTAAATACTATTCAAATGTTTCCAGGCTGCACAGGCAGTGTTGTGGGTTAACTGGTTTCCAAATGGACTGGGTTTGCTCAAGCCTAAATGAACCTTTTATTTTGAGAAGCACATGTGACCAGAGATTGAACCCATGTGTCTCATTCATTTGCTCACTGACTGTGAAAACATCTTGAGATTATACTCATGAAAAGATCCATAACCCTTAAGCAAGCATAGCACCTCTTACATCTAAAGGCTAAGAAATGTGATGGGTGGCAATATCTTCTCCCCGCTAAGTCTTGCCAACTCTTGTCTCCTCTTCCGTAAAAACCCAGCCCCAGTGAACCAGGAGTCACTTGGAAAACAACTGGAGGACTGTCCTATCATCAGCTCACCTGGAACTCTAATAAAATATCCTGGAGGCCCACATCTGGTAGATAATAAAATACAGAGCAGAAAGAAGCCTGACTGCTGCAGTGCCCTAGCCACTAGACAAAGCTGTGGCGGCGTTATCTCAGTCATAGCCAAAGCCAGGGTTTTAAAGGTGCCTAGCTGAGAGCTAGAGGGCTTTCCCTTGCTGAGTTCACTGGCTCTGCTCCTCACATGCAGCCAAGCATTCCATCCACGGCATCATCAAAATGACTCACAACCCAGACAAGGAAAAAGCTGCTTAACTTGATGGACTCAAACACAATAACACTTATCTCATAGCCCCATTCCCTGAGGGTGGTGGCATTGAAGGGTGGATCTCCTTTTCAGCCCACCTCTTCTTCTTCTCCCAAATAAGAATAAATGTTAGATCTCTTTGCAGGAAGAGACAGCTATGCCAACCACACAGGACATGTTCTCGCTGTCAACCATGATGGATGAGATTCTGTACATTTAATAAATATAAATGTCATAATCCAACCATCAAATTTAATAAACAAAAATACCACAAACCATCTTTCCTCTCTGCTCCATGTGCTTCTTTAAAGCTGATAACATTAGAACACATTTTGCCCAAGCTATAACCTCACCATCTGCCTGGCTCAACTTCTGAAGACTTGGTAAGGGCTAGAAAGCAAAGCAAATGATTTCACACTGAGGGGGAAAAAAAAAAAAACAGGCAAGTGGGGTGGGGGAGGCTGGTTCTTTTTCTTTTCCTCTCTCTTTTTCCTTCTGACCCATTTGTTAACTTTAGAACCAGATGTAACAATCTGAGCATAAGTTCAACCCTCAAGAATTATTAGGCAGGCAGGTCATGGGGGAGAATTTTTTGCATGGGCTACTCAAACAAAACTAAAAGGCATGCTTTGCCAGCAGGCTGAGTGGCGCATTTCAATGCTTTGATTTGGAAATACGTGCGATGAGATGCAGAAACTAACTGATTAAGGATGCACTTTCTTTTGATGGTAAATTAATAATAATCAGAACCACAACAATAAACACAGACCAAAAAATAGTTTCATTCTCAGGGGTACAGAAGGCAGATTCAAAGCTGAAACTGGAAGAAGTCCTTTGTATTGAGAATTATGAAGCATCAATGGTTGAGGGAGTGCTGCAAAGGAGAACTGAGCCCAAAGAACCTTAGAGAATGTCTCTTGTACACATTGAGCAAAAGCTGAGCTTTACCTAAATATTTCAACATACCCTTTACTGAGAGCCTGCCGTGTCCTAATATCTCATATACATTTTAGTAGTTTAAAGTCAGTTTAAAGTTAAGTTACAGTGCTTTTAAGAATACACAAATAGGGACTGGAGAGATGGCTCAGTGGTTAAGAGCACTGACTGCTCTTACAGAGGATCCAGGTTCAACTCCCAGCACCTATATGGCAGCTAACACCCATCCATAACTCCAGTTCCAAGGGATCCAATGACTTCTTCTGGCCTCCGCAGGAATTGCACAACATGGGTGCACTTACACACATTCAGACAATACATTCATACATAAAATACTCCTGAAATAAAAATAATAAATAAAATATCTTTTAAAGAATACACAAATCATTAACTCTCATCAATGAAAGAGACTACATGAGGTACTCAGGTTTACAGTAGTAAAATATAATAGAACTAGAATTTAAGCTTAGGTCTAATGTGCCCCCAAACACTTATTCTTTCTTCCCTGGGATACCTCAGTTTTTCTTCAGGGAGCAAGTCTTCTCTTATATTTGAACCACATAATTTGATTCCCTCTCTATCCTGGGAATACCATTTGTGGTATCTGGCTCCAAGCCCATGTTCATACCTACTGAGACATGGTGCGGCAGATGCTCCTGAGAGCTGAAAAGGGGACATTTTTTTCACAGCTAAAAATCCTCGTGCTGTTCAAGCTAATCCAATGGAGACCATGGATTTCAGGTTCCTTCAGTTGCTTGCTGCTATGCTTCTTCCCATTCACGGTCTCCGGGCAGGACCCTGGACAAACACCCGCATATGACAATGAATCACTTGACTACTTCCTGGTGTGATATGTTTCTTTCCGTTGGTAATCAACTCACTTGCTTCAGTTCTTCCAGAACACACTTCAAATCTCACAATTTTCACAGTATGCTTTCTAAGGAAGCCATGCTTCTAAAAGTCTCTCTATTTTGTTCTGGCTCTGGACGTCCAGGGTAGCTTTAGTGGTTAAAGTTCCGGGGCTCATTTCAGTGACAGGGAAACATGTGCCCAGGGTCAGAATTAAACCAGCAGAATAGGGCGATGAGGCAGCAGTCAGGGGAGGAAGGAGTCTCTGCCAGCCTGATGGTGAGACCCAAAGAGTTTTGAGAGATGCCTCACTGCTGGGCAACAAGTAAAATAAGAGGCTGGAGGCTAAACAAAAGGGTCTTTTACCTTAATTCAAAATCTCTCGACCTCCCCTTAGCCTACATAGAAAGAAGAGCAGTGGAAAAATTGCAGAGATTGTGCTACCAAATTCCTCCATTGCTATGGGAAAAATAATTGTATTTGGAGATTGGTAGGATCTCTGAGCATCAAGAGTCCGTTTCCCATCTTAGTTCTTATTATACTGCAAGATTTTTTAATAATATCACAAAAAGGAAATAATTTCAGTATAACAGGCATCCCCCTTTCTTCTGAAAGACCGCTTAGACAACAGGGTCAGCAGGAGTGTGCAAATTCTGCAAGACAGTTCATGATGTCCCCCCTGAGTCAAGATAGTCCATGTTAGGAGTCTAATCATGATTATATATGATATATATATATATATATCATATATATATATATATGCACCAGGAAAGATGCATGGGAACCAAATTTCCCACTCCAAGTTCCCTCAAAGGCACATATAAGTGGCAGTAAGGAGATGTGGGCAGGTGGAGAGGGAAAAGGTGGAACCCATGCCTCCCTCTATCTAGGTTTGCCTCTCCTTCCTTGCTTTTAGTTGTCAAAAAGGAGAGACAAGGAAATGTTGCAGCCCCTGGTCACATTCACATACATCAGCACCCAAATCAGCCCAGAAGAATGGGGCATTTGTTGTCAATTACCACTTTTAGTTCAGAATCCTAACTAATGAGGTTGATATTCTGAAACCTTAGCTAAATCTGAAAACACCCATGCTGTTTTAATTGTGCTCCTTGGATGCAAGAATCCAGAAAGGTTAAGTGTGTTGCCCAAAGAAACACAACAAATACTGAGAAATTTCCTGGACAGCTGGCCATGTGGGTTAACAATGGCTGACTAAGAGCAGACTTATTTTGAAAATGCTTGCTAGCTATTTTTCCATCACTAGATATTACCTGGTAGTTTGCTTCATAAATATTGTATCATTATGATTCCTAATATCTCTGTCAGAGTTCTTAACTTTTATGATAATAGGCAACTTAGAAACACTTTGCCAGACATTAAGCCATAATGTACAAAATAAGTGACTTACAAATGGGCTGTAGCTATCTAAAGCATGTCTGGTAAACAAATAACTGATGCTGGACAGCAGTGGAAATCAAAGCTTAAGTGCTGTCTTTGTGAAATGAAATGGAATGAAACAAGCATTGCCTTCTGGTTCTGTACCTCACAGAGAACTGCTAGGCCAGCTGCTTTTCTTATAGCTAGAAATGGCTCCTTGGGCTGGGAATGTAGCCCAGTGGTGAGCACTAGCCTAGCACACTGAGGCACTGGGTTAGATTTCAGCACTACAAAAACACCAACAAAAATACTGGCTCTTTGATGGTAGTGAGATGCCTTAGGGGATAAAGGCACTTGCTGCCAAGCCTCAAGACTTGAGTTCAGTCTTCAGGACCCACATAGTAGGACGTCCATATGCACTGTGGTCTGCATTACACATGTATGTGTACACACACACACACACACACACACACACACACAATGTAAATATATGTGTGCTGGCTCCTTGAAGCAATCCATGAAGAAACTATGAAAGGTAAAAATATAAACAACCATTTTCTACTGACACCTAGAATAGTTCATTAGGTAACATGAAGGTTTAATGTCCTAAATTTTAATTGCTTTTGATTCATGAATCAAAGCAACCCCATGAAGAACTGACACCATTCCTTGAGAAACAAACTACTCTGCTATTCTGCTTCTTGAGACTATTATCACTCAAGTTCCCTTTGAGAAGATTTTTACACAGGAGGAAAAAAAAGACAAATTAAAGTGAACTCCAAAAACAAAACCTAAAGAGAAAAGGATCAGATTTTACAAATGCAAACTGCAGTAAAGCTCCAAACAGAACTGGAGGATTGTTATTTGGGAGATGTGGAAGATTGAGCTGCTTTATGGATTTTTATTTCATTTTAATGTTTATTTATTTATTTTTTATTGACTTCCTTCTATCAAGGATCAGAGATGGCTTACAAAAGAACAACAAGATCATGTTCTTAAAATTCAAGAAAGAGCCTAAAAATCATGGATATAAAGCATTAATTCCAAGAATGATATGAACAGAGAGGATGGGACCACATGATAACAGAATTCCTCCTTAACATCTTCACAGCCAAAATTAAAAGAAAAACACAGTTATTTATAAGATTCAGCATATCAACAAGGCAAAAATAAACCAGATCTTCAGGAGAATCACACTTCCTAAAACAGACCTGGAATATTTTTCCAGAGCATGTCCTGGGAGGATGTAGGCTGGTACCCAAGAGCATCCCTACCATGGAGTCAGCTAGGGCTTCCTGCAGGTAAGTACATCTCCAGCATCTGCAGGGGCCTCTGCCAAGGTCTCTTTTAGAAGCACTGTTCTAAGGTATGGAAGACACTGTAATAATGGCTTAGGGAAATTTAATATGATGGCTTCGACCCTGGCTGTGTGTGAGAATCTGAACTAGGGAATTGAAAAATATGACGATCCCCAGCTCACACTCCAGAATCCCTGGGAATGGTCGCCAGGAGTCAGTGTGTTCTAAATAATACTTTCCCAAACTGCTTCATTGGGCAGCTGGGATTGAGAGCCACTATGATCAGAAATTACCCTTCTTTCTCCCACAGGCACTTCTCTGACCAGCCTCAGAGCAGAACAGGCTCCCTCCAACCCCTACCCCTTGCCAAAGGCTCCAGGCACCTCATGATATTCAGTTCAGCAGAGAAGGGTTATTTGTTCTATCTTCGTAAAAGGTGGTTTGGGTTGAGCTTTCTTCCATACCAGACTCCAGACCTCATGCCTTGGCTCAGTCCTGTCAGTCAACGGATATCAACTTCGAATTCAAAGATGCAAGGAAATGCAATCTTTCCATGGGCATTGGTCAACTCAATTACAGTCACACACAGAGACCGCAAATCAAAGTTTTCCTTTTATTTTTTAATGTTGTAAACCTCTCATGTACTTTGATAGGTGGTATAGAAAGGTTCACTTAACACCCACCCACTAGAATAAGCACTCTTCCCATATCCTCTGCCTTCCACTAGAAAGATTGGGAAATTAGCATACCTATCAAGCTTCCCATACAAAGGGGGCACAGGGGAGTGGTCATAAATACAGGCAAGATCACCTGGGAAGACTCCTTTTGCCAAACAAAAAGATATTTCACAAAAGCAGGTTTTCGCTCTCTTCTGAGAAGCAGCCAAGTTGTCAATTTAACAAGTCAAAGAGTGAAAGGTCATTTTATGCACAGAAAAATGGAGCCCAGTTGACAACCTGGAGCAATGGCATCAGCCCTGCACTTCTTACCTTGGGGCCTATTGTCATATGAGGCAATGAACCTGAGCTGTTGGTTCAGTATGAATCCAAAGTAGCAAAGTGTTTACTACATATAGTCACATACAGTGTGGTATGCATATATGATATCATTAAGCAAGATGCTCTAGACTGTTGCCACTCAAACAGCCATACAGACTTCCATTAAGTCAGTTAGGTGCAAATGCAGATGTAGACACAGGCCTTAATGAATGGTAGATAGAGAGACAGGTAGACAGATAAATTGACAGATACTTTCCAGTAGAGATAAAGGATTTCACTGTTCTACCCAATTATTCTTCATATTCCACTACAAGTTCAAGTGTACCCTTTTTCCTTTCTAAGAACTAAGGACAAAGAATTTCTCTTATTCCTGGGAAGGAAAATCAGAATGAGATTTTTATCATTCACTTATTTATTTTGGGTGGTGTTTCCAGACATGATCTCATATATTAATAGCTCAGGCTGACCTCGAACTTACTATCTAGCCAAGGATGACCTTGAACTCCTGATCCTCTAGCCTCCACCTCCACCTCCACCAATCCAGTGCTGGGATTAAATGTGTGCACCACCGAACTCAGATGGTTTTTACTTAAGAATTTTAGAGCAAAAATCCATGCTAGATAAGAAAGCACCCCAAGGGTTAGAGAAGGTAGGCATGGCCCAGTCTACAGCACAGAGGGTTTCTAGAGCGGGACAAGAGACAGAATTGTGACAAGTTCCCCAAGTGGCTAAATGCAGGTAAGAGCAGTGACCTTGAGTGTCTGTGGAGAATGTGGGGTGGTAAAGCCAGGAGAACAGCAGACCAGCACTGGACCCCACTCTCAGCAGCACCTCATTTTGCAGAAGGCTTCCTGTAAAGATTTAAGTCTCCACTGTAAAGAAGGAAACCAGGCCCGCAGTGCTCCAGGCCCACAATGTTCCAGTCTTTCCTAGTGTACCATCTACATTCTGTGACTCAGAAAATTCACTGGTGGGGGAGGAAGCTTCCAAAGAAACTTCAGACTTGTTTTGATAAGTAGGATATTAGAATTAATAAAATTGTAGAAAGCATTGCGAGGTTTGGGGGTTGTGCCTGAGCACTGGAGAATTCATCTTTTGGGGCCAGTTTGTTATTAAATGAAGTGTTCCCTTTGCAGCATGACCCTTGGAAACAACTCAGTAGCTAAGGAGTTATATTTATCACAAGAGAATTAAAATTTGTAGAAAAGGTTCATATCCTGTTTTAGTCCAAATAGAGAAAGGTTCAAGGAAGCCAACTGCTCCTTCCAGTGAGGCTGCAGAATCAGAGTTGGGGAGTGCAAGGTGCTTTGAAGATCATCTGTTCCCACTACGCTGTGATACTTAAGTCCTCTCTGAACATCTGTAACAGCTGTACCCATCTGGACTTTGACTTCTGAGCTAAAGGTGCTACAGCGGGCAGGGTGGGACTAAGAGAAAAGAGGGCACAGCTTCTGCCCTGGAGACACTCCACAGAGAGGTAAGAAATGAGCAGGGCCAGGTTTGAGTACAATACTCAGGTTGGGTGGGAAATGGGTTGAGAAAGCAAAGTTAAGTTTGTATGTAGTTATCCCTAATGCAAAGGATCCTCAGGGAGGGTTTCTGGGAATGGATAGAGTCAGCAAAAAGTCATTCAACAAATCCTTTGAAGAACAGAGAGAGACTTGAGCTACTTCATAACTTTTCCTGGATGGAAGGCCCCAGGTGGGTTGTAGGAACAGTTGGCTCAGGTAGGTAACAGGAAAAGAAAAACAGTGAAAAATACTGAAGTGATGCTTTGTTCATATCTGGAGTCCTGTCTCCGACTCCGCTCTGTAATCTTAACCTCCTCAGAGAGTCCTGCAATTCATCTGGAGCGCTGAGGCCACGTGACCTCCTTCACCCAGCCCTAACCATTGCTGAGTCAAGTGGCGGTGAGTGCTGCACACAAGGGCTTCTCCACACTGGAGGAATTTGAAATTTTTATGGTCTGAACAGTGGGCCTCAGTACTTTAGCTTTTATTCTCTCACAGAGCTTATAAATCCCTCTTCATTTAGCAGTTTTCAGGAAACTGACAGCTTTTGTTAGTCAAGCTAAAGTGAGATTAGAAATAAAAATTTTAACCATTAATCCTCACTGATTAAAGTGAAACCAGAAATCAAATTGTTACCAACTGTGTGCTAATTTCAGCTTAAGTCTTTGGCAACAGACATTGGAAATTTTCAGCTCGCTGCACTAATTCACAATGCCTCACTACCGATGGCAGAAAGTCAAGGTCTCTTTCCCTCCTGGGCCCAGGGTGTGAACAATAACTATTTCAAAATCAGTCCAATAAGATGTAAAAATGAAACCCTTAGCTACATTGTTCCTCTGCCATCACTTTCCACACAGCCCCCTCTATTTGCCACCAATCTGCCCCCACTCCACCAACCTGCGATGAAAACGTCTCCCTAGAGACAGAGAAACCCAGCTGAAGACTGGTCCCTCACATCTGCATCAAGAAGTCGGCAGCATCAAAGCAGGTGTCGCCTGCACAAGCCGTTTCTATTACACACAGCACAGGGAGGTGAGGGAAGACTTCATGCCAATAAGCCACATCAATTCATCAATCAAAATGAATTCATGCACTAATTAAACTAACGAAAGTAAAAAATAGGCATTTGTGTTACAGACGGGGAGAACAGCATAGGGAGGGAGACAAGGGAGGTAAAATTCCAGGGTAGTGAAAATTTGACAGGCACACAACACCGGTGAGAAAAGGCAGGTAATGCATGACCAGAATTTATAGTGAGTGCTTCTTTACCTTAGGAATAAACAAACAAATGGTACACATGTGCACTCACATAACCGCAGAGGCAAATGTTATTCTGCTCAGACAGAAGAAGGGCAGTGAGCAGGACTGTCTTCTAGATTGTGAACGGTCTTCACTAGGGAAGGCCTAAGAGCACTAAGAGGCCTCTAATCCTCTGTTCTCCATGCATGCTCCTACTTTATTACCAAACCTTTCCTTCTTTTGCTGACCTTCCAGGACCACTGTGTACAGCAGCCAGATTTGTGCACTGCACAAAGGCCCCATGCTAAGGGAGGAGAGGAGGCTGATTTTGTACACATTCTTGGCATGAATTTCTGTCATTAGGAAGTGATATTCTTTCAACAAAGGTGCCCTCTGCTTGTGTCCTTGGAGGGCTGTGTCACCGGGACAGGTGGGCAGCAGTCCTTGTTCGAGCTGGATTTCCTTCCCTTGTCTCCTCTTCTGTTTCTTTCCTCCGAACTTTGAGCAGAACTATTCTCCCAGATGTTTCTCTATATCATAAATATCTGAACAAAAATGGGGGGACCCTCAATTATCCTTTTGAGTGTTTCATCTGTATGATACCAAATATCTACATGGGAAGGTACATCTTAAGGCTCAGCAATGTGTAGCCAAACCATCAGGTCAACCAATTTATTTCATGTTTCCCTCAGATGCCTGCCACAGAAACTCCCAGATCCACTCACAGCTTACCTTCTCTGCAGAAGGAAAGCATGTCATTTTCCTAGGTTCTGAATCTGACCCAACACAGTAGGCACTGAAAGAAGATAAAAAGAACGGGGCTATTCCCTCTTTACACTAAGCAAACAGCAGTCAACCTATTTGCCAAACCCAGTTTCATCCAGTGACTCTGATGCTTGATTTGATAGTGTGTGTGTGTGTGTGTGTGTGTGTGTGTGTGTGTGTGTGTGTGTACATATGGATGGAGGCAAGAAGTCAACATTGGATATCTTCCTCAGTCACTCTCCATCTTATTCTTGGAGACAGTGGTGCTCACTGAATGTTGAACTCACTGGTTTGTCTAAACTGATTTGCCATCAAGCCCCAGGGATCCTCCTGTCTCTGACTCTCCAGGGCTGGTATATACTGCCACCCTCAGCCTTTTACGTGGGTGCTGGGGATCGGAACTCGGGTACTTGTGCAGCAAGTACTTTACCCATTGAACCATCTTCCCAGTCCTCCAACAAGATGCCTTTATTGTCTCTAGCCAGTATTTCAGTTACAGTAGAAAACTTTAATATGGGCTTCAGAATTCCAATTTTATAGTGTTTCATGCACATCTTTTTCTTTTAAAGCCTGTTCTTAAAAAAACAGAAATCTAGTTAAACATGCTTCTTAAAATTAGTATGAAGGCAAATTACCGGCCCAAAATCGTTGTCTCTGAGATGACAGAGAAAATGTTTTCAGTATATCAGACACTGCATCCCAGCCCAGCTTCATCTCCAGAGCACTCCATGGATCCCCAAGAGGTGCCCAGCAAACGTTACTCTCCCACTTCCAAAAAGAACAGCAGTAATTGGTCAAGTTAAATGTCAGATTTACAATCAGACAATGAGTCCACAGCACAGCAGAGAACTTTTCAGATCTTCCCCCAAACTGGCCCCAACATACTATGGTTGGTGCACAGTGCACATGGGGTGAAAAATAAAACTACTTTTCTCTTCCCCAGGCGGGCCTTGAAACTGTAAAGATGAGCTGGCATTTTGTTTTATTTTGTGTAATAACTGCTCTTTTCACAGCAGTTGACCCTGGGGGAGTTTCAAGTTGCGCTGCTTGGCTGCAGCTGTGGGTGTGGCCTCTGCACCGTCCAAAGGCAGCTTGAAGACCACAGCTGTGTCTGGGGAGAGGATCTTAAAATTGACATCTGGGCTGCACCCTTTCAAATTCACCCCCTAAACAAGTTGAGTCATTTTCACAAGCCAGGACTCCTTAGTGGAAGGTTCTGTTCTTCCTCTGCCCATGGTTACTTGAGGTGAATCAAATTTCACCAGAGACTGACACTCACATTTGGCCCAGGCCACTTTCTGAATCATCCCTGTGCTCTCCTGTGGCTAGGCATGGGAAACTTTTGAGTTTATACAAGCTGTTTCCTGGGGTTACAGGCTGCTAGACTTTGGTGGCTGCTGTTCAAATTCATGAGTTCTCAGAGTCTTCCTATCTGTGGCTGTCACTGTTGGCTCTCATACCTAGGATGCATTCTCAATCTAAAAGATTCATGGATACTTCTAGAATAGCGTTCTACAAAGGCTTTTCTTTGCTCCCCTGCTTCTTTGGCTCACTTGCCCTCCCTCTTTGGCACCCAACCCAAGGGTGGAAGTGTGAGTTCTAAGCACACTCACCCTAGAAGCAGAGGGCAGAACCACTTGCTCTTTCCTAAGGAAACGGCTGGGCTTCTTTTCTGATTGGGTCACAAGAACAGCAACATGGGCACCATCTAAGAAGGACCAGAGGAAAAGCCCCAGCCGGGCCACCTGGCCCCAGATATTCTTGAGTGAGCCCAGAGAAGCCTTGGGAGGAAGCAGTGCTAACCAGTAGGCAGAAGCATCGGGAGTTGCCAGAGTCAGGCCCAGACACCAGCTAAGGGGCAGGGCAAGCCTCAGCCTTCCCTTGCTCCCTTTGCATCAGGCAGTCTGAGTGGGTTCAGTCTTTCCAGCTGGTATTCACACTGCCTGTTCTGTGCACCTCCTTTTAGGCCCACATCCCAGCCCTGACACAGTCCCTTTCCTGAGGCCTCTTCGTCTTTCATGTGTCTTCCAGAGATGTTGGAAGTAGAGACAGCACAAAGGGGGGAAACTCTAAAGCAGACCTGAGGACAGTGTGAAGGTGAGGGGGTAAAGTAAGAGGCAGAGAGGAGAGAGAGAACATACAACAGGTTCCTGAGTGCAAGGCCTTGTTCTGCACCCTGGGAAGGGGTTCCAGTCATCGTCAGGAGGTCCTTGTTGGTAACAAGAGAACCCCTTATTTGAACAGAAGGCAAGAGAGTCTTGGTGGGAGTAATGCTCTAGTCTTCCTAGGGCACCTCCCTCTTGGAAGGAGAGAGAGCCTCCCTCAGGCATTCTCTGGGGAGAGCCAGGATCTCTGGAAGGCACTGTGAGTCTAGGCTCAGGAAAACAACACAGAACACAAGGACAGCTCCTGTCCTAGTACAACTCAGAAATAAGTTCCTGGGTCGCAGCCACTCTCCTCTCCTGCCCCTCCTTCTGCTCCACCCTGACTGCCCAGTCTTCTTTCAGACCTGTAAAGCCCATGTTTGTCTGTAGCCAGGGCGGAATGTGGGCAAAGGGGACCCACATGCTGACTGCAACTGTTGATGTCACTCACAAAGGAGAGTCTGGACGTGATTCTGAGATGAAGTCCTTGGTTTGTCGTGCCTACCGCCCTTGGTCTAGAAATGGAGGGAGCAACAGGTTTCCACCTGGGCTTTTCAGCCTCTACTCACACAGTAGGAAAGAAACCAATGCTTTCTTAACTCCTTTAAGCAATTTCTTTCCTGTCAGCACTGATGAGTTTCTGGGGTTTTTTTTTTTTTTTTCCTGAACTTGGGCTTCTTCACTTGTAAAATTAGGAAACTGGGTCAGGTATTCTCAGCTTTGAAATTAGAGCTAAAGTTAATGTCAGTGAAGAAGGTTGTGGAGAGGAGCTTCTTATTTAAGTGTATAATGTGGGGCTGGAGAGATGGCTCAGCAGTTAAGAGCACTGGCTGCTCTTGCAGAGGACCCAGGTTTGATTCCCAGCACCCACATGGAGGCTAACAGCTGTCTATAACTACAGTTCCAGGGAAATATGATGTCCTTCTGATCTCAGAGCACTGGCTGTTCTTACAGGAAACCTAGGTTCAAATCCCAGCACCTACATGGCAGCTAGCAACAGTTCATTACTCCAGTTCCAGGGAATTCAAAGCCCTCTTCTGTCCTCCCTGGACACTGTAGTGGCATAGTGCACTTACATACATGCAGGCAATACACTCATACACAAAAGATAAAAATAATAAATAAAATATTTTAAAATAAATAAATGTATACTGTGGGCTGGTGAGATGGCTTAGTAGGTATAGTGCTTGCTGCACAAGCTTGAGAATCTGCATTCTGACCCCCTAGAACCCATGTATATTTTGAGGGATTTTTTTAGTTGCTTTTTTTTTTTTTTGGTCTTTTTGAGACAGGGTCTCCCTGTAGCCCCAGCTGTCCTGGAACTCACTATGTAGACCAGGCTGGCCTTGAACTCACAGATCTGCCTGCCTCTGCCTCCTGAGTGCTGGGATTAAAGGCGTGCACCACCCCGCCCGGCTTTAGTTTCTTTGATTTTCCCAAATTTCATACAATATGTTTTAATCATATTTAGATCCCTCCTCTATCTCCACACCACCTTACTAACCACTACATACATCTTGATCATATTTAGACACTCTCCCCCATCTGCACCCTTCCGTAGCCCGCCCCCATGCTGGATTTCATGCATTCCGTCATACATGTTAAGGCCTATCAAGTCAAATTTGTGTCCCCAAATGCCTTCGGTGTGGAGTCCTGGTTAACCTACCAAGGTTAGAGCTTGGTTAACCTACCAAGGGTCACACCCTTAAGAAGACTGACTCTGCCCATCCAAGCAGTCTTCAGTTTCCAATAGTTCTTCAGCTAGGGTTGAGTTTCTTCCCTACTTTCCCACTTCTATACTGGCATTTTGTCTGGTTTGAGCTTAGATGGGTCTTGTGCATGCTGTTACCATTGTTGTGAGTTCATATGCATAACTGTCTAGCTGTCCAGAAAACTCTGTTTCCTGTGGCCATCTACCACCTCTGGCCCTTTCAATCTTTCCACCCTTTTCTATAATGAACCCTGAGCCTTGGGAGGCAGAAGTTTGATACAGGTGTCCTATTCAGGAATTAGCACTCTGCAGTCTTATTCTCTGCCTGCTGGCCAGTTGTGGGCCTCTATGTTAATCACCATCTATTGTTATTTGTCTTGTTGTTGTGACAAAATACCCTGACAAAAGCAACTCAACGAAGGGTTTATTCTATCTCACAGTTATAGGATATGGTCCATCACAGTGGGAAAGTCTTGGCAGTAAGAACCTGAGGCAACTGGCCACACAGTATCCAAAGTCAGGAAGCAAAGAGAGGTAGTGTTCAGTTTGCTTTCTCCTTTTTTTTCAGTCTGGGACCCCAACCCATAAAATGGTGTTGCCCACAGGGCAGGTCTTCCCATCTCAATCAGCATAATATAGAAATTCCTCACAGACGTGTCCAGAGGCTTATTTCCATGGTAATTTCATAACCCATTGGGTTGACAATGGAGTTTAACCATTACACTGCATTAAAAGCCGACACAATGGCACACCTGTAATCTCAGCACAGAGGGGGCAGACACAGAAGAATCCCTGGGGCTTGTTAGACAGCCCACCTGCCTAATTGGGGAACTCCAAGTTTAATGAGAGACTGTCTCAAAAAATAAGATGGAAAGCAATTGAGGAAGACATCCAGTGTTAACCTCTGACCTCCATACATGAATTCACATATACATGTGCAAAAGCACAGACATGTACACATGAACACATATAAAATAAATAAAAACAAAAATAAAATACATAATGCAGTCATGGAAGTAAGACATGAAATATGTTTCCAAAAGGAAAGTGCCAAAGCATTTTCTCCAGGTAAGTAAGTCTCCATTCCCAAATTTCATCATTTTAGTGATGGTGGTTTCCTATTAAATGAAGTCACATCTGGAAGAGTCAATGGTCCTTAGAGAGACGGTAGTATCATCTCTAAAACTAGTGTAGAAATCAAGTCTAGGGATGAGGTGATCCGCTCATAAGGAAACCATTGTCCTGCCCCAGGAAAGACTCTGCCACTGGCTTCTCAGTACCAAACTCTGGCAAGATAGAGCTAGTTTCCCAGAGCATCCAATTCTGTGATTCATCAAAAAGGATACTTTTAATGTTGTTTAAGCTGAATGGTTTGAAGACAACCAAAAGACACAAATCCAACTCTGAGGCAGGAATACTTCCCAGTATGAACAAGTTTTAACAGTTGTGAGAAAGTTGATGGTGAAGGTTGCTTTACCTAATATTTTTCTAAGCTAAGACTGTTCCCAGCAGAGACATTTAAAGTCTGTGGCTAATGAGGAACACAGATTTTTTTTTTCACTTCATATTTAGAGGGCAGCTCTTTAGCCTCTCTGTTGGAAATATGGCAATGCAGGTCTAATAAAATATGACTCTCTTTTAAGCTATTGAATAGCATTATAAAATATTTGCACTAGATCTAGCTCTCCTAAAAGGTGGCAGATTGATAGTGCATGGATAAAGCTAGTCAGCATCCAGGAATGATTGCTTCGTGAGAAACAGCCCCTTCTTTCTCCACAGGAACAGGGATGTTCCCACACAACATCTTAACTTGCAAAGTTCTCAATGTTCAGACCTCGGTTTTCTTCCCTGCTGAGACCTCTGGCAACAGTAGGGATTTCTGTAGAAATTCTGTGGTGGAGGAAAACATTCCTGAGACTGGAGATCAGCAGGTCATTGCATTCTGATCAGCCAGAAGACAACAGGACTAGAATCGCCCAACCTTCCACAGTCAGGCTGTGTGGTATGTTCTCACAGTGCTCTGATGCTGGACGTCTGCTGCCTACCCACCACAGCTGCCTCTTCCCACTCCCTTATTCGCACACCGCCACATCCTCATCTCACTGGCCTGAGCATCATGGCTCCACTCTTCCGCCTTTGGCTTTCTAGATACATGCACATCTCATCTGTGAGCTGGCCCTGTGCTGGCCCTGTGAAGCAGGAATGTCTTTGTAGACTGTCACCCTACAGTGATAAAGCTGGACAGAGTATTTTGAGAACAAATATTGTCTGACCCCAAGCCATGCAGGAATCATGTCTTCAGATTACGAGATCAGTTTAACTCATGACTTTTTAAGGAAACAAAAAGAATAAAGCATAGCCAGGTATGGTGTCACACGCCTTTTATCCCAGCACTTGGGAGGCAGAGGTAGGCAGATCTCTGTGAGTTCAAGGCCACCCTGGCATAACCAGTTCCAGACCACCTGGGTCTACAAGGAGACCCTGTCACAAAAAGACAAAGAAAGAAAGGAAGAAAGAGAGGGAGGGAAGGAGGGAGGGAGGGAGGGAGGGAAAGAAAGAAAAAATGAAGAAACATTACTGTGGAATAAAGAAGGCACTCCATGCTAAGAAGATAACTATCTACAAATGAAGCTCCAAACATACTCAGTTTAAATTTCCCAAAGGTTTGGCTAACTACCTCCAAATCTATTTGGAGCCCTTAACAAAAACTGGTCAAAGAAAATATGCTCTGTCCACCTGGTACTGAGAGACCACTGTCTCGATGCTCTTGTGTCATTGCTGAACCACTGATTGATTGACAGTAAAAAGTGCTGTCTGAGTAAGCAGACTGAGCTAGTGTTTCACCAAGCAGTTGCTTCCTTTTCTGTCTCCCTTCCCCTTCCCTCCCTCCTGCTGTGCTGGGAGAGATTGTTTTACCAACAACCTTGGCACTTACTACATAGAGTAATTTAGGGGCCAAACCACTGCTCCCCAAGTAGATGCCCTCACGGTAATTTCCTGGGCTGGACATTCATGTTTCTTCTCGCTACTTTCCATGGCGGTGGGGACCATTTCAGCTCTCCGCAACTGTCTTCCTAGAGGACCATTAGTTGATCACATCTGCCCAGTTCTAACAAAACTCTGGGAGCATCTTCTTACCCCCCAAATCAGAAGCCAGATCATCAGCTAACCTAACTGCTTGCTACTGGAAGATGGTCCCAGC
>NW_008357637.1:6418449-6433778 GCF_000622305.1 Nannospalax galili | reverse complement strand
CCCTCCACTCCATAAGTCTCCCACACTTGTATAAAAATCCAATCAGCCCACATGTATTGATTAAGTGTTCTTAACAAGGCACTCTGGTAGGGACTAAGTAATCAGATTCAGAATCAAATGAGGTTGCTAACACTCAGAATTTCTGAAAATAGCAAATGGAGCTAGAGGAAGGGAAAAGCTCTGGCAAGCCAAGCTGCAATGAATCCTGGAAAGAGGCTTGTGGACCTCAAGGTCCAGATGGCCAACCGCATCAGCAGAGCGGCCATTTTCACAGAGTTCATTTTGGCCATTATGCCATATTCATTTTCTCTTTCTCTTAGTGATACATCACTGCCGATAGTTGGCATGTATCATTTTCAGACCTTAACCTTTATAGATATTAAGAGCACGTATCACAGCAGCATTGATATAATGATGTGTTCTTTGATACAATGTCAGTGACTGGCTTATATTCTTGGTGATGTTGCAGCATCAAAATAAACAGGATATAAATCTTTTCCAAGGTTCAACAGTTTCTTTAAGCCAAGGATGCTACATGTGAGCTGTCAGGTTCCTCACCTTATCCTCATCCTAACCTTTGTGACCCTGCTTCCTCAATGCTGTGATATATAGTCCCAAGTCTGCATATTTTAATGCATATAGTGCTCTGACCACTCATCTAAGTATCACCAACATCCAAACATAATAAAGTATGTGTAAGTCAAGTAACATTGTGTGGCTCAGTGGAGCTCCTCCCCACTGTACAGTGACAGGCCCCCACAGGCAGAGGCAGGAGAGGTAGGTTTTAGTTTTCTTCGTGGGATCACTTACATTGTTGGGGGAATATGGGAGAAAGCAATTATCCTCTATGAAGCTGGTTCTGCTCATTGCAAACCAGTGGGGTTTCCGTGTGACTATCAGACACCAGTGCAGGGCCAGGGTCACAAAATAAGCAGCAAGCTGGACATGGAAGGTTGAGAGGGCAACACTTTCTTGCCCTTTCTGCTGTGAACTTACGTTCATGGTCTATATAGGAAACATACCTGTATAGGAGAAATAGGCTGCTCTGCCAGTGCAGTTGGCCTTCTGGACATCAGGGTTCATGAGCCTCTTTCCAGGATTCACTGTGGCTTGGCCTCCCAGAACTTTTCCCTGTATAACCATGTCTCGTGATTTGTGTGGGAGCCAGGCTCACTCTCCCTTCTTCCATAAGAGAATGCTTGTTCTTCTGAAAGTAGGTAAGAATAGCCTTGGCATGGTGCTCACTTTCACCAGATCCTTGGTCTCTGCCTGCAGACTGGTACCATCTTTGGCTCTTGACCCTCTGAACTGAACCCACAAAATCAGGACCCAGATGCACCATTCCTTTCTGGGCGGAGTTCACAAGGATGCTTAGCTGGAAATCACAGGGGTATTGCAAACTAAACAGTCAAATCCTGGGTTGCAAAATCTTTACTTAACCTTGCTAACCATATGTGCCTGTGCCAAGAACTGCTTTCAGATCATCATGCTCAACAGAGATTGGCTGTGGACACAGAACTGATCAATCATCAGCTTTTCCAAACCTGGGGTGGTAATTCTTTGGCCAAATGCCAATTGAGTCTGTATCATCACTGAACCACACTTGAACTGGTTAGAAGGAAGCTAAAAGAATGTGTTCTGTGGACGTGCAAGCAGACAGTGACTGAAGTCCCTGGTAAAGTCTGTCCTTCATTCAGACTCTACATCACCTCCATCCATGGCCAGGCCGAGGTGACGTCCTCATCTTTTCCTGCGGATTATTCATCTATAAACACTAGGCCTTGAAGCAAGGTAGGAGAAAACTTTATGGACTAGGAAATGAACCCCACCTACTTTTAAGTGCTTCTCCTTTTCTTTTGGTTGTTTCCTGGAATTTCCTCCACTTCCCCCCAGCTTAAGTGTTTGTACATTTTAAGAAGTTGGTATTTGGGTCGTTAGTGGACTGACTGCCTTTGCTATAGTTTGTATATTCTTTTGAAATATAATCTAAAAAAAACAAAAAACCTAGCTCCTGTAACTTTTTCACAGTGTATGTCCCAAGTCCTGAGTGGTCCATGAGGACGAGAGTTTTAGGGAAATTTCTCTACCCACTTCTTCCTTTGACGTGAGAATAAACTAGCATGTGAAAAATGGCTTCCATAAGCAAACCTTTCCTATTGAAACAATAGTCTTAATCTCAAAAGTCAGATGCATGGTTCCTGATTCAGGGGACAAGAATTGCTCCTTGCCCTGAGATACACTGGTTGCTCTATTCTACATGATCCCAGGTTTTATCTCAAACCTTGTTTCCTAACCCTTGGGGCTGCCAGAACACTCTTCTCCTTACTCTGGCTCCTTGGGAGCACATTCCATCCAATGACCTCTTCCTTGCCCACCTGTCCTCTCCCCTCACTTTAGCCTTGTTTTCCTAACAGACACTTGCCAGACTGGCCAGATTTCAGAAGGCATCTTGTTTAAAATTAACCATAATCTACACCCATAAAGCCTACATCAGCCTTGGATAGACTTATAAAAAATGCTAACTAAATCTGTGTGGACAAATTGAAATCAGTCTGAAGAAACTGCATGCACGTGTATTTTTTTTTTTTTTTTACTGTCCTACATACATAGACGACAGAAGATTTAGAAAACTGAAGGTTGGAAGAGGGCTATGTATACTTTTCAGACTCTAATTCTTGAAATACACAATTTAGAAGAAAGCATTAATAGTTAAGTTATGATCTTTGGTTCAAAGTGGCTTTCTAAGCCTGAGAAAGATGTGTTTGACCAAGGGGAAAAGAGATTCATGAGATTTCTGGAACCTCAACCAAGTCTCAGAAAATAACCTCTTGAGGAATTAGGGATAAATAAAATGAGAAACATGTGGAATATGTTTCCCTTTATATACATATGAGGCCAAAAATTAAAGGGAAAGTGTTTGGCTAAAGTTATTTAGGGTTTGGCTTTACCCACAACATTGGAAAAATAGTTCAAGATGTTAGTTGAACCCAAAGTATAGCCATATTCACCTTCTCCTACTGAAAAGAGAGTATGTGTAGCAGCTGAGGGAGGATGTGTTTAATGTCAAGTTAATAGAATAAGAAAAAGGTATGTTGGAGCTGAAAAGAGGGAGGGTTCAAAAACACACAGAGAAAAAAAATTCAGGCTAGCTGAGCCTTGGAGAGACAAAAGAGCATTGCTGCCTGAAGTCTTACTTCTGGTCCAAGATATGCAGGTCCAAGAGCATTCAGTTCCCTAGGAAAACCCCACTTATAAACAGGATTCTTTGGTCATGAAATGTTCCCTCAGAAGTTTAAGTTATTACACCTTGGTTTTCTAGTAGAATTAAGGCACCAAGGATAGGTTTCAAGGGTGAGCGGTGTATTTTTATGCCTGGATGGTTAAACTCCTGAATGCCCAGACACTCTTAAATAGCCAGATACAAGCCAGCAACAGTGAAATCCAGAAGACCACCTGCCCACAGCAAGGGGCTGGACCCTGAGTCTGTGTCGGTTGTTGTCCTTGTTGGAACTCAATGATTGCAAGGCAGTCTCTCCACTGGCCAGAGACAAAAGGACTTGTTTTCTTCAGAACCCATGGGCTGTGTCTCTATTACCCTTTCTGTTCTACCTAGCAAATCCAGATTAATGGATTCTATAGTTGGCTCTGAACTCCCTTTGAACTAGAAATGACCCCCTTCCTTTCTTCACTGGACTGTAAGAGTTGAGAGACAACAACAAACTTGACTTGTGGCCTGTCAATGCTTGTGAAGTCTAGACTCTCAGCAAAGGGAAAAGCTCTGCTTCTTGCTCCACTTGTAGAAAACTAAAAATGTGTTTTAAATCAGATTAAAAATAACCAGTAAGATTTAGGATGGAAGAACAAGACCATATGTCCATGCCTCAGACAATGCCCTTCTACTTGGTGTGATGGTTTGAATGAGAAAGCCCTCCCCATAGGCCCCAGTTGGGGCCACTGTTTCGGGAGGGTCGTGGAATCCTTATGAGAAGATGTGGTCTTGATGAAGGAAGCATATCACTAGGGATGGGCTTTGAGAGTACATAGTATGCCTACTTCCAGTCTGCTCTCTCTGCCTCCTGTGCCTGATTGAAGATGTAAACATTCAGTTTTCTGCTTGGGCTGCCTCCTGCTAGGCCTCCCTGCCATGATGGACTCTTATCCCTCTGGAACTGTAAACCCAATAAACTCTTCCTTCTCTAAGTTGCCTTGGCTATGCTGTGTTTTCTCACAGCAACAGAAAAGTAACTAATGCACTGTAATATACTTGAGAAGAACTAAGCTAAATTTCTGAATGTCTTTTATTTCAGTTTCTACCAATGAAATACAGGATAATATCTGTTCTGCTGGCTTCATGAAGAGATAAAGATGTGATTGAGTGATATGCAATTCATAGAAACACTTTGGAAGACAAACATTCTAAAATATTAGTCCTGGGCTGACCTCTGCCACAGGTCTTCTGAGCTCTCCGTGGTCTATTCAGCTTCCCCTCCTGAATATTTGACTGGTTTCTGACACAGATCCAAAATGGATTTCCTCAGCTTTACTTACCAGTTGCTACCTCTTTCAGCTTTCCCTGTTTTTGCAAATGACCCCACCAGATGTTCAAGACAGAAATATAGGGGTTATCCTTGAGGCTTCTCGCTCCCTCACAACCAATCGCCGTGTCTTCTTACCTCCCTCAGTTAATCACCATGAGCTGCTGATTCAGTTCTACTTCTGGAATCAGGGCACCTCTAGCATCCCTCACCTGAACCACTGTCAGAGCCAACCCTGAAACTCCCTGCTTTCTCCCTTGCTGGGTACCATGGACCTCCCACCTCCCATGTCTACTTCCCCTATACATTGCAAAGCCAGATCTCACTGCCACCAGAAGAGTCTTAAACTTATCCACTTCAACTACCTTTTTCCCTGTACTGGGGAGATGGGGGAGGTGGGGGTGAGGCTTCTACCAGACTCACAGTGACTTGAAGAAGTATTCAAAAATGGGAATTCAGAGAAGGCCCATAGTGTTGGAACTTTGACTGGGTAGCTTACCAGCATTGGATATGATCTTTCACTGTGGGACTTGCAGCTAATATATCCCAAAGCCCTTCTCTCTCTACAGTAGCTTTCACATAGTACTGATGCTTGGGTCCTCCTCAGCTGGGAGTGTCCCTTGGACACTCTAATAAACAGGAGCTCCCATTAAGAGGATGTGTGTGCTATAACTGCTCATTTGTGCAATACTTGTGTCTGCCATCTGTTAAACAGCTGCAACTTCAAGAAGAGAAAAGGAAGGCAATTCAGTATAAAGCAGTGACAAGCTGAGGCCTTTTCTGCTTGTATTTTTTATTGATACTATGTCTCTTTAATAGCCCCAAAACTATCTAAGTTTTGAGTATTTTTTAATGACTTAAAAATGCTGTATCTGGAAAAGCTTCAAACTAGTTTACTAAGCACCTGGAAAGTTTCTGAATAATAAATGTGTTTGAGATTTAGAATCCAAGCAACTCTGTAACATCCATATGCAAATTCTTGGCTCAATGGATTATCTAACACAAATTTTTAATTCAAAACTGACTTCCTTTACCACCCACTATTACTGATCTGTGCTCAGGGAAGACGAGCTAATTTTAAACATTTTTCTAAATATGATATATTTAGGAGAGATAAATCTACTACCAGATATATTCTGCAACATTTCACAATGCTAAATATAAATGCTTTCTGAATTATCTGTTGTTTTAGATGATTAGACCATAATTTCAATGTTTTAGGCCTAAAACCTTTAGAATACAAACAAAATACAATATAATTTTCAGACTTAGACAATACATTATAAAATAGGATGGGGCTAAAGTGTTTCTAAGCATTCAATTTTTCCAATTATCTGCATTTTCATTCTAATAAAGAGACCCAAATAATCAAGAATTAACTATCATAATTTTCAGTGATTCCTTTTCTCAGTGGTTAAAACCTTCAAAGGGATAGCCTGTCTCAAGTATAACTACTGAACTCTCAAATGGAGCAGACTTTGGTGATTTGGACAGTCCACATAACATGATTTAGGGAGAATGGCATAAGAACTCAAAACTCTTGGACTTTTGTCCCTTTCTCCCCATTGCTGCACCCCTAACAATATGTGGCATCATCAAATTTCTTTGATGTTTAACTGTAAGAGGACAAAAGCAGTCAACTTCCTGAAAATGCGTTCCAAGCTCTAAAATGCCCTGATCCGAGAGTTTATGATTGTACCTATAGGATAATTTATACTGGTGGAGTTTCTTTGAGTAATTCCATTTACAGCAGAAACTAAAGTTCAGAGTTGGAGCCAGAGAGTAAGGTTTAAATGGGGATTTCCTTTCAAAAACAAAACTAAATATCATTAAAAGAGACTTACTTTAGCATATATTTAGTTGGGAATTATAATTACAACTATAAATTTCTTTTTATAACCAAGTAGATTTCTTCTCATAATTTTTCTACCAAGCTTTATGACAGTGTGATACCACATTTTGATTCCCCTTTCTTTCACAAAGATGACAGAATATTTTAGGACTTCATTGTTTTCTCAAAGGCTCTCTTAATCATTTCATTTTCAAATTTTTCTGATTAATTTCTATTTCATCAGTTTCTCCTCTATCATTATTTATTTTCCTGTTTCTTCCACTCCCATCTGTCAAGAGTTTTGCATGTGATTCAAACAACTGTCAACATCTCTTCTATCAACTTCACAAAATCTCACATCTTTTACGTCACTTTACAGTAGATTTATTATGTTTTGTTAAAGTAACTGCCAAGTCCAGTGTTAACTGGAGAGAATTTTTTAAGTGTGGGGGGATGAAATTTTATAAATAGATAACATTAGTGAATGTTTTCACATTATGATTTGTTCCTCTGGGCCACTTGTAATGGAAGAGACTAAGAGGAAAAGAGAAGGCAGACTTGAATGTGTGAGCTCTGGAATTTGTGAACTCTGGAATCCCTTGTTTTTCTTTCTTTTGTGGGGGGAAGGTCTATACAAACCCATCTCATACAAAAATCAAGGAGATTCTCTGATTTCTGATCCCTAGAAAATTCCTATGGGAAAATATTTTAGAGACAACAAGATTGACATTCATGGAATTCTTATTTGAAGAATTACTAAATGAAATATTTGACCAAATAATGTATCAAACATGTTATCTCTGATGTCTTTGGTATAACTTGAGCATGGTTTGTGACCCCCAAGGGTCCACTGTGACTGAAGGCTTGGTTCACAGGGAAATTATGGAGCTTTTGGGAGTTAGGCCTAACGAGAGGTTCTTGGGATATATTGGGGACCTGAATATTTGTCATGCAACCCTTTGGCAGTTCTGTAATCTCTTACATTCTTCTTAGAACAATGTTATAAGAGCGAGCCTGGCCCTGCCTGGCCTCTTTCTCTGCCTGCTCCTGTTCTAGATGAGTCCACCTACTCTTACATCCACACCTCCCATGTTGTTCCACAGTCTTTACCAGAGACCAAATAAATGGGACCACCCAATCCTGGACTGTTTAATCTTCAAAACTGTGAGCTAAATAACCCTTTTCTCTCTGTAAGTTAGTTCCCTCACATATCTGACAATAGTGATGCAAAGTTCACTAATGCAAGCCCATAGCAAAATCATGAAAACTGCCTTCACATTAATTATCTCTTATGAGTTTGTAGTGAGAAATATTCCTTTTGAAGAATATTCTTGGTGGCAAAATCCACTGCATATTGATGTGAAAGGCTTTCTACCATGTAATAAGTAAGATCACCCCCACAAGGATCCTCAACTTGGAGTCACTTGTTTCTGGAAAAAGATGGTGTCACTGGAGTCTGTGTCCATAGTATGAATGAACTGGCATGTTGAAGGTAGAAAGCAATGTTTAGAATTTCTAATGAAAACAAGCCCTAGAGAGACATTGACCAGCCATGCGGGTTCTGGCACTCTCTGCACTGCTCCCATCTCATACTTGACAGATGTGTCATTTGGCTCCAACATGGAGCCCTAACACCAGCTGACTTCATGGACTGCACACAGGTTTCCTACCTATGTTGCCACTTCAGACAGAGTCCAAGACAATGGGTTGGTTGCAATCTGGTTGGGAAGCAAACTCAAAAGCAGGAAAGGTGCTAACAATGTAGACAATGAAACAGGAAAGGAGGGCGTGCCAGGAAATCAGTGTACTGTCAAGTGGTCAGTGCTATGCAGTCTCATTAGAACTCTGGCGCCCAGGACCTGGGAAGTTCTCCAGAGTGGACTGCCTCAGAAGCAGTTAGGGAGCCATTTCTCCACCAGCTCCACTCCCACTGATCAAGGTCACCTGAGTCTTTATCTTTGTGCACTTGCAGGTCCATTTGTGGGTGGACCTCCATAGGCAGCTCATTGGCCCTGGATGTCAGAGGGACCTTGGGGTAAGAAGAGGAGGTTTTGGTGCATCCCAGGAGAGGCCTTATCAGATCTAGCCAGCATGAAGAGAACTTTAGCGGCAGGCATTAAAGTGGAAGTGCATGGCCAGTGTGGGCAACCCAAGTACAGCATTCTTCACAAAGAGAAGCAGCACTTAGGGAAGACTAACAAGGGACCTGCAAAGAGTTGCCAGCAGTCAAGTCAATTATAAATGGTAATGGGGTTGAGGAAAAAAGAGGTGCTTTACATATGGTGGCACATGGACCACAGGAACAGGACTCCCACTCCTTGTATAATTTACTCTTTCTCAAACGCCATTTTCACCATGTTTGCTGCCTCCGCCTTTTCAGAATGATAGGTGGGTCTTTGAAAGATCATTGTTTTAGTCCATTCAGGTGGCATTATGAAATACACTGAACTAGGTGGCTTATAAGGAATGGAAGTGGGGCTGGAGAGATGGATCAGCAGTTAAGAGCACCTGCTGCTCTTCCAGAGGACCCGAGTTTGGTTGTCAGCACTCACATGGAGGGATTCATGGCTACCTTTAACTCCAGCTCCAGAGAATCAGACCCTTTTCTGGAACCACGAGCAGGCACTTGGTGTATGCACAGACGTACACATACACATAAATAAAAAATAAAAAAAAATACAGAAAGTAAGAAAGTAGTCTTCACAGTTCTGGTGACTGGAAAACCCAAGATCATGAGGCTACTGTGGGCAAGGTCCAGTGAGGACTTGTGTCCTTCTTAAAGGAGTGTACTCTTTGTAACCTCCCATCTTAGAAGCAGCAAGCAAGCTGCCTCAGACCTTTTTTAAGATCACCAGTCCTGTCCATGAGGGATTTTCCTTACGACCTCATCACTTCCCCCAAACCCCCACCCCATTCCATTGCCTTAGAAGTTCCAATTTCAACACGAGTTTTAAAGAGACACAGATACTCAAAAAGATAGCGCTTATTTTAAAAGCACATTCAACAGGCTTTCCCAGCCCATAAATCACCAGTTCATCTTTAACCCATATTTCAGATACTAGGAGAGGGTTGTCTCAGAGGAGGCTCTGTGTAAGCAGTAGCTCTTCAGATTTCCCCAAAACTGCTAAATCTTCACTCCCTTTACCTGTTTTGTTTGTTGTCTTCTTTTTATTGGTTGGTTGGTTGGTTTAAACCCCATTATTACTATAAAAATTCTTGAGGAGGTAATGTTTATATTCTAAAGCCAAATCTCACTGTTGCCTTTGTTCATGCATGTCTCCACACAGGAAAAGCCATCTCTAAGGCTATTCACTAGAAAAGTAGGAGTTCAAGATCAAGCACAGTTAGTGAAAAAACATTATATATAGATGTGTGTGTGTATGACATGTATGTGTGACACAACACTGATTTAAACAACAACAGCCCCATTTCTTCTTCAAGAAGCTCACGGTCCAATGTGGGGAAGCAACACAGACCAGTAAAGAGACCATTATGTACAGAGAGATTAGACAAGTGCATGGAGCTGGGAAATAGCCTTCCAGCATTTGGAGAAAGAAATGCAGTGTGGGACTGAGATGGACTTGCAGGAGGTAGCAAGTGACTCCAGGAGCAGGAGAGCCTGTGCAAAGCCCCTGGGCACATTAGGGACACTGAGAAGGCAGAGCATGCTATACCTTGTAGGATATGCCAAGCAGCTGACATTCGCTCCTGAAGGAATTATACAAAAATGGTCCTGAATCTGCCCACCACCTACCATCCCAGATGGCTATCACGCTCTGGATGACTGCAGTAGCATCGTCCACTCCCATCTCCCTGCCATCTCCTCCTTGCAGCACACTTCTCTGTGTGAGCCCAGTGTGTGGGGATTGCCAGCACTTACCACTTACCCCATGAAAGGGATAACCCCTTTGCTCCAGTTTGCTCATTAGGAAAAGTATGAACAAGTTCCCTCATGCCTAGCTATGACACAGCTTAAATAAGATTATTGTGCCTGAAAGTGACACAGAATCAGAGCCTGGAGGTCCTGAGCTGTGTGGTGCTCAGACATCTTACAGCTTGAAGGGCACTCCAAGACTAAAATACAAACTAAAAGTGGGCATGTGCTTAGAAGGGAAAAGGAGCTGCCACAAATTACATGCCTTTGATCTGTCAGGTGCCACACATATCACAAAATACAGAAAAATAACCCAATGTTTTTATTAATGAGCTGCCTGGAATCCCTCCATAATATTTTTCTATAATATTTGGCTGCACAGTCTTGATCACTTCTTCATATGACAATGATTTTGTAATATGATTTTTATAGAGCGAATAAAAAGATAATTCAGTCTTTGTTCTAGATGGTTGAACAAATTTTGTTTTTATTATTGATAGCTGGAATGTATCAAGCATTAAATAGACATATCTCTTTATAATACGACTATGGTTCTACACCCTAAAAATGTAAGAACTGTGATTCATTCTATTTCACACATTCCCATCAAAAAGAAAAGAATAAAAAGTATGATATGCTGACGTGTAAGGTATGTTTTGTTGTTGAGTATATTCCCAGCAAGAGAGAGCCTGCATTTCATTAGTCATTCACAAGACTAGTCCCTGTCAGTGCATCTCCAATCCCATGTCTCCTTTACCACTCACTCGTTCAGGAGGCCCGGTCCTGCAGAACATGTTAAAGTTACACTATCACTTCTAGGCTCTGACTCTCCCTGTCTCGATGCTGAATGGTCAATGCACTGAACATCAGAAGCATTCAGGGAAGCTGTTTGTACATGGTCAGGGTTAGCAAGGACCTAACTAAACAAGGAGGTGCCTGGAGACCATGTGCATAAATCTTGGAAAACCATGAGTAAATGTCATCCCAACTCATTTTTCCTTAACTAGATCCCCAAATACTGCCCAACACTAGGAAAGTCTCAAGAGGGGAGTTGGAGCAAACATAAACCCTGGTCTTTACCAGCCTCATTGAACTATTTTAACATTTCCAAACTTTATCAAATATGCTGCCCTGTGAATATATTATTTAGCTCCTGTATGGGGTCTTAGAAGGAACCATTGCAAATGAGGAACCCTAAAACCCATAGTGCATCAGCACCATAGCAAACCTGCATTTCATTTAGACCCTAACAGGCATTCAACCAATCATGTCCTTCTCTTCCTCACCCACATACTAGGAAGGTATTCGCCCATACCCATGGCACAGCTGCTCTCTCGGGCTCTGCACAACCAACACTTGACAACCACTGGTTTTCTTCACTACACTCAACTAATTTAAGTGCACTTTGCATAGGCTTTTAATTGAAGTAGATGTAATTCTTTTCATAAAAAACTAGACTTGCTATTTGCAATACTCTCTGGAGTTTTTAATGTAATCTATAAAAACTACACTGCTAAGACTAAAATGGTAGAGAATGGCTTTTGAAACCTAGATACAGTCTATTAGAACACCGACCTCATAATACATTCAACTAACACTTCATTTACATCAGCATTCTAGAAAAGGAAACCTATTGTGAATCTTGGCCTTAATATATTTCTTTACTAATGTATGTTTAGCTTGGATTAGAGAGAGAGAGACAGAGACAGAGACAGAGAGACAGAGAGGAGGGAGAAAGGAGGGAGTGAGGAGAAAAGAAAAAAAAACAAAAACACTTCCACATCATTTATTACATTTACTTTAATTTTAAACAGTCTTTTCTCTGAAAAGATAAAATATATTTCCATAAACTTTAGTCTAGAGGGCAGGAGAGAAGGCAGCCTTTTCCAGGAGCTTGAATACTCTTTCCTAAGCAAGATTTTAATAAATGCATGCAATTTATAAGTGATACTTTGAAGACTATCACACAGAATTTAAAGCAATCCAGGATTTAATAGCAATCAACAGAATCAAGGCAAAGTGAAACTATTACGGCTGAACACACTGGAAAAGTGGAGTTGGAATTGATGCTGCGTATTAATCATTTTGACAAGTGCAAACTTACACTGAAGATAGCAAGAGTAGAGACGGAGACTGCAAGGAAGGGTAATACAAATGTATTATTAACACAGAAACAAATCTGACTTTAAGCCCAGCGCATCTCTTGGTTAGTAAGAATAGTAATAAGGCCTTGAATTCTCATTGTACTTTGCATCAAAAGTAATCTGAGAATGCCCAAATTGTCAAGGGGGATATCATGGTCATAAGCAGTATTTTCCAAAGGAAACCAGTTACCAAATGAAATGTGGGCATGATGAAGATAGGTATAGAGAGGTAATATCAAAAATGTATTCGGACCCTGGGGACTACAGGACAAAAAGCTGTGGTGTTCATCCCTCAACTCTCTCCCAAGGCCAGGGAAGCTGGATAGTGCCCCTGTTGAGGTGAGGACACTCCCACTGCAATGGGCCCCACCAGGTGTCTGCACCTCTACTCTGAGCTAATGGGAGACAGTCCCAACAAAACATTTCAGAAAATGCCTCTCCAAGAAACTTTCACAATACCACCAGGAGGATAGGAATGCAGAGGTACTATCAGGATCCCAACTGCATCTGGTGAAAGCCATGCCCATGAATGTCCACCTACTATGTGCAAACACAGGCAACATGTGTGAACATGTCTCTGATATGTCTCATATGAAGGGAGTCTCATCCTTTCCCCATTTTCCATATTAGGAAACCAAACCACAAAGAGGCTGATGAACTAGAGAGGCTGACATCTAAGTGATAGCAATTCTATGGCAGAAAAAAAATTGATTAAGCAGACAAACTCTGCCCTCTGGCAAATGTGCATATTTTACTTATTGACTCACTGGATCATGGACTGCATTAAGACTTGAAAATACAACCAAACTTTATAGGTTCCTATTTCCATGGGACCCTTCCCCAATTTCCTCACCGTTCCAATGACCCTTTACTAAGAAATAGATAAATACAATAGCTAACCTAATGTCAAAAACAAAACAAAGTAAAAGATTTTAAAGATAGTCTAAATGCATCTACCAGAGAAATGGCCCCTGATAGGGAAATTGTTTTATATGGGAACACCCACAGCCTAATAAAGAGTTAAGTTGGTTTGAGGGTATCAGAGTGGCTCTCACAGGTAGTCGTTATTCTAATACCACTGCTCCTCCTGAATTAGTGTCAAGTGTATAAACCTAAATTTATATTAGCATCAATACTGAGGAATGTTTAACGATGTGCTGTATTCTTGATTTATAGGAGGACAAAACAAAACAGATAAATCATTTTCCTTAAGTGCCACAGCAACGCATCTCTAAATAACCAGCCCCTCAACTCCAGAGGCCTGGTCTCTCCTTCACCCACATCTATAATTCTCAATATCCATAGAGAGTCATATCCACCAGTGACAGCAATACTGAAGAAATACCTCACTTCAGGTTTTCAGAACAATGGGGTAAAACAGATCGTTTGACTTACCCACCCACAGAAATGACTTACCCACAGAAAACTAGTGTCACTGAGACAAGGACCATCAGAGGCTCAGAAACCCAGACTCAAGTGTTCACTGACATTAAGAAGAGTAGAGATTGGAGATCTTAAGTGGATTCATCTTTACAGCAATGTGAGGCATGTAAGGAAAGGAAATGTATATAAATGAAGTATCACTTTTTATCAGCCCTAGAAATCTAATTTCCAGATCCACTAGGAGTACGTTGTTCTTTAAGAATTAAAAAGGAGAAGTAATTATCAATAATGTAGTCAGCTTGTGGATGTCAGACAGATAAAATCAAACCACTTTTTAAAAATCAATGAGATAGTTAATATGAATTTATATTCTAAATGGACAGACACAAATAGAAGAGAGGGAGGCACAGATGCCATACTTAAGATTTTCAAGATAGCTCCAAAATTTTCTCTTCAGATGCATTTCAGAGTCGAACACAGGAGCGGAGACAATCCCAGCAGCGGGCTTCATTTTCAGCCACTTGCAAGAACCTTTTGTTAACTATGAAGGAGTTTCCTGAACTAGACTTTGAACTACTGGCATTCTAGTTAGAAGGGCTATGCTGGAAGTATTTACTCTACAAAAATAAACAAACCCTGCAAAACAGGTTCCCACCACCTCCAACCCCTATTTCTACCAGTTCACCACTGCTCAAGTTCTAAAGTATGTCCAAATACATACTTAGCCTAAATCCAAGGTCATAGGCCTCTAATCACACACTTACAATATTAAGCCAAACTAGTGCATCAGTTGTCAGTTTGATGACTAAGAAACTTGCCACTTAGACTCAAATGCATTAGGTCATATAGATGCTGTCCAATAAAGGATGACTCTAAACTGTCTGAGATGAATAATAATGGCCTAAGAAGCAGAGGGTATAGCTTCACGCTCAGCTCTCCCACCCATCAACCAGATGGGTAATCTTGGGCAATTCAATTCACCCTTCTGAGCCTCCTTATAATGAAGGATAGGTCCAATGACTCTTGCTTGTTGTGAGATTGCACATAAAACCCTATTGTAACCTGTTAGGCACTGAGAAAGAGTCAGAAAATCCATGAATTAGCAGCCTACTATATTTTGCATCATTTTTTTCCTATTCCTTTCTCATAATTTACTATCTGTCAGAAACATGACTCTGTCTCCTAATATTCTGAGCTAGCGTCCTGATGCTCTACTGTCCTGCCAGCTCTCACAGCAGGGATTACATCATTTCTTTCAAATGTACCATGATGCCTAAGGCAGCCTTACTTTCATTGCAGTGCCCCAAACACTGATTTCCATGAAGGCTTTCGGCTACAAGGAATGAATAACCAGAGCAGGGATATAGTTTATTTGGTAGCGTGCTTGTGCAGCATGCATGAAGCCTGGATTCCATCCCTAGCACCACATAAACAGGCTTGGTGGCTCATGCCTGTCATCCCAGCACCAGGGAAGTAGAAGCAGGAGGATCAGAAATTCAGTATCACCCTTTGCTACATATGGAATTTGAGGCCAGCCTAATCTAGAGACCCTGGAGAAAGGG
>NW_008357637.1:6415870-6418344 GCF_000622305.1 Nannospalax galili | reverse complement strand
ATCTATTGGGATGTACTTCACACCAGGATGAAAAATAATTCTGGGTGGAGGGAGGGAGGGAGGGAGGGAGGGAGGGAGGAAAGAAGGAAGGAAGGATAAAATTCTATAGAGAAGAGTTTTATTCTTATTCCAGTGTAAGCACTCATTGATCCCTGCTACTGCAAGTTTTGGTCATTGGACGATCTACAGGCTCTGCTTCCAATCACGCCTCCAAATTCACTGTTTCTTGATGTTCCTATGTTTCAAATTCACTGATTCCTCACAATCTATATTGAATTACATGGGCCTTTTTTTAATAAACAGCAGAATAGATGATATGTAATCAAGTAATATATCAGCATTATTGTCCACTAATTTTTGCTTTAGTTTTTGGCAGTTCTCCTCTGTGCTATTTTTTAATTTAGGTTTTTTACAATCCACAGAAGGCCCTTTCTTTTCTCCCTGTGGAATCACATAAACTAGGGGAGAACAAGAATGGGATCTAAGACTCAACTCGAGGTTCAAATCTCAGCTTCACCTGCTCACAGTTCCATGATTCTGCTCTCTGAGCTTCAGGTTCCTCATAAGGGGAACGATGAATTGAGGTGAGTCTGTGCAAGCACAGTGCCACACACTAAGCTCCTTGGAAGAGGACTATCCCCACCGCAGTGGTGCTCACAGATACTACTGCAATCACTCAGAACACAGGAAGAGAGCCTTAAGCACTTCTGCCTTCTAGCCTTTGGTTTGCAAGTAAGGACTAAGCTTCCAGCTGGCCGAACTGAGACAGATCATCAGCTGGTGCTGTTGGGCAGTAGTCTAGGAAGGCTGCCTCCCTCTCCACAGGATCTCATGGTTGACACTGGCTTTTTTTCTTCTGGTTTGTTCAATAGGAGATGTTTATTTGGTTTGAGGGTGGGAGTTATAACTCATTAGATCATCAATTATTTATGACATACTTATGGAAAAGAGATTTTGCCAGACTTGGAGTTTATGCTATTTGGGAGACCCTTTTATGAAAAAGGATATAAGACACAAGTACAAAGTTAGGGATAAAAGTGAATGTTTGTAAGAATGCAAATTAAAAGGACCCTGATGCTTAAGGCTAATCTGCTTCACAAGAAATCTGATTCTGGAGCCCCAGGCACAGTATGAGGCTCTGGAAAAGTGGCCAGCCCTGCCGAGGGTCACACCCACATGGATATGGATCCATCCAGCAGACTGGTAAATTTCACACCTTCTTGTGTGTCTTCAGAGCATTAAGCCATTCATGGCCCATCTGAGGTTGAAGATCCTTTAACACAAGAGCTTTTTTTTCAGTCTCTTCACCCCTCTGGACCAGGAAGGACCCAATCCTTCTATACCTATTCGCAATCTGCTTTCTCACACTTCTCCCCCAGCCCTGGTTGATATCCATAGCCTGTTTTATGGGTATCAATGGGATTTGCAATCACATTTTGTTCTCGCTTGTTTCTCCATTGCTGTGACAAAACACTCTGACCACTACCAACTTGGGGAGGAAAGGATTTATTTGTCTCACCTCTCCCAGGTCACAGTTCATCTGGGAGCCCAAGGTAGGAACTCAGGGCAGGAACCTGGAGGCAGGAGCTGGAGCACAGGCCATGGAGGAACACTGCTTACTGACTTGCTCCCCTGGCCCCTGCTCAGCCTGCTTTCTTATCCAATACAGGCCCACCTGCCCAGGGATGGCACCACCCACAGTGGGCTGGGCCCTCCCACATCACTCAACACTCAAGAAGATGCCCCACAGACATGGCCACAGGCCAATCCTATGGAGGAAATTCCCCAATTGAGGCTCCCTCAACCCAGGTGTGTCAAGTTGACACTAAAGCTATCCAGCACCCATTTACAAATGAAGACTTGGGGTTCAAAAAGCACACAGTATGCTCCAGATAGAAGAGAGTTGCTGCCCCAAAGTAAAGCCTGTGCATGTCCTCCTTAGACTTTAGAGGTATTTCCATTCTGAACCAGGAATAAGAAAAGGCAAATAAACTTTATTTCCCCTGGAGAGGCACGTTAGCAAGCCAGCCTTCAATGGGCGCCACAGATAGTTAGCTGTCTTCATTAGCTTTCTAACACTGTAACCAATCAGCCTTCAAGATGCTGCATTTGTCTTTTTCAATTGTGATGGTTGTTTTTCCTCAGCGTTTTGTAAAAATTCACTTCAATTTTTTTTAAAAAATGAGAGCATTGTGACTAGAGTGATGGCTCAGCAGTTAAGAGCACTGGCTGCTCTTGCAAAAGACCTAGGTTCAAATCCTAGCACCCACATGGCGGCTAACAACAGTCCATAACTCCGGTTCCAGGGGATCCAACTCCCTCTTCTGTCCTCTGTGGGCATTGCAGGACACAGGTACACTTACATACATGCAGGCATAACACTCATAAACATAAAAAAATTAGAACATCACTCCTGCATTCTTTATTACATACACACACATATGTGTGTACACATATATTTATATATTTATATA
>NW_008357637.1:6378965-6415808 GCF_000622305.1 Nannospalax galili | reverse complement strand
GGGAGGGAGGGAGGGAGGGAGGGAGGAAGAGAGAAAATACAGTCTCCCACTATAACTTAGGCTGCTCTTCTGGAACTCATTATGAATGTAGCCCAAACTGGCCTCAAACTCACAGCAATCCTCCTGCCTCAGCCTCCTGACTTCTGAGATTACAAGTGTGAACTACCATGCCTGGTTCCTATGTAGGATTTAACCTTTTTGATTTAACCTTTATTCCCAGTTTCTCCCTGAGAAATACAATATTATGCATCTATGCAACAGAATTCGGTCTTACCAAATTATCTTTTTCTGGCCTCCATAGAAGTTCATGTGTGTGTGAGTGGCTGGAGAGACGGCTCAGCTGTTAAGAACACTGGTTGTTCTTGCAGAAGACCGGGATTCGAATCCCAGCACCCACATGGCAGCTAACAACTCTCTGTAACTCCAGTTCCAGGGGTTTGGATGGCCTCTTCTGTCCTCTGGGGGCATTGCACAACATAGGTGCGCTTACCTACATGCAGGCAATAAACACATACACATAAAATAAAAATAAATAAATATTTTAAAAAGAAGTTTGTGTGTTTGACAACTGAATCTTTTATCTTAAAGTCACAGGCTTAGTAAGGAGACATTCCTTGAAAAATTCATCAATGTCCAATGCATACAGAGTATTGCTTAACATTCAAGGCAATATAATCTTACCTTTTCTTGCATTTTGGCTTTGATTAAATGACACAGTTATTCAAGAAATAGAAACTGCGATCCCTGGAAAGCCATGTATGTATGATAGAAATTGATTCCATTTTAAAGTTAATAGCATTGCTGTGAAATTATCAAATTTGGGTTAGAAAGCTTTAGAGAATGAAGGCTGTGGAATTTAATGTGCGATTAACATATTGCATCTTTGCAATAGCAGAGTAAAAGCGTGTAGCAATTGCCGCTGAAAACATCAATGCAAATGTTATTATGCTCCTCAGTCCTCAGACTGGCTGCTGACATCTCAGCCCTGCTGACTGGTGGCAATGCAGGCCTGTGGTCTATTGGCTCGGCAGTGTCACGTGATCCGACTTCCTGCACCAACGTAAATTACCAAGTGAACTGTTGTGTGAAATCCTTCCTACACCCTTTGGTGACTTTGCAGTGTGACAACTCACACCAGAAATACATTGGATGCCTTCGGACCACGTTTGTACCTCCCACAATCACCCAGGAACTTAAGATTCCTGAGTGCCTCTGGACTCGCCTTCTTACTGACTCCAATTTGCTAAGGTTTGTGGGCTCGCTCCCTCTCGGGGACATCACCCCGACCTTTATTTACTCAGTGTCCCTCCGCCTTTGTGCCCTGTCTCTGTTCGTGACTTCATGCTGAGCACCACGCAGCCGCTCACCCTGCCTCTCCAGTGGTTGCGGTTGCCGCGCCTGATAAGGAGCTCAGCCCTGCGTTCCCGGCTTTGTGTTAGGATAATTTATGTAGTGGAGATTTAACAAAATCAGATTGGAAAGACACCAAGACACCTTTATACCTGAAAGAAAAAAGAACTGCAAACCGCATCCTAAATTCACAATATGAACATTTGGTTTCACAGATTTCTCATTTTCTCAATCCAAATACCCATTTCATATGCTGATAATAGCGAGGGTGGAAAACAGTATAATCTTTCCAGACCACGAGTTAGCTCTACTCTAAATTAATAATTTGAGACGTGTGCAAAAGTAGATGTACAAAGATGTTGAACCAGAGCTGTGTATAAAAAAAAAAACTTGTAGTTCTCTATATTTATAATTGTCATACTAATATCATAATCACAAAATGAATAAATACATAAACATGGATGGGCAAACAACAGGAAAAAAATGATAGAAATAAAACAACCCAGCCCAGATATTGGTAGCAAGACATAAATTGTTCTGCCCTAATTATTAACATTTTTTGAGATTGTATTTATAATTTTAGAGGACCTTTCTGAGCAAGCTATCAATCCCAAAGGCAGTAATATATTTTCTGTGTGTGAGAGAGTATGTGTGTGTGTGTGTGTGTGTGTGTGTGTGTGTGTGTGTGTGATGTATACACATATGGGGGTGCACACTTGTGCACAGCCAGAGGATGATGTCAGGTGTCCAGTTCTATCACTCTGCCTTATTCTTTTGAGACAGGGTCTCTCACTGAATCAGGTGCTAGGCTGGCAACCAGCAAGCTCCAGCAACCTTTCTGTCTCTGAACCCCACAGTGCTGGGGTTATAGGTTCGTGGGTCCATGCCTAGCTTTTTATGTGGGTACTGGGAGCCAAACTCACATCTTCATGCTTATATAACACGCATTCTTGCCCACCAAGCCATCTTTCCAGTCCCCAGTAATAATTTTAAGACATACAAATTAAACATTTTATTACATGGACAATGCACATACATTTATGTGTACACATGTATGCACATGCATTGTGCAACAACATACATGTAGAGACCAGAGGACAGTTTGTGGGACTTGGTTCTCTCTTTCCACCTGTGGGTCTCAAGGATGGAACTCCAGTTATCAGGCTTGGTGGTAAGTGCTTTTACCCACTGAGCCAACTCAGCAGGCAAAATACAACACATTTTGGAGCTTCTTGGTGAAGCAAACATAAATACAAAATATGATAAATCTGAAAAACGAAACAAGGAAAATTTAACACATATATTGAAAGGGGGTATACAGAAAGCTCTTGTGAGTTAAGAAGAAAGAGAATAGAATATTAATCCAAAAATAGATAAGGACCATAAACAGATAATTCATAGAAATCCAATGGCCAAGGAACAAATATAAAGATGCTTGGCTCCACCAGTAATCAATGAAAAGCACATGAATGCCATAATTGGGTATTTTGCAGCAATTAGACAAGGAAAAAGATCAACGTATCAAGAGTGAGGAAATTCATGGAGTATAAACTGATGCACTTTTGGAGGGCATTTAGAGACACCTAAAGTAATTCACACATCAACAACATAGTGTGGTAATTACTTTCATTTACTGACTGCTTGATACAAATTCAGGCTAAATCTTTCATAGTTCCATACATTAAACAATGAATTCTCTCTGCCTCCCTGTGAGCAGCACTGTGCACTCCATGATTCCAGAGGTACAATTCACAGAGACTTCCAAGTGGACCACATGTCTCTTGGAGCTGAGTCACGCACCCTCTCCAGCTATGGGATCAGACTCGTCCCCACTTCCCACATGATAAAACTAAGTCCTAGACAGGTTGAATAACCTTCCTGTAGTCACAGCAATGGTATAATAAAGCCAAGTGTGACTACGGCCACCCATCTGATTTCAAGCTATCAACATGAAGCACTGAACTTGGAGTTAGGAAGAGATGTGTGTCATTGACCAGTTTCATTCAGCATACTATGGTTCCAAAGTCACAGAGCCAGAATCTAAATTCTACAGCTTGTGCTTATGGCTCAGTATTCTATTTCTAGGACTACACAAGATCTACAGAATGCAGATGACTGGGGTCACATGTAGGGGGACAACATTTATAGTGGAGAAGAAAATGGAAACAACCCAAACATGTATTTTATTCACTATTTGCTGAGAATTCATTATGTGCCAGTCACTAGACTAACACAGCAGCTCAGTCCCATGGAGAGACACAGTAAGCATGCCTAAGTTATAATTTATCTAACCAAGGAGTATGTGAGTGGAAAAACTAAATGTATTTGTATGTGTGTATTTACAAAGATGCAAAATTAGTAAAATTTGCATAAATTACCTCATACAATGTTTTCTTATTTTTTAAATGATGTACATGTACCTTTGTAATGAATATGAAAAAGTTATAAATATGATTGCCAGGCAATTGTGTTTGAAGTTGTGGTTTCAAAGAAAGTAGCTTACAGATTCTCTTGGAAAAAAAAATTTTGCCTTAAAATAATTCCAACAATGATATAAGCTAAACTGTCAACAGTAGTTGATCAGGGAATCATTTTGTGTTCTTTTCTGCTTATATTTATTTAATAATTTTTACTATGAACACATAAAGCTTTGCTATTGCAGAAAATAAATAGTGTAAATTAGTTTTAATAAGTAAAAAGAATAAAAAAGAGTCAACAAATGAGACCTGTTCATTTTGCTGCATGAATAAGTTCAGAGCTACTTTTCTGGGGCCAATTCCCCAGGAGTAAGCAAGTACGGTGTGTCTGCTGGGCTCCTAACTGTGGAAGGATCAGGGCGTTGGATAGATTCCCTTGTACCCAGTGTTTGCCAGCTCAATCCAAGGGAAAAAAGAAGAGGGAGCTAGCTCCCCAGTGACCTCCCTACACAAAACTACCTCTCCACTAGAAATCACTGTCAGGTTCAAATGAATTTACACAGTTCCTCTGCTTCTAGTTATCCTGCCAAAGGTCAATCTACGGTTTACATGCATCCCAATATGAGGTGTGGAAACCATTGTAATCTTTAGAAAAATACAATGCACTACTGTGCACCAGAACAACCACCACCCAGCAAGGGGGGAATTCAATAGCGTTAGGACTGCTCAGCAAACCAACAAAAGACAGGAAATTCAAAGTTAAGTTTTACACTCCCTCCTTAACTCCACAGTATTGTGAAAGAGAAATAAAAGGCACAATGGTGTGTTTGGGGTGCAATGTCAGCAGCAGTAACAACACTACCAGGCTTTTATTGACAGTGTCATAGCCTTAACATTCTATAAACAGGAGGTTTCGCTTAACACCTGGGTCCTTTAAAAGAGAAATATCTTCTGGAAGGCTGGACTAGGGAAATCCAAAGAGCTTTCCCGTTCTCCTAGGTATACACAGTAAATCATGCCAGAGAGAGGAAACAGATAAAATTGTTGTTAAGATTACAGCCTTTCTGGTCTCTAGGGAAAATAAATAATTACAACAGAGAAATGCCATTTACTTCCGAAACCAGGAGAGACTCCTGAGTAATCTGGGCCACAAGCTAATTATTCAGTACCTCCCTGTGCAAAGCTTTGCATTTAGGGAATAAAGGTATTGTGAGATGGTATTTAAAATGGCTCATACATCAATGTTTCTTCTCTTAACATTCTGAATGATCCATATGTGAATAAATAGAAATTTTGACCAATTCAACAGTAGTGGAAACAGTTTTTTTTAAGTTTAAAAATAATCATAATTTCATTAGTGGGTATTAAACCTATACCTTTATTTTTTTTTAATCCCAGCAGTAAAAATTTATAAAGAAAGTTAAGTAAATCAGTCCCAAAAAGTTTGAGTTTTTTTGTTGTTTTGTTTGTTTTTGGTGTTTTTGAGACAGGGTCTCCCTGTAGCCACAGCTGGCCTATGGAGACTCAGTTGACCTTGGTCTCACAGAGATCTGCCCTCCTCTGTTTCCCAAGTGCCCGGATTAAAGGAGGGTGCCACCACACTTGGCAAACGTTTGTTTTTGAGACTTGATTTGAGTGAGACTGTGAGAGCAGGCTCTGAAGAAACCCAAGGTAAAGTACAGCTTCTTCTTACAGAGAAGATTCCAGAGGATGATGTGGAGCAGCTTTAGTGAATGTTTTGCTGGTCTGGGGGACAACCACCTCTGCTCAGCAGTCCATGAAAGCTCTGGAATCTTGAAAACCGTAGGATTTTCAGCTGCTACATCCCAAGTCAACAAAGGAATGACTTTAAAATCAGTGTTCTCCTCTCAGCAAGAATGTAGTACAATTGAGTGAAAATAGTTTCCTATCTTTTTTATCTTTGGAATCTGCACTTTAGGAAACTCTACAGATCGGAACTGCTCTTCACGAGTGAATAATATGGCCTTGATCCTTGGCTAAGTAGATATGGGAATGCTTTGGGGGCATCTTTCAAAAGCATCAGATGTTTTCTTTTCCTGTGATGCATTAATATGGTGAATAATAATAGATTTTGTAATGTTAAGCCATCTTTGCATTTTTGAAATAAACATTGCTCCATTCACATGCAGTTGGCCAAAACTCAGTCACAGGAAATGTGGATTCTTTGTGTGTTCCAAAGGAAAAGGAACTGGGTTGGGCAAATAGCTACTCTGTCTCAGCAATAGCAGCCAAGCTATCCCTGGGCCTACAGGATATACCAGGGGCCCAAGGAGAAGCTCTAGTAGGAAAGGGCCTATCAGACCCCTTCTTTATTTCGTCTTCAACTTGAAGTAGTCAGGAGATGGGGGTACTGTGAAGTTAGCCAGACTTCATCAAACTTTCTTACCTCAGTAGAATAATACAATTCTTGAGCTCACAACTCACAATTCTTCAATTATAACACAGACAAAAAAGGTTTATGCTTTTTACTCGTCTGCCAGCTGAGGAGGAACATGCCACTTACATGTGCTGTCATTGCTAGGTTTATAAATGTAAAATTATAAACATTTTCACACATTTCTATATTGGCTAGTAAATCAAATGTATAACTGGTACAGAAACCAAATTATGCATTTTCATTTTTAAATTAGAGAAATAAAGGTAAAGGCACGCACACACACACACACAAAAAAAAATTTAGCTGAAAAAGTGAATTATCTGAGACATTTTCAAGTTGCTATTGTGAGCTCATGAATACCAGTTCATGGATGTTCCATCTACCTATGAACATGAATAGAACCTGTCCTTTCCACCCAGGAACCATTTGTGTGCTTGATTCTTAGGGCTCTGAAGGATGCTAAAGGGGCAGTTCTATCCATATCGAAGGCAACTTGTGTTTTGTCCTTTCATACACGTAGTTTGATCAACCATATCTTTCAGAGACTTGACAATGTTTATGAGACTTTGAATACCACTAGACTAAAACCATTGATTGTTACAGTCCCTAAATCCATTAATACATACCTCCAGCCAATTTATTTAGTTCAAGTCACATGACTATCAGATAATCTTGGATTCCAAGAAACAGTAATCTTGTCTTTACACGTGAAATATCTGTTTTTTCTCTCTCTTTTTTTCCATTTTCTAAAACGTTGGAGGAAAGAAATATTTGAGAGCCAGAAAATAGGAGTGACAATTGAATCCCCAATGTTTTTGAGCTCCTCTTTCCTTCTAATGCCCTCCTCTCTCTTCTTGAGCTCTGAGAAAAATCACTATGTCTTGAATTCCTTGTAGCTTACCTAACAACACTCTGAACTGGGACACAGAGTTATCAGAGGACAGAAATCTCATGGCCATGCTTAATATCACGAGATTCCCAAGATCCCACCAAAATAGAGTTCCCGAGCTTGCTATTCTCCTTACTGCATTTGCTAAGTCTCATGCAATCTGTTTCTGTATCAAGGGATAGCGATTGAATCTTTGCCCTTCCTGTCTTGTAAAGGTCCCGGCGACCCCACACTTCTTCCATGGGAGTTCATCCCGTTCAGGACAGATCCCTTCTCTCTGCTTCTGTTGCCACCATTCTGGTCCACCACCATCTGCCGCCTGCATTACTGCAATGCCCTCCTGAACAGTCCCCCTGCCTTTCCCTCCCTTCTCTCCACTCCAGTCTATTCTTAGTCAGACAGATCCTTTTAAACCCAAGCCAGACTGTGTCACCACAGTGCTCAAAATTCTCCAGATTGGCCATCAAATCAAAACCAAATGAGATACCACTTTACGCCCAGGAGGATGGCTACAATCAAAAAGACAGATAATAACACATGTTGGTCAGGATGTAGAGAAATTGGAACCTTCATGCACTTCTGGGGATGTAAAATGGAACAGCTGCTTTGGAAAACAATCCAGCAGTTCCTCAAAAGGTTAAGCCTTTCCACCTCGACTTCTCACCTGGGAATGGAATTTCTGGGCTGCTGAGCTGGGTTCTGCCCAGTAGCTCCCCCAAAACAAGCTTGGGAGGTTTTGACTCTGAAATTCAACTCCTAAGTGGGAACTAGAAATAAAAACATGTTTTCACACAGAAGATTGTTCAAGGGCCTGCAAGATGGATCAGCAGGCAATGTCACTGTCGCCTAATGACCTGAGTTCAATGCCTGGAACCCACAGCGGAAGGAGAAAACAGACTCTTGAAAGTTGTTCTTTGACCTCCACATGTGTGCTATACCACTCATATGCACACACACGCACACACACACACACACACACACACACACACACCATAGACATACACCACATGCATAACAATACTAATAAATAATTTTTAAAAGATTGTTCATGGATATTCATAGCAACATTACTCAAAATCACTAAAAGGTGGCAACAATCCAATGTCTACCACCTGGTGAATGGAAAGTAAAGGTAGTTTATACATACAATGCAATGTTGTTCAACAATAAAAAGAAACAATGTGCTAACACATACAGCAACAATAATGGGCCTTAGAAACAAGTGAAAGAAGCTTTAAAAAACATGCATTTGGGTGCTGGAGACATGGCTCAGCAGTTAAGAACACTGGTTGTTCTTGCAGAAGACCCAGGTTCGAATCCCAGCACCCACATGGCAGCTAACAACTGTCCATAACTCCAGTTCCAGGGGGTCCAACAGCCTCTTCTGACCTCCGCGAGCATTGCACTATACGGGTACACTTACCTACATGCAGGCAATATATGCACACACATGAAATAAAATAAATAAAATTTTTTAAAAACCAAGAAACAAAAACATTCATTTGCCCATTTTGCTCATATGAATGTCCAGAATAGGCAATCCACAGAGTCAGAAGACAGATTGGCAGTTGCCTAGGACAGAAGGACTTGAGGGTTACTGAGGAATGACTGCAGTGGCCATGGGACTTCCTATTGGAACAGTGAACATATTCAAAAATTATGCTGATAATTTCACAACTCCACAAATACACTAAGAGCCATTGAATTATCCATTTTTAAGTGGATGAATTATATGGCTTATGAGTTCTATCAACAATAAGCTATTATTTAGCAACAATAATGAATTCTTGAGGACCAAGCATAGAATTTGGCAGGTAGCAGGTATTCAATAATGAATTAATTAATTAATTAATAGATTTTTCATTGTGGATCAAATTACTATCATAGGGTGGACGAGCAGAGTTCAGACGTGGAGCTTTGGTCTTTACCCCATTATACCACCCCTTGGGAGGCCTCCTCTAAAAGATGGGGATCTAGTCACCCCTTTTGGCACTCTCCTTCAGTGCCTGCCTTCTCCTTCTGTTACGTTCAGGCTTCATGAACTAGGACACAGGCCACAGTGCATTCCCATACCCCCAACACTGTTTTTGGTGCCCATGAGCACTTGGGAACCTAGTGACTGGATGTGAAGTCAATTCAAAATTTACTTACACCTATTCCTTAAATACCTGCTTTATGCCAGGATCAGTGCATGCTAAGGAAATTGAAAAGGTCTTTCAGCCTCAAAATAACAAGTTTGACTTGTTATTACAAATAAGTATTACTTTTGTTATGCAAAAGTAAGTAATGGGCCCAACTAGATGGCTCATCTGGTAAAAGTTTTTGCCACCAAGCCTGAAGACCTAAGTTCAACCCCAGAGTCCATGTGGTAGAAAGAGAAACTGACTCCCACAAGTTGTTCTCTGACCTCCACATGTATGTGTCCAGAGACAGAAAGAAACAGCAAGAGAGAGGGGGAGGGGGGGAAATGCAAAAATTAAGTAATAGTCTTTAAAAGTTCTAAATCCTAGTCTTTTAATTGAAAGAAAAATAAGTGATAACTCCAAAAGTTCTGCCTTCAATAGCCTGATAACCACAGATTTGGATACAAGCCATCACGCGCTAAGTAGCAAAATGGAGTCCATTAAATATTAATGTACTTCCTGGTCTGCACATTGGCTCAGCCTCATACTAACAATGAGATTTCAGACCAGCTGCTTGGGCTATTTGGATCCTCAGTTTCCTCATCTGTAACAGAGGGAATGAACCTACCTCATAGGACTGTTGTGAAGATAAAATACCAATGCAAACTGCCACAAATTATTAACAAAGAGGAAAAAGTCAAGCTTTGGGTACAGATCAGTGGTATGAGTGCTGTCTAGCATGTTCGAGGCCCTAAGTTCAATTCCCAGCACACACACACACACACACACACACACACACACACACACAGGTTTCTGCAGACCTGGGAAGGAGATAGCTCTGACACTAGGATGCAAGGGAGGCCGAGGTTAACCATGGTTTCAAGAGTGAGACTACATGGGGTTCTAACCCTGGAAAGGCCACTCCCTAGCTTTGAGAATTTGGATGCAAAATTTCTCATCAATTTTTTTTTAACTGTTAAATGGATAAATTAAAAGCACCTATGTTACGGGGCTGCGGTAAAAATCAGTAAAAGCACTGTTGTGTTAGGTGTATTCAGTAGACAGTTACTCTCCACCAAGGACAGGTGTCACTCAAGTCTCCACCCCTCAAAGGAGCTGTCCCTAGTACTTCTCAAGATGAGCATAAAGACAGACCTTTCAAAGGTCTGGGTTGGGGCACATCTCTATCTGTTTCAATCAGTTGCCCAGAACCTCCTTACAAGGGACAAGGGCCACACTAAAGTGCCCTGTGCCAAAACTTGTGACATCCTACAACTATTTTCTGGTCTGTCACTACAACTGGAGACAAGGTTTTTCTTTCATAGCTGGTTTGGCTACCTTGTGGAGATCATTAAGAAGCTCTCTAGCAAGGCAATCTCTGTATTTCTACACAACAGGCTATTGGAGATGGACAGTCCACTATAAAGCTGATCATCATTAAGCAAACTGTAGTCTTCCATGATGGGAGCACCAAAAACAGTGTTGGGGGTATGGGAATGCACTGTGGCCTGTGTCCTAATTCATGAAGCCTGAACGTAACAGAAGGAGAAGGCAGGCACTGAAGGAGAGTGCCAAAAGGGGTGACTAGATCCCCATCTTTTAGAGGAGGCCTCCCAAGGGGTGGTATAATGGGGAACAGTATCTATCCAGAGCCAACAAGATGCTGAGGGCATGTGCTAGCTTGTAGAAGGAAGGAAACCAGCAGGCGCTATGCATCAAGAACCTGTATTTGGCCTCAGATTAATCAGATAGTTTGAGTCCCCTTTCAGCCACTTTCCCTTACGTGCTCCAATTTAACTACATTACAAATTTCTTGTCTCTTTTGTGGATCCAGAAGACCCAAAAAGCTTGCACAGATGTGTGGGTCCTACCCTAGAGCTTCTTACCAAGTAGGTCTGGGATGGGGCATATCTCCCTCAGTTTCAATCAGTTGCCCAGATGACACGTGATGCTGCAGATCTGAGGAACACATTTAGAGAAGTTACCTATCCTAACATTACTGTTTGAAAAACACAATGTGTTTAAGGCTGCCTTTCCCTTTAAAAGAACGCTGACGGTAGTCGAGCCTTTCTGATAAAGTTCAGTGCGCACAACTTGGAAAGTTCCTTAGGGTGGACCCTCTGAGAGGCACTGAGTCAGGAGCTGATGGGTTGCAGCTGCTCTGATGAAATATCCTATAATCAGCGGCTGCTTGTCTTCACAGACCTCCCTTAGCACAAAGGGTTCCCAGCCCAGCTGCCTGCTCCCATCCTGGAGCCGAGCCTCAGCTGGCCCCTCTTCCCTTTGCCTCAGGGAACCGGTGGGCGTGGCTAGGACCTGAGAGGCCAGGCCTCTTGGACTTCCTCTATCTGCTGACGTCAGCTCTGCTCTCAGAACCAGCCTCCATGGTCTAGAGGGAACAGGCTGGAGGCTTTGGTTGCCATGGCAACTGATCCTCTCTCTAAAGGGAGCCCTGGTGTGTGATTTGATGGGTGGGCTACACCATTTCCCCAGGTGTCAACTATTTTACCAGAAGAAAACCCTTCTTTTTGCAGTGGACTTCGCGGGGGGGGGGGGGTTCAAAAATTCCATCGCAAACAGTCCTTGGAAGAGTGTGAATTCCTTTATCAAATGGAGTACCAGCCTCAGAGGACAGGCAGTGAGACCTTACCCACAAAGGGATGCTTACAACAGCAATCTTTGCCTCCATACAATTGCACGGAAGCCGTTTGCGGGGGGGGACACAGTTGTGGCGGTGGTGGGCACTCCCTAGGATGAGAGAGGAGTGGCTGAGGCCACAAAGAACCTGGGTTGGAACTAGTATCTCTCGCTGCAGATGGCTTACTTTTGAAATCTTATGATCAAAAGCTAAGGATGATCGCACCTTACCACACTGCCTGTCATAAAATGGAGGGAAATGAAATGTCCTTTGAAACTGGAATCCTACTGCAAGGCACATGTGTTGATATTTCAGGACAAGAGCACCTTCGTGCATATTTCATTTTCTATTTTATTCTGCTGTCATCTATTTTAAGGCCTTGAGTCGGGCTACACATAAAAGAACTAGAACCAGGATGTTTGGGAAATTAACAGATCATAGTTAGCAAATATTTGGATGGATCATAAAGGAACATCTGCAGAGAGGCTGAGGCTGTGAGTTGTGCGCTGGGGAAGGAGGCCCCTCTCCAAGCTGCCTTGGGTTTCAGGGCTGAGCTGAGCTAAGCTTCCGTGCTCTTGGTGACGCAGTCCAAGAAGCTGCCAGCAGGGGGCACCCTTTTGCACTAAACTCCCTGGCTTTTATAGCTTTGCTCCAGCAGACCTTACAGATAATTGGCATTTTGATTTCTGTAATCCTCTCCTTCTTCCTTCAGAGCAGACACTCCCCTCCAAGAAGTCTTCCTCCCACCTGTAATGAAAATGAACATTTTGAAGGAAGGCAGCTCTTGTGGCAAGAATTAAAAAGCAAAATCTGAAGACGACAGTCAATGAAATTAAATGTAGATTATAAAGAAGGTTGAATGCATGCCCACAAAAGCTAAAAGATGGTCTTGCCGGCTTTTCACAGCCAGCTGAAAGGGCACAAGGAATTCTTAGACTGCCTCATAAAAGTCTGAGTCAATAGCCCACCTGGGCATCGTATAAAACTACCCCGTTATTTAACTTCTCCAGGGTGACCAACGTTACTTGACAGCATGGCTATGGGTGGAAAAGACCGCATATTCTCCTGCCCGTGCATAAATAATTACAACAAATAACCTACTCATTAGCCAAAGCAATTAGCCCCATTTTATACAGTCCCAAAACGTCTGGGTCACAAATAATTCAAGAAAAAACAGAAATGTTCTCTTAAATCCGGAATCTGGTAATATCCGGCATTGCTATTTAGGCATTTTGTTTGTTCGTTCACTTTTTTTTTTTTTTTTTTTTTTTTTGGAGACAGGGTTTCACTATGTAGCCCAAGCTGGCTTAAACTATGTAACCCATTGTGGCCTCAAACCTGTAATCTTCTTGCCTCAACGTCCCCAATATCGAGATTATAGGCATGTTCAGCCACACCTAGCTGAATATTTAAAATAACATATTTCTTTTTCTTTCTTTTGAATAAAGTTAGACAGTTTAGCTATTTCACTTACACTTCACAGCTCAGTAGAGACATTTGGGCAGAATTCTCATTTTAAACTTGTTATGGATTGTGTAATTTCATAGGCATTTTTTCATTTTCTTACAAAGATTTTCTTACTGGAGATATTGCTGTAGCAGATTTCACTGTTCACAAGCCTTCACTGTACACTGTTCGCAGTCACATTTGAAAAGCTGATCGACTTATTAATCAAACTCTTGCAGAACTTGGGTGGCTTCTGTCATTGTTCTGGACACTCTGGAAATGTTAAGCCCTCTGACCTTGGGTGGCGTGGGGGGTGGGGTGTATACTTTATGTGTTGGTCAGAATTTGAACCCAGGAGGTCTGAAGACAAGTCCAAATATTTAACCACTATGCTGTGTTATCTCTTAGGTTAAAAAAAAAATCACCATTAGTATTTGTATCCAGATTCAGTTAGTAAATGGCTATTTTAGTCAAAGATGCCCAAGACCTGGTAGTAAGAGAAGATTCTTGGATGAATATTGACCCTCAATATTCATTTAGTGAGGTGCATGAGCACCCAGTTCACAGAATTGGGATATTTCCCACCCTGCTCAGCTCCATTTTTTTCATCCAACACTAGTTCAAAGAGTTGAGGTCTAGGTAAGTAAAATAAGGAATATAAAAGTTTAGTTCTGTCTGGAACAGGATAGAAGATGGCGATTCTTCCCTTAGGCTTCATTTAGACTCATTTTATTTAAGGACTTTGTCTATAGTATCATAGGAGAAATCCCACTCAACGAATTCCCCAAAAGAAGCCTAACAAGGAGCAAGCTCAAGCTCTCTCTTTTTGGAGAGACACAGAAACATTTAATAATCAATACTGATTGAGGGTTTTGAAAGGAAAACAAAGTTTAAGTGCATTAGAAAATCAGGTACAGACTGAAATTTGCAAGGTTTACAGAACTCTAAGTTCCATACTCCACCTCTGGAGCCAGTACTTTCTAATGTTTGCAAGAAAGAACTGGAAAGTCTGCCCTTGACAAACCCAGAGGACAAAGAAATCAGAAAGAAGAAGCTCAGATGGGCCTGTCCTTGCTCCTCTCATGCCCAGCTCATCATTTCTTCCCACTTCTCATCACAAGTGTTCTCACAAGCTTCCTTTGCTACCCTGGCTGTGACAAGGCCCCCATAGCTTGAGAGAATGATCAGGGGGTGAGCCTAGCCCAAGGTCAACAGACAGCAATTTCCTCAGACCTCCACAGATATGTAAGGACCACCAGGAAGTCCCGTGCATGTGCTGCCTTCTTGGGATTCTCACGAACACATAGGCAAGTTTAAGATAAGACTCTAATGTTACCTCTTTCTTTCATTTCTTGATGGTTTTCTTTTCACCCAAACAGGAGTTTTCACTGATTAGGATCATTTTATTTCAAAATACATAAAGAAGAAGAAATGATACAGAACTTGGTGCTGGGGATTGAGGGCATTAGAAATGTTGAAAAATATCATTCACTAATGACCTGGAGACTCTGCCCTGTGATAAGTGGTCTCATATTTGTAGATCTCAGAGTCCCCCAAAGACAGCTGGAGATCTTTTATCAAAATGATTGAGAGAGAAATCTCAGAGAATTTACTCTATAATCCATGTCTCCACATTTGAGCTCCCAGCATCTGCCCACACTGGGCCAGGAGCCCCAGAGACAATGAGACATGGTTTGGTTTTTGCCTTCAAGGAATTTCTGATCTATGGGGAAGGAGAGTCAGGAAACCAGCCTTCACATGGTATGTACAACACTGTAAGGAGACCATATCAAGGACACTATGGGTACACAGGGGAACTCAGGGTGAGCTCCTAACCTAGATGGAGCTGTCCCTAGAGAGGTCATGCAAACCATTTGGCCCTTTTAACCCAGGAGTCTAGAATAAAGAGTGGCTAGGGAATGGTTTCCTTCTCATCCAAGCAGGACTGTTTACTGCATCGAAGCATGAAAGCACACCAGGTGACTGGAACTTCAAGGGCCAAGTCTTATTCATGAGGAAACCATGGCAGGTCTTAGAGGTGATGCTGAAGAAAGAACTTTAACCTCCAGGTGTAAGGAAACAGCTAAGGTAGAAGTTTGGGAGTAATATCATCAGATCAGGATCTGAAAAAATCATCATGGCAAGAGGCAGCAGCTTGTCAAGAGCCAGTGTAAAGAGAGAAAGGCTACTTCCTGGGCTTACTCTACCTTGCCATCCCCATGAGAGCATCTGCTTTCCACTAAGAGTCTTCACAGTCCAGGCTTACAGGAGCCAACGGCAGGGTAAGCAGCCCACACATTACTTACAGCTCCTCTCAAGGAAGAGGTGACAGCCTTACACCTTCTTCTGGAATCAGGGCTGGAGTGTGACTCATTTTGATCCAAGACCAGGTCACAAGAGGCCTTACAGTTTCCATTTTCACAGCGTTGGAACTATCATCACCATCTAACTCTGGTTCAGTGTCCTTAAGGTTGAGAGACTGAACAGAGAGAGAGAGACTAAGCATCAAGTCATCCCAGCAATCTCATCACATATGATGACCATTCTTTGCCAGCCAGTCATCAACATACCTGCCCACCATTGGTGGCCACACTAGAGACCCCAGGCAAGATGCAGAAGTGGATTCCACTGAATCCACTGCGAATTACCAAATCAAGAGCCAGTTGATGGCTGTTGCTTTACACTACTTTGCCTTTGCTGGTTAGTGACAGTAGATAAGGGGGCCTCCTCACTACTGTAGTTCATGAAGCCTGGAGCTGGACAGTAAGCTGTCCAGAATGTCAGTGGAATGAATGCTGTCTGGAGGGTACTATGCTCCTATGCCCTGTGAAGAAAGGGTTTCTGCTGGGCTCATCTGAGCATCCTTGCTTCCAGAGTGCCAATTAGGATGCCTAACTCTCTACCTTATAGCTAACTATAAATGCACTCCCCTGATTGATGGGAGATCAATATTAATTAATAATTCATAGTATGGTCAGACTTTTTCACATGTAATCACAACTTTAAATCTCAAGAAATGCTCCCAGAGATAGCTAGGAAGGAATTTTTGCTTCAAATCCTGCTTTAATTTTCACAGAACACTATCTAATGGTCTCTCGGAATTTGTGGGAGGTGTATGAAAAAGTCGCAACTGGCCATAGATGCCATGCTTCTCCCAGGGCAGGACGCTACCCCTTCAGAATGTGGCTTTCATGTGACCAGACTCCATCACGGGCTCAGACAAGGAGAAGATAAAAATGAGTGGATATTTGTGGCCTCTTCTAGAAACCACTCGGACTCCATCTGGTGCAGGGTGGGGGAGGGACTCTGAAGGAGGTGATGGAAACCGAGCTGATGTTATGAAATTCACCGCATCGAAATTCCTGAGTATACATCAAAAGGGAAAGAGCCTTGTTGCCACACACTTGAACTCATTTTGAACCTGCAGGAATTCTCTGTAGCATTCTACCCTGAATTATTTTGGTTTCATAAATCTAACATTAAGTTCCTATCTTTCTTCTGTCAACACATCATACCAAAATGGCTAGATAGACTTTTATCAAATTGAGAGGATATGTTTGGGATGTCCTGACTTGAAAAATTAAAAACAAGTGGCAAGGCTCACAACCATGCAAGCCACTTTGGGGAGGTAAAAGTGAGAGTCAAGAGGTACTTGTAACTTGGTTGGAAAGGTGACCAGAGGACACAGGAAGTCAAACGTGAATCCCCTCAGGGCTCCTACTGTGGGCATCAGTCTAGATGGAGTCGCTTGTCATGACGTGCCATCTGTAATATCCTCCAGCATGTTTAGAAGCAGGGATTCATTTATTTAACCCTGACCTAGCAACTAGGAGACCAATGTGTATGTAGAATCAATTCCTGAGGGCAGTGTCCCTGGCTGATGTACTCTTTAAAAACAAAGATGTATTCCAACCTAAAATGAGAGGTCTCATACTTTTTCTGGTAAGGCTTTTCCTTTTTGGACAATAAGGTAGCTCAGAGCCACAAAAAACACAAGTAACTCACTTTGCTGTACCAGATTCCCATCAGAGGCCCCCAGAAAACATAGTCATGTGTCTGGTGTGGTGTTCTTGACTTATCTGGGTATCCACAGACACACCCACAGACATTTAATAAACATCACTTGAATAAATGAAGGAATGAATGGATGGGTACACAAATGAGTGAATGGATGTGTTACCTGAGGTGCTTTGAAAAGTATAGCTGTGCCCTTCACAGAAAGCTGAACTTGTTAGCTACATTTCACATTGAATAGCATTTTTACTTCCATTGTTTAAGAGAGTGTTGAATATTTTCAAACTATATAGGGATTCAAACCATAAAGCCATAGCTATAAATGGCAGATTATACTGCTTCCGTAATACTTTTCAGAAGAACTGTTTATCTCACGTTTAATATTGGCAATGCCACGATTCCTGCAATGAATTGACAAATAGTTCAATACACCTCATTTAGAGCCATTATAGGGCATTTCATCAAAGATCTGGTTATGAATGTCTCCAAAGAAAGAATCAATGAGATTTTTATTATGGTTGGGAGAGATTTCTTCAAGACAAGAATATCCCTATACAATGAAGGTGACTAAAATAAAGAGTGACCAGGGCAAAGGGCATGTTCCATTTTATACCACTGAAGGCAAACATAATCTCTAATTTTATAATAGTCTCTTCCCACATATATTATCCATGTAATTGTTTAGGTTTCAAAACCCACTTGATAGCAGTTTTACAAGCGGCAGAAGGAGACTGTTCTCTGGAGTCTGTGCTCTGGGACTGCCTCAATGAGAAAACAGCCTTGTAATTAGCACATTTGGTACATTAGCGATAAAGCACTCCTTGGAGGGCAAGAAGGCCTGCAGCTCGCCAAACTCCTCTCACAGCAGTGCCAGTGTGAGGTTCAGGTGGCTCCTCCCTTTGTACCATTGGGTCAGGATTCCCCAGAACTGTGCTCTTAATTAAAGATCTCAGGAAACACGGTGCGTTGAATAACTTGTTTGTATGCTTTCTGTGTACAAAATGCGCTAACTTAACTTTAATGTAGTTCTATTTAGTCCCAGAGAGTTTTATAATTTAATAAGAAAATCATTCCTAATCAGTTTTTACATCTTTCTTTAGTTTGTAGCTGAAAATCAGTAATTTGGAGGAAATAATAAAATTTCCGAAACTATAGCTTCGTGTGTGTGTGTGTGTGTGTGTGTGTGTGTGTGTGTGTGTGTTCTGTATATAGTCTAAGGAGTCTAAGACTATAGTCTTCTTAGCTTTGTTCAGTCCTTTAAATACTTCTTTCACTGATTATTCTTTGTACAAATCACAGAAGCACATAAAGCAAGCATTTGAGGTTTCCTATAATGTCAGGTCAAGGTTCTTTGATGCAAGCCAGAGAAATAGACCCGGTAATGTATGTGGATTATGAGAAAGACAGAGGAGAGAACAAAAGGACAGGCACCCAGCAGTGCCAAGAGCCTTCCCATCAGAGCCCCAGACTCCACTCCACCAGCCTTCATCTCTCAGGATAGGGAATTTGATTGGCCCAGCTCGGGTCTACTTCAAGTCAATCAAACATAGTCAGGAACCCGGGGGAGGAAACTACAGACAGGATCATTAAGTACAGTCTGAGTGACCATCTTCCTCATGTCCACTATTCTCCAGACTCTCCCTAAATGATTTTTCTGGTATCATACTTACCAATGGTGCTCATATTTTTTTCAGAATAGGCTGGACAATGGCAACACTTGACACTGGTGAACATTTACATTTTAAAATAGTTGCTATACATTATTATTAGCAGCACATTCTTATAAATAACAGAGAGTATCATCTATCAAACTTTTACTGACTTCTAATAGTAAGTTACCACTTACACTGTGCTTACATTGTGCTGGGCTGATGCTAAGAATTTTGAACAAATTATCTTATTCACACAACAAATCAGCAGGTTCATATTAGTATCATGTTTGTCAAATCATTCAAATAATAAACTTAAAAATAAATAATAAAGTTATAAATTATAAAATAAATTTAAAACTTGGTTGATACCTTGTATGTGGACTCCTTTGAACTTCCCAAGACCCTGATGAAATCGTAATTACTGATAATAATACACAGACAAGACTGCCAAAGAGTAAAATGAGTATGCCCTGCATCTATGAACAACCCAACCTTCATCTCCTAGCTGCTTGTCCAATGTTCCTTTACAGTTAACAGAGCTTGAGGGAATCTACTGGTAAGAGCATTTCTAGTGCTTTGACAATCTTTGACAAGCTCAGTTTTATGCATTGTAGATTCAGAGCAATTACAGAGAGAAACTCTTCCTGGGCTCATTTGTTTATTTTCTTTGATTTGGAAGAGGGGGAAAGAACTAGTGAGGGTAAGGCCTAAATCACCGTAAGAGACAAGGTTATGTGACTCTCTCCTACTTCCACGGCTGCAGTGAGAGGCAGAGACAGCAGAGCCCTGCCACCACCCCGTGAAGCGTTGAGTCCTCACCATTTCCCAGCCAGCAGGAAGGAGAATGAAGGAAGTTGAGGATACAAATGGAGCCAAGGCTTTCAACCCAGAATCTGTAAGTCTCTCTCTCTCTCTAGCTTACATCCTATTGGTTCAAGTTTTGTCACATGACACACATAACTGCAAAGGCAGCTGGAAAACATACTTTTGCACCAAACAGACATGGCTTGCCCAGAACTCAGGAGGAAAGGTGTCATTTCTGACACAAGTAAACCAGGAATAGTCTTAGCTATTCTTCCTGTGATCAATCAGAACTTTAAAAAAAAAAAAAGCTGTCCATACTTAGGGCAGATCTAGGTTTTCTTGAACTTTATTCAGTCAAGGTGAGACTAAGAGTAGACTTTGTCAAGAAAAACAGTACGAAATTATCTAACTTTTAAACATGTTACATGTTTTTTAAAAACCAGCTCTTAGGAACTGTCAGGGCCTTGCATAGATGGGCTTTGTACAGCTAGGAGTCCTGAAGCTTAAGCCTTCTTAGTTCGAGGAAAACCAATTTATAGCCACCACTGTTGCATTTTTAAAACTTATTCTTGCAAACTTTGATCATAGGAAAGTCATTATGCATCTAAGATAAATAGCTGGGCGAATGACAGAAGCAGTCTGTTTCCTAGGAGCCAACCCTGTGTAGTGTGGGGCCTGGCTACCCAGCTGATGGTTCACAAGCCTTTAGAAGGCTACACTGACCAGTTGGTCTCCACCTGGCCATAAGCAAGCACAGCCACAGTAACAGTCCAGAGGAAGGAAATGGTTTGTGAGTGTTTGCTTCATTGTATTTAAGCTGGGCAGTGAGAGCTGGGGCCACAGCTGGGTCTCAATCGCGACCATTCTGACCCACAAGTCCTGAGTCAACAGAATGAGCCAGTGGGCAGGGCTAGGTTCTCCTCCCTAGAGGGAAGATTCTGATGCAATCTTTGTGAAATGTTCTCTGGTCTGCTCCATGTCAAGAGCCTGAAGCCGAAGGAAAATAATCTGTCATTATAATTTGTCCAGAGAAAATAACAAAATATGTCAGATTCAGTTTTACTGAAAACCTTCACTGAATGGAGGAAAGAAAGCTGGTTGCGGGTGTTCACTTCCCAGAATGCACGTGGCCTCTAGCTACTCCCAACATGCACACTTCTCAGCACAGCTCCAAGCTCACTCATTTCATTTATTCATCCCAAAACAATTTTTACCTGCTCTAGGCCTAAGGATGTTGGAATGTGCGAGGAGAGAGCTTTGGCAGCAGGGACCCACACACCGCAGGGCAAGAAGGGCTATACCAGAGTTCAGTGTCGGGCCATGGGAGGTCAAACCTAGTCTTGGTCAGAGGGGCCGCCAACAAAAGAGAACACTGGAGATTAATCACCATGAAATCCTCTCTCCTTGGCTCTCTAAGTTCAAGTGGTGAGCACCCTCTACAGAGCATGGGCTTCCATCCATATGACACCTATCACATGTTCCTGCATGATACTGTGAAATGACCTTCTCTCTTCCACTTCATCTAAGAGGCATATGAACAAGCAGCCATATGTAAAGCACACTAATATTTCTAATATCAAGCCTCTATTTTAAGTCAGGCCTTTTATATATTTTGTTTCATTCAAATCCGTGTTTCAAAGATAAAAAACTGAAACTTCAAAGAAAAAAGAAAGCTTGGGGAAAGTTGTCTAACGCATGTGACTAGTCGTGGTTTAATGAGGATTTGCTGTTGGTTATCTCTGACTGCAAAGCACCATGCTTTCTAAAGATCAGACTTACTTATCTCTCCCTTATCTCACAGTATAGAAACCCCTTGATCATTCCTTATTAGTAAGGGAATCTTTCTGCTGAAATGTCAGTCTCACTGGACTGCTCTTCATGGGCCTCAGATTAGTAACAAGAAAACCTACCACAGCTGATTCTCCTAATAGAGACATCCACCAGCTCAGGAAGAGGATTCAGAATGATGGCTTTAGCAACGGTCATTAAATAATGATCGCTTGGCAACAACTTTGACCTTAACCCCATTAGAAAAAAGGCATTCTGGCAAGAAAACACTCCAGTCCATGCTCAAACCTGTGCTCTGCACTTTGATTTCTTAAGAAGCAGCAGCCCCTTCCCTAAAAGAAAGAGAAAGCAAGGTTACTGGAGGTGTCTTCCCAGTGTAAACAGATTTGTGCATTGACTGCAGACATGATTTAGTTGGGCTAATTGCAGACAAACCAAAAGCATTTTTTAACTAAATTTGACTATATTTTTTTCTTAATCAAGCATGGGAAAAATATTATCTAGTATTCCTTAGTGTTCTTAGAAAAGATTCATCTATCTTCCATTCTAAATAAAAAGTAAGTAGATATTTTTCAGTTAGTATTCACATTCCAGCCACTAAATTTTACATAATTGGGACTGGAGAAATGGCTCAGTGGGTAAGAGGGCATATTGGTCTTGCAGAGGACCCAAGTTCATTTCCCAGCACCCACACCAGGCAGCTCTCAACCACCTGTAACTACAGGCCAGAGGATCTGATATCATCTTCTCACCTCTGTGGGCACTAGCACACATGTACACAGACACACATATATACACATAATTGAAAATTAAATAACTTTTTAAATCCATGTGGTTATTATGGAAATAATATATAATATTGAGAAGTTTTTAAATCTTGGCCTTAACCCACATGATATGCATTGTTCTTGCCTCAAAGTTCAGCAAGCTGGATGATTCCAAACTGACTTAGGATTTTGTGTATTCACAGAAACCCTCAGGTCTGTCTTTTGGTGTTCTTTCCAGGCCCTTATCTCTACTCCAGAAAGACCAAACCTCATATCAAATATTTGAAGTACTTTATGGTAATAGTCACACTTTTAATGGACTCCAACTCGTGTAAACAATTAAAAATCCTAGCATATTCTAAGACAGAATTGTTCTCAAAAACTGTCCTATGATGTAGAGCTTTTGGCCATTCCTAGTGGAGCAGGAGCAGGTGAACTGAATCAACAAGCTGTGAAGAGAGGTCAGCCTTCACAGGACTGACTTGGGCGAAAACAGTAGGTCTTATCAGTTTGCTTAAATATGAATAGACTCTTTGGCTCTCAACTCTAATACACTTAATACTTTCCAGTATTTGTTGAAGAGCAAAGTCAGGCCACTTTTGTTGTTTTCAGGCTTGAGCATTTTACTTGCCTTTTTAAAATGAACTTTAGCATCATAGAGTTCATGAATTTCTGCAGACATGCTTTCTGGTTGAAGACACTGAGGCCGCGAGAAGTGAAATGGCAAACCCAGGTTCATATCTCTTTAGAAAAGCCAAGGTGAGAAGCTGGACCATCAAACCAGGATTTCTCAACCTCAGCACTATCAGTGTTGAGCAGATGGTTCTTTCTTGGGAAAAGGGCCTTTGTTCTGTCTTACAGTCATTTGAAAAATAAATATCAAGGCTGGGAAGATGCCTCAGTGGGTAAGGACACTTCATGCCTAGCCTGGGACTCATATTATGGAGAGAGAGAAAGGATTCCCACAAGTTGTCCTCTGACCTCTACAGGCACTGCACAGCACGCATAAGCCCACATATACATACATACATACACACACATACACATAGACAAGTAATTAAGTATAAAAATAAATGAAAACTGAATATCCATTTCACCCTGAATCTGCTATTATGAATGAGGTAGTTCCAGGCTGATTTCTGCTCTACTCCTCTTTCCCACACAATATGGGAAGCACATGATGTTCATCACCATCCATGCCCTCTTACCTTTGATGTCAATGTCCCAGCATCCCAATGTGACAACCAAATTCATTTTCATGTTTTCTGAAATTAACCCAGATGAGACCCTGCTCCAGACCTACCTTGACTTGCCAAGTGATACCTTAGCCCCACACCAGTCCCCAGGATGCCCAAGCTTCAGCAGGGTCCGTTGCAGATAAGCCCATGCTTTGTCTTGGGAAAAATTATATTGCACTAGAAAAGGCAACAAGCTTGAACAGGAGGCCGATTTAAATTCAAATCATGGCTGTGCCACTCAGTCATTTGGGGCCCTTGGATGCTATTTTTAACTTTCTGAGTTCCATTTTCTCAACTGCAAGTGGGAGTTACAAAGTGACTTCCAGGGTAAGCTATTAAGTCAACAGTCTATAAGAACTATGACACAATGTCTAGCACATTAGAAGAGAACAACGTTAATTCCCTCTCACTAATCATGGAATCAAAACTACTAGAAAAGAAGGTTTTACCAATGGGAATCCAGTGGAGCTGTAACATAGATCTTGCTCTTCTAAAGGACCCGGGTTCAGTTCCCAGCACCTACATGGCAGCTAACAATTGTTCATAGCCCATTTCCAGGGGCTCCAATGCCCTCTTCTGGCCTCTGTGGGTGCATGTATATACATGCAGGCAAAACACTCATACACATTAAAAAATAAATAAATAAATAGATTGAAGTTTATTTCCAACCTCCTTTAATAGCTTTCCTATTTCAGCATTGTATTTCAATGAAATTTAAAAGTTCTGTATACATAAAGATATTTAGTGCAGGGGCTGGAGAGATGGCTCAGTGGTTAAGAGCACTGGCTGTTCTTTCAGAGGACTTGGGTTCAATTCTCAGCACCCACATGGCAGTTAACTATCTGTAACTCCAGTTCCAGGGGATCTGATGCCCTCTTCTGGCCTCCATGGGCATTACATGACACAGATGTACTTACATACATGCAGACAATACACTTATACACACAAAATAAAAATAATAAATAAAATATTTTAAGATATCTAGGGCAAGTTTATCTACAGTAATACACCATCATCACCTCTACAACCAACAACAAAAACTTAGAAATAACCAAATATCTGTTCTGGATTAAATCATGTTCTCAAAGAAAAACTAAGTGTTAACCGACAGTATCTCAGATGTGATCTTGTTTAGAAATAGGGCCCATGGGGCTGGAGAGATGGCTCAGCAGTTAAGAGCACTAACTGCTCTTGTAGAGGACCTGGGTTCAATTCCCAGCACCCATATGGCAGCTACAAACCGCCCTTAACTCCAGTTCCAGGGGAATCTGAAGCCCTCTTCTGACCTCTGTGGCATTGCATGACATGGGTTCACTCACATACACGCAGGAAATACACTTATACACATAAAATAAAAATAATAAGTAAATTTTTTTAAAAAAGAAAAGAAATAGGGTCTTTGGGACTGGAGAGATGGTTCAGTTGGTAAAGAGCTTGTCACATAAGTATGAGAACCTGAGCTGGATCCCCAGCAATCATTAAAAGCCTGCCATGGAGGCACAGGCCTGTAGTCCCAGCACTGGGGAGGTGGAGGCAGGAGGCTCCAGGGACTTGGTGGCCAGCTAGCCTAGCCTAATTGGCAAGCTCCAGTTTCAGTGAGGGACCCCATCTTAGGAAAATAAGGTAGAACACAATTGAGGAAGACAGTACATTGACCTCTGGCCTATACGCACACAGACATGCATAAATGAGGGAGGATACACACAACAAGAAGGAAGGAAGGAAGGAAGGAAGGAAGGAAGGAAGGAAGGAAGGAAGGAGGGAGGTTTAATGTTAAAGTAGCAAAAAGCCCCAGAAAGAGGGAGGGAGGGAAAGAGCGAAGGAGGGACGGATGGAGGGAGGGAAAAGAAATGAGGATCTTTGCAGATATTGTCAAGATGAAGTCTTCGAGGATGGTCTCAATCAAAATGAGTGTTTTCTTTATGCGAAAGGGGAATCGGACATTGCATAGGCTGCACAGGGGGAAGATTACATGAAGAAATGCAGGGAAAAATGTTGTGATGAATGAGGATTGCAGCAAGCCAAGAAATGCCAACAAACCACTAGAAGCTAGGAAAAGGCAAGGAATTCACCTGCAGATTTCAGAGGGAAGAGAGCTCTATGGGTACCTTGACTTTAGACTTTCAGTTTACAGAACTATGAGATAATAAATCTCTGGTTTCGTAAGTCACAGTTTGTGGTGCTTTGTTAGATCAACCATAGCAAACAAATATGATACATGATGAGAGGGGAATACTTTATTCAGTTGTTGCTGTCGATCTTAGGAAATATATTCACAAAAAATTACATTTTACATGATTTCAAGAAACAGATAAATATTACAGCAAATGAGATAAATATTATAATTGATCAAATAGCATACAAAATGGTATATACTTTGAATATAATACTATTAGGGCAAGGGTCAAAATAGATGGATTGAGGCCAGGGCCAAACAGAGCCCATGGCATGGTACAAACCCTGTAGCTCCCGTGAGAGTCAAGGTGAGGAACAACAAATCAGTAGAGAAGCCCTCCAGCCTTTCCCAAGCTTGCTATAAATGATCCCACAGAGCCTCAGCCTTAGGGACCAGCCACAGTCACTGCGGTACTAAGCCCCCTCAGCAGCTACCTTCCCAGGAAGTCACCAAACCAACAATTTTACAACAGGGACCAACATGAATCCCAAGCAGATCTGTAAAGTCAAAGCCCAGATCTTTCTATGAGAAGAGCAGAAGCAAACAGGAATCTGAGCCCACATTACCTGTACCTGTGTGTGAACATCTATAAAAACGGATTAACTGATTACACGAGAGTAAACACACCAGTCAGAAAAAACCTACTGTTAACAATGTTTTCATGCTGCCAAGATGCACTGGGGAGTCAGGAGGAAGACCAACTTAGTTTTACATAAAAGCTTACACTTTATTTTACACATTTAAATATTTTATGAGAAAATTTGTGATGCCACAATATGGGTATATAAAGGTTGAAAGAAAATATTTAAAGTGAAAGCAATTTCTCAAAATTTCTGCATTGTGGGGATTTGTTTTATTGTTTGTTTTTGTAAAAAAAAATCCTCCCTAGTAAGTTTGTCTCTAAAGAAGGTTCTATAACTGATGCAACAGAAGCAAAATAGCAGTTTTACAATGACACCACCCAGATTCTTGGCACATAAATATCTTTCCAGTCAAAGCCTGGTTCCCATATAAAAGCTTCAATAAGATTAAAGAGGCAAAAAGTTTTGCCTTTTCTTAGTCTTCAGTTCATCCAGTTTTCTGGAACGATGGAGAATAAAAGAGAGAGAAATGCAGTGGCTCAGAACTTCTTCCCTACATCACTCACCCCACCTGTCTGTGGGTAGTCTGCAACCACCATCAGTGAATATCAGCCTCAACCTTCCTCACTACCCAGAACTAACATGTTCCAAAGAACCTGGAGAGCCTTACCCTCCACCTGCCCACACCCATGATCATTTTTCCTTTCACACTTTTCAGAGCTCACATGACACCTCCAAAAAGTAATTCAAACTCAGTGTGAAAGAACTGTGTGCATGGTTTGGTTTCCTTGTTTCCCTCCTTTTGAGGGGGAAGGTCAGCTGTCCCTTCCAGGGTGACTGAGAATGGAGCTAGTTTCACAATGGGTGCTGTCCAGGGTATGTAGGATGAAGGGTACAATGGCACGGAGGTCTTCCTCTCTGGGAACATATGTTCCCTCAGCAGGGCAGGTACCAGGAACCCAGGCACCAAGGACTCATTCCATTGGTCCTCAAGATGCCTGTTCCTTCGGGAATCATTTCTTCCTTTTCTTTATTTCTTTTATGTGTATGAGTGTTTTGCCTGCACATATGTAAGTACACCACATGCACTCAATGACTGTGGAGGCCAGAAAAGAGTGTGGGTTCCCCCTGAACTGGAGGTACAGACGGACAGTTGTTAGCTGCCATGTAGGTACTGGGAATCGAATCCAGGTCCTCTGCAAGAATAACCGGAGCTCTTAACCACTCACCCATCTCTCCAGGCACAGCAATCACTTCTTAAAATGCATCCACTGTTGGTGGAAATGCCACCCTCACTCTTGACCAACTACCTCTCCTCTGGGATTGACTGACCAGGACTGCACAAGGCCTAAGTGGGACAGGCACCAAGGTGAGCACTGGAGAGCAAGTTGAACCAAGCAGGTAGAAAGAGCTGGGAGAAGAAATATGGGCATGATCACCTCACATTGTACTTAGTCCTTAAATGACCATTGTGTTTAGTACTTAAACACAGTACCTTATTTAATTCTCTTGATAATCCTCTGAGTTAGTAATTTGCTCAAGGTCATCCAAATTGTGGATGAATTAGAACTCAAGCCTTTCAACTTGGAAATCTGCACACTCCTTATTCTATGTGTATACTGGTAAGTACACAACATATTTACTAAAAGCACTAAAATTAATTCTAGCTCATTTGCTTTTTAGATTGTAGGATGTTATCCTAAGAAATAAATCATAGACATACACAAAGATTTCACTATAAAAAATAATGCTAGTCACTAATGATTTAGCTAGAAAAAAATTAATATTTATTACTGGATGATTAACTTAAAGATAGCTGTTTATTCCATACATTAAAATATTCTGTGACCATTAAAATGATGTAGAAGGAAATGGGATGACACAAGCGTTCATAATGTGCTAGTATTTTATTTTGTCTGTTTTAAGCATGTGTTCTGGTAACTATTGTTGCATAACAAATTATCCTAATTTCTCTGTATTGTTTTTCTTAAAAATGTATAGGTTGGCACTGTTGCACTCAGGAGGTAGAGGCAGGAAGAGCTCTGTAAATTGGAGGCCAACCTGGTCTACATAGTGAGTTCCAGGCTAACTACAGCTCTACAGTGAGACCTTGTCTCAAAACAGCAACAATAACAAAATGTATAGGTCAGGAATTGAAAAGGACCCGCTGGGTGTTCTTATAAGAGCTCTTTCTAGCATCTGTAGTAAAACGAAAGACTGCTGCAGTCAATGGCAGAACTTCCTGTGCTGCATAGTCAAGATGGCTGTTGGCAGGTGGAGCTTGGATTATTAACTACAGCTTATGCTTGGCCAGTTCTTACAATGTGGGCTTTTTCACAAAATGGGGGATTCAGGCATCTGGACTCGCATGATCCCTCAGGACCCCAGCACAAGCACAAGGGGGAATGAGGCAGAGGTTGAACCCCAATTTTTGGCCTAGCCTTTGAATGCCCAAAGACTCACCTGGGCCCACATTCTATTGTAAATAAACAAATCACAAATCTGTCTAGACACAAGAAGGCAATGGAGTACCAAGTCATTTACAACTACTTTTTAAGCTGCCTTAGCACATAGAAGCTTTATTCAATACAGCTATGTTTTTGTCAAGGTCACATGTGATCAGGAGGGAAAAAAAAAACCTTAAAAACCTAAGATCATAAATAAATTTCTGAGCAATTTTCTTTTGAATTTGGATAGGTTTTATTTTTATTTTTAACTGATCTTTCCATACCAAATCTCTATTAATTTTTCTAATCACAAAAATCAAATAAAAATATTTAATTTCTAAAATTTGTTAAGAGCTGTTAGGCACCACCACCCCCCCATATACCATCATCCAAAATCACCAGAGTATTCTATCTCACATGAATTCATCCTAGACCACTGATGACCTGCCACACCTAGCAATCCATAAGAGACTTGGAAACCTGTTGTGGGATGTGATCACACTGTGTCCTTCTCAGGAAACACATTCAGAAAAACCCAGAAGCCCCTACGGCTACAATCACACTACCTTGAATATGGCTTTTTTTTCTCTCTCTCTCTCTCATAGAAAGTAAAAAGAAAAACAAAAAAAATAAAACCCTGTAGTAATTTCAGCTTTTGAGAATGTTTCTTTGGGAAGAAAAAAAAAAAGAAAAAGTGAAGGAAATCTGTTGAGTTAAAGGCTCTCAATTAGTTATGTGAGGACTGGGAAGATCCGTTCATTTAGGCTGCCTTCAACATCAGTATCAACGGCTTTACACAGACAGATGGGATGTCCTTCACTTAGTGGGTGGGGGTTTACACAAAACCCAAATATCCACAAAAGTCTCAGAGCCTAGACTTCATTAATGACCCTCACTTTTTCTTTCCTCATCCCCTGAAAACACTTAAAAACTAAGGTCACCAGCTGTTGCATGGCATCAAGAACTAAAGAATTTATGGCAAGAGCCCTATTTAATTACAGCTCATGAAATTGATCCTGTGGTATTGCAGACCTTATATATAAATATTATTTATATCCCCAACTTTCAGGAAAGCAAGGTCTATTTCCCAGCCTTGCCAGAGGTCAGGGATCTGCCCCCAATGTTAAACATAAAAGGTGTTGTATAACATAGCTAAACAGATTATGGGCTGGTGTGCAGACATGGTTTTCTTCTCCACACAACTATAACTCTCCTTCTCTGACAAAGGAGAAAGAACTCCATTCAGTACACATCTCCTTAGGCCCCTGAGTACCTGTCCAAAGAGTGCATACTTAATTCAGAGGGCCTTGGGAACCCAATTGAGGGCTTGCCAAAAAAGGAACAACACAATCTGAACTATATCTTAGGGAGATTAAAGATGAAATTAGTAAAATGATAAACAAAACCACATAAATCTAAAAATCTGGTTCTTTGGAAAGACAAATTGAATGGATGAAGTTCTCCCAAGCTTGACTAAGGAAACTAATTGCTAACCAGTAAGATCAGGATTATGAAAAGAGCATAATGACAAATTCTAGAGACACTTACAAGACTACAATAAGATATTACATGTAAGGTACACAACACACTTGAAACCTAGAGGAAACAGATGACATCTGTAAAAATACTATTTTTCAGAGTTGATCCAAGGAGAAGAAGTGACTATGACGAGACCATGAGTGCCAAAAGGCAGCGAAGGATTGCCTATGGGTGAATCTAAGACATTGCTGGGTTGGAATTGTTTATAAAGAGTAACAAAAAAGTGCTCGACTTGGTTAATTGTGTGAAAAGACTGCTTTTACACAGAAGGACGTAAAGAGAAGGAATTGAGTGTAGGAGAAAAGGGATGCATCAATGTGGGAGCATCTCTAAGGTCTATCTAAATAGAGATGTACATCTAAGTGTCATAACATAATGGACACCTGCTGATGACACCCTGAGACTAATTAGGATGGTGCCATAGTAGGCAAGATGAAAATAAGTTGTATTTAATCTCCTTCATATTATTTTAGATTTTAGAAATTTGTGTCATTTTATAATGTACAAAATGTATTAGTGCCTTAGTTCTAAGATCCTAAATATACATATGGAGTAGTGAATGATAAAACAATTTAGTAATATGGATGATCAACTATTTAGACATCCAGACAGTAGAATATTATTCAGCAATAAAAAGCCACATGGCACTAAGACACACAACATGAGTGAATCTCAAAATCATCATGTTGAATGAAAGAAGTATATACTGTGTGATTCCATTCATATAAAAAGAGAGAAATGCAAATAGCCAGTGGAAACTAAAAAGCAGACTGATGGTAGCCTGGGACAAGGGGCAGAGAGACGTATCCATCGCAAAGACTCAGGGTATAATTTGAGGTGTTGAGAGCGTTTTGTATCTTGACTATGGAAGTGGCTCCACAGGTGTACACATCGGTCCAAATACATTGAGTAGAATATTTTAGGTGCATGCAATTATACACATTATGTCTAAGAACAGTTGATTTTTAAAAATCTGATAGCAAAAGAGGCCCTAGAACCTCTGTTCCTCAGCTGTGTTGTACTGTAGCTGCAAAGAACACCCAAACCTTAGTGATTTATACCAATAAGTTTTGTTTCTGGCTTATGTTAAGTGTTGACAAGTGGTCAGTTGTGACTCTGCTCCATTCAACTCCCCCACTCCAGCAGCCATTCCATATACCTCACACCCATGACTGAGCTTCTTACTGACCCATCTTAAAATGAGCAGACAGCCAAGAATCATTGGGGACATGATGAAGACCTTTAATATGAAGAAATGAAGTCAAAACAAGCAAGTAGAAGATGAGAATGTTGTAGAAAACAGATTGTACAAGGAGGAAAAGACTTAAAATTATGCTGCTTTACCAAAACAGCTCTGTTAGAACACACCAGGAGACTCTTTTCTTCCTGGGAGATGTAATTTATATTCAGTGTGTTAAATATATTGAAAAGTGATACTTACAATTTAAAGCAAAGGTTTAGTTGAATTCAGTGATAAGTACATATGTATTAAATAACAATAATGGTCTAGTAAAAGCAAATATAACTATAAGCTCCATGAAAAACAAAATATTACAGAGTAGGGATGAATAAGCATTTACATGGATACCTAAGTAAACATTTACATAGTCTAAATTATTTAAACATAACACAAATGTTGACAGTGATCAAATTACTGGAGAACCATATTGAGGGGCTAAAGACCCAAGAAGGGTCTGTATGTTTGGAAGTAGAGTGCAAGTCAAAACATCTTCCAAGCTGAAATTCAATGCGATAAATAATGTCTGAGGCTGAAAAATAAAAGTGGTTCTCATGTATGTATGTATGTATGTATGTATGTATGCAATAAGATGACAAATTTCAAGCAAACAAAAACACTATTCTCGCCTACAAGGAGAGCAAAGAATCAAGACAAAAGATGGGCAAAGGTGATTTACCATGAATATGGAACCGAGAGGAAAGAAAAACTACTTCTGCCCAAGAATCTCAGGAAAGACTTCACAAACAAAACAGAGCAAGTGACGGGGGAATCTTCGTTACCCATTGTGCTCTTCTTTTCATAATAGAATATGCTACCCACATTCCATGTGCATTTTCTAATCTGTGTGTGGTGTATGATATGTGTGAACGTGTGGGGGGTATATGTGAATGTATGTGTGTGTCCACAGAGTGAGCACACACATGCAATTAGGCATGAATGGAGATCAGAGGACAACTTCAAGAGTCAGTCCTCGCTTCCCACTTTGAGAGGGCATCTTTAGTTTGCCACCGCATGCAGCATGTACCACATGTACAGCACGAACAGTACGGACGGCACACACAGAAGGCTAGCTGGTCCTCAGCTTTCTGAGCTTCTCCTCTTGTCTCAGCACCCCCATCTTACCCTAGGAGTGCTGGGATGACAGACATGCCCTACCATGCTGGCTTTACATTGCTTCTAGAGATCCAAACCCGGGTCCTCGACCTTGCACAGCTAGTACATCGCCCACTGAGTCATCTCCTCAGTCTATACATGCATTTCTTTTCTTTTTAGTATTAATTTCATTTTCTTTTATAGTACTGAGGATCAATTCCAGGGCTCACACACGCTAGGCAAGAGCTTTATCACTGAGTTTTAACTGGGTGCGCTCGCTGGAGTCTATTTGTCAGCTTTCCTTCCTACTAGTAAGAGCTTTGTTACTGAATTCAAAAGGACACAAATGGGATGTTAGAAACTTCTGGAAGCCTCTTGTTCTCTCTTCCCTCCTTTAGCTCTCTGAGATGCAGGTGCGGGTGACCAATTTAAACCATATGAAAAAAGACAAATGCCCAAGAATTGTTAAAGCAACAAAATGGAAGGCACACTGGCTCTTTGTGACCCAAGGGAACAGAGCAGGCTACCCTGAGTCTGTCCATTAGTTCATACTTGCATGAAGTAGAAATAATTCTTGCCCTTGTTCCAATCACACTTGCTCTTAGTCAGAAGGCTGAGAAGTGATATCCCAATCACTGTTAAATGCTCTCTGTTAAGCAGCCGCATCAATGCTCTAAGAAGCTAGGACACCTGGCAGGAGTTAACAGACAAGGTGCAGACAGAAGAGAGAGGCATGATGGGGCCCAGGAATAATGCTGTGGGGGAGGGAGATGTCAGAGGAAGCTGAGCACAAATTGCAACTCAGTGAAGCCAGGCCATGTAATTTTAAAGAATTTGAGAACTATGAGAAGTTCCTTTGTACTAATTATGGCAACTCCATCATAATACCCATTTATTTGAAAATAATCTATAATCTAATTCATCTATTAAAAAAATAGATTACATGCAAACTATACACTACAGTTGGCAGACAATGCCCACTATCTCGACGAATGTCCTGATGGGACTGGTGGTTTTCCTACTGCATTTAAACTGATCTCTCTCCATTCAGAGGTATTGCCTCATGGACTTGGGAAATAATTTCTTATTTAGTACGGTACAGAAAGTTTCACTTTAGGGACATGAGAAATAGTTTCTTATTTAGTACAGCACATAAAATGGGTATTTTTAATAATAAAGCTATCTTTCGAGTATTTTTAAAACCTCTTATGAAAATATTGTTGTGTTATTAAGCAACGTTTCTATATATTCTATGATGCTGAGTAAAAAGTTTAAGACTAATAAACCAATTGAAAAGAAATAAATATTTAATAACTGCTGGTTAAAAAAAAAAGACTAGCTGGAAATCAGTATGGAAAAAGAAACTTGGTCCACTTTCCACATGACAACAGAATTCATTCCAAGTAAGTGAGAAGATGGTTAAGTTTAAACGCAAAAATTTTAAAACTACAATTCTCATTCAATAAGAAAGAAAGGAACTTTACATAGTTGAAAACATTTACAAGACAGATGAGACTGAGCCAAGGGAAAATGAGAAACTGTGCTGGAAACAGGAAGAAGACAAGGGAGGAGGGCTGGGGTCATTTGCATCGCACATGAATAAAAATCTTAACATTTTTCAAAATCTATGTAAATCCAGAAGGCATCCTACTTTTCTCCGGGTAAATTTATAAGTGGATAGAATATAGATGAGAAGATATAAATAAAAGTCAATGCTTAGAATTACTTTCAGATTTCCTAATATTAAAAATGGAATCTGAAACAACCATGGTCTAGTTCACGCTATCATGTCAGCACACAGTTTAAGTCACACGCATTCCTGTGCCAGGAGCATTACATACTCCACTTCTTAGAACACAAGCTGAGCTTTGTAACTGATCTATCTTTTGGCACACTAGCTCATTTTTATTAGCATATGCCCAGGAAAATAGTTAAAAGAAAAAAAGATACTTGTGTAAAGGTGTTTCTAGAAATTCTTTTTTACTTTCTTTTACTTATTATATGTGTGTTTGTGTGTGAAATGTGTGTGTGAGTATGCTTATGTGTGTGAGGTATATGTATGTTTGTGTGCATGTTTATGTGTATGTGAAATGTGTGTGTGATGTGTGCACATGAGTGAGCAACTCCCTATGCATGGCATACATGTAGAGGTCAGAGATTAACTTCTAGGAGCCAGTTCTCCCCTTCCACTGTGGTTCCAGGGATCAAACTCAAGTCATCAGGCTTACACAAGCCATTTTATCCATTGTGCCATTTCACCAGCCCGCGTCTAGAAATTCTATTGTAAAAAAAAATTTAAAGAAATTCCATTGTATTTTTTTAAATTAGCTCAACAGTTGAGAAATGGATATGTAAATTTTGGTGTATTGCTATTGCTATAGAGTGTTATGCAGCTATCACATAACATTGATGTGTTATGTTGTATGCAAAAAAATGTTTAAATAAAGATAATACAGGTTAGACATGACTTAAATTATTATATTTAATGATTATGTTTTTGTAAATATGTGCCTTCATTGAAAAGCATCAGAAGACTTACACGCAATGAATTGGAGTTTAACATTGTTTTCTGTATAAAATGTTAAAATGAACTATAAAAGATAAGAGATGCATTGATAAAGTGAAAGAAAATATTTCTCCCAGCTTGCAATCATCCCTAAACCAAGTCATCATTTCAGCAAGTGCTATTTATTAGCATCTAACATGCACTGAGAAATTCTGCTCGTAAAATGCAGGGTCTTGTCTGGGCATCACAGCTACCCCACAAGTCAGGCACTATCAGTCTCACTGTATATGGATCTACATCAACACTCTGCAAGATTAAATAATTTACCAAGCTACCACACAATTACTGTGGATAGAGCCTGAATTAGAATCTACTTCAGCTTCCAAATTATTTCATTACCAAGATTTTTTTTTCCCCATGAGGATCTACACAGCCCATTCTCACAGAGGAAGACATGGAAAGAGTCAAGTATTTTCCAAGAAAAAAAAAATCTAAATTCCACCATCTAAAGACAATCACTTGATATTTTATTTTCCCAAATATCCCTCCAAAATTTTTCTAGCATGCTTTCTTTCTCATAGTTAAATTCATAGTCATTGTATAATTTCATATCCTACATTTTCATTTAACATATCATACTTGTAAGTCTTAATGACAGCATAATACACTATTCCATGGATATTCCATTGCTTGCTTACTTAACCATCTAATATATAGGCTTGGAAGTTGCCATTTCTTCATTAATAGAAAAAACACCACACACACACACACACACACACACACACACACACACACAAATCCGTCATCTACAAACTATGCTCAGCAAGAAAATCAGCTAAAAGATGAATGACTGGATTAGAAGGTGTGGGAATATTGAGGACTCTCATTATGTTTTAGCAAATATCTTTCCAGGAAGGTTATATCAATTCACACCAGCAGTGACTGAGAATGTTTGTCTTCCACACAGCCTCACCCTGATGGCTATTACTTTTTTGATCTTTACTAATGGATAGATGAAAAATTAGACATACTGGTCTAATTTGAACTTAGAGATGAAAGTTTCCTTTTTGCCAGCCTTTTTAATTCAATCTTCTTCAGAGTGCTTGCTAAGTGCTCTAAATTATTCCAGTTTGAGACATCATAAAGCAATCACAAGTCTTTCAGCTTTTTCTTCCAACGTGCCACCTTCCCAAATAAAGTGAATCTGCTGCCTTTGTTTCCTTTATTCACCCACTCATCTTTGCAAAGTGTGGATTCATAGAAAGCATTTTGACAAAAACTAGCTTTTTTTAAAACAAAACTCTCATATCCTTTAACCCAGTCTAATCTCTCCTAACAGAATATCTTCTGCAGACCAGCTACATTTAATTTGGTTTCTAAAGAAACTTGAGGAAAATAAATCTGAGGACATAGTCCCCATCATTTACTTTTCTTTGTTTCTCTCATCTCATTTCAGAAGAATAAAACTTCTTACCAAGAACAGCTGTTTTGAAAATGGTGGGAACTAAGCAGGTGGCACCACCTGTAGCTAATCAGTTATAAGCTTTGGAAAATAACTACTTTGTTAAAATCCACTTATTACAGATTTGGCTAGAGAAAGGCTTAGAATCTAATTCAGAACCTTTCATGGAGTTTAGATAGATGATAGATGATAGATAGATAGATAGATAGATAGATAGATAGATGATAGATAGACGATAGACAGACTGATAGATAGATAGATGATAGGATAGATAGA
>NW_008357637.1:6373423-6378955 GCF_000622305.1 Nannospalax galili | reverse complement strand
TAGATAGATAGATAGATAGATAGATAGATAGATAGATAGATAGATAGATAGATGATAGATGATTGATGATAGATGATTGATAGATGATAGATAATAGATAGATAGATAGATAGATGATAGATAGATAGATAGATAGATAGATAGAAAATAGATAAAAGATTCTAAAACCACAGTGAGCAGGCGTCACACGCTAATTAAATAGGCTGTGGAGCAGGTTGTTGACTAAGCAATGGTCATGTCAGCTGTTTGCAGTATACAACAGTGTTTGAACACTTGATCCCTAGTTGGCATCATTTGGGGAAGTTGTGGAGTTTTTAGAAGGTGGGACCTAGCTGGAAAAAGTGAGTCCCTATGGGGTGGAGGGGTTTGAGAATTATAACCCAGGCCACTTCTATATGGAGCACTCTGCTTCAGAGTGTGTGTCATGTCACAAGCAACTGCAAACACTCCTGCCACCAAGGACTGATAGAGCCCTCTACAATGCAACAACAGGTATCAGGTAGAGAAACTAGTGCAGATGAACTCTCCCTACCCATAGTCTCTCCTGAGCAGGTTGGTGAGGATCCTGAATACCTGAATTGCCAGGACCGCCCAACTTACAAATAAATGCTCATACACCAAGCATGTGTTAGTTCACATGACAATTAGACCACGTATTTCCCCTGTGATCAGTTTTAAAAATAAAGAAAGGAGAGATTGGGGATATAACTCAGTGATAGTAAGTGTGAGGCCCTGGGTTCAATCCCTGATGCCATGGAATAAATGAGGGAAGGAAGGGAGGGATGGAGGGAGAAAGAGGGAAGGAGATGGACAAAGTTTCTTTCTAGGTATAGGATTCTTCCACAATGTTCACATTCTAAAGAAGGGAGACAACAACATGAGGAAACAAATACATAAGCAAGAAAATGTCAGCTGCTGATAAAAAATGTGATGAAGAAAATCAACAGAATGATAGAGAATCTGGGGACTGTCCAAGTTAGCACACTTCCAAAAGGCATCTTTAAGAAGATGGGGTTTCAGCTGAGACCTGAGGGGTGAGGAACCAGCCCTGGCAGATCCTCAGGGAACAGAGCCTCGGGCTGCACACAGCAATCACAGAGGAGGTGGGCCAGGGGCAGGCACAGTGGAAAGGGAGGACGAGAAAAACAAGATAAGGTTCAAGAGAAAGAAGATACTGCTGTACATGAAGTCCCACAGAAAGGCAGACTTTTCTGCAAGGGCTGTAGGAAGACAGAAAAGCTTTAAGTTTGAGCACAGATGTCAGGAAACATTCTGTCTGCCTTACCTCTCTGTTTCCTTAATACCTTCATCTGTTCAGTAATCCTGCAATGACCACTTTGAGACTGGAGACACCAGCCCTCTACTGGTCCTCACTTCACACTTCTGATTTCCTTTCATTTGCTCTGCCTTTCCTGTTCTGTGTTTGTCACCTTCAATACATGACCATGCCATTTGATTTTTGTCTGTCTCCCATGTGGATGTAAGTTCCACAAAGGCAGGCATTTGGGGTTTGGTTTGCTGATCTATCCCAAAGGCTTGGAATGACCATGGCACCTAGGAAGCATTTAATTAACCCTCTCTGATCAAATGAGTTTCCATGAAAAAAATAATTTGAACTGATGAACCAACAGTATACTTCTGTTTTAAATCAGTCTTTCCCCTAAACAGGTCTGAGAAAGCCATCTATCTGTCCACTGCATTGGAAGAGCTAGAATGAGACACTTCAATAGCAGGTGCCTTTGCCCCCTTCTAATCTCCAAGGTAATTCTCTTAGGTGCTAACAGCCTGTTCTAGTTTGCCTTCAATTGCTGTGACAAAACACTCCGACCAATACCAAATTGGAGAGGAAAGGGCTTATTTAGTTTACATCTCCTGGATCACAGTTCATCACTGACGGAGCCCAAGTTAGGAACTCAGGGCAGGAACCTGGAGGCAGGAGCTAGAGCACAGGCCATGGAGGAATGCTGCTTACTGGCTTGCTCCCCTGGGCCAAGCTTAGCTGTTTTCCTATATAATACAAAACCACCTGTCCAGGGGTAGGCTGGGCCCTCCCATATCACTCAGCAATCAAGAAAATACCCTACAGACATGCCAGTCCAATGGAGGCAATTCTCCAATTGAGGCTCCCTCTACCCAGGTGTGTCAAGTTGACACTAAAGCTATCCAGCACACAGCCTATTTCCTAAGGGGCAAAGGCTTGTTCTGTTTTAGTGTATAGGTATTTACTGATTCTGGCAAGTCATTTTATTTTACTGTTTGAGGCACATGAAGCAATTGTTACCGCCTGTGACTCCTGGGTTTACCATAGAGACCTGCTAATAACAATGGAACTTTAAAGCTCATTTATTTACAAGAAGTGATGTTGCCTACTATGTATCTGCAGCTTTAATAGCTACAGAGTTATACACGATTACTAGCTACTACAGTTACTGAACTTTCAAGCTCAGGTAACATAGAAAATTTGAAAGATTGTTAAAAAAAATCATGCCAACAAGTTCTGCTTTTGTAGCTCAAGATTTTACATGCATTTATATTCTGAGTAGGGTCATAAAACAAGACAGAGATCAGAGCAGCAACAATGAGGCTCAGGCGCAGACAGAGCTGGACACCTAGGATGTGGTCCAACCTCTCCTCCTCTTCTATTTTGTCCCACAGTGTCTATTTCCTTCACCTGTGGAATAGTGAACACCACCATATTGCCTTAAGATTTCTGGAGCAACAAATTCATAACTCACTTATGATCCCAAAGAATTTAATTAATAGAAATTAGAAAATATCAGGAGACTGCCCCAAACATTCCAAGTCTCTGGCTGGACTGGATCATATGGAGCCCACTCCATCTTCTTATGACTGCATCAGGATTGATGGCCACCTGCCTGGGATCTTCTCCCCAGAGAAGCCCTAGAGAACCCCTTGGTGCTCTGCCTCCCACTCCTCCACCTTCAGACCAGTGAAACACAAGAAAACTCTTGTGAGGCTTCCAGAGACATGAGAAGACACAGCCCTCTTCCAGCTCCTTGCATGTGCCTATGTCTGCACAATGCCTGACAATGTAGCAGCCATCTTGTATCCAAAACCAGAAGGCATGTGCCAAAGATGGCACAATAGAAGGACATAGGAAACCAGAGTCCTGGTGACATCATCAGCCATAAGCTTTCCCTCCAGCAGGCTACAATACTTCTGAAGTTCCTGGTGTATTGGGTAATGAAGCCCTTCATGAGCAAAATGATATGGCAGGCTAGACAATGCCCCCCTCCACAAAGATATCCACTACAAAGGCCTAACTCCTGTGAATATATTTGGTTCCAGTAGAAGGAAGAATTAAGTTTGTAAATAATATTAAAGTTACTACTCAGTAACGATTTTTAAAATAAGGGAATTATCCTAGATGATCTGGGTAAGCCCATTGTAATTATGAGGTCTTTTAGAGGTGTGAGAGAGACTCAAAAAAGAGGATCAGAAAGACAGGAGAACTTGGCTGCCTACTGAATGGGAAGACTATGAACCCAGGAATGAGGGCAGCTGCCAGAAACCAGAAAAGGGTAAGCCAATAGGAGAGCCATGCCTGGAGCAGGTAAGAATCCCTATGCCTTTTGCTCACTATGAAGCTATGATGGATTAAAAAAAGAAAGAAAGAAAGAAAGAAAGAAAGAAAGAAAGAAAGAAAGAAAGAAAAAGAAAGAAAAGAAGGAAGGAAGGAAGGAAGGAAAGGAAAGGAAAAAAAGCCTATTGAAAAGCATGACTTAAACAATGCATATTTATATTCTTACCAAAAAATAGAAAGGCCAGCCAGAACTAGATGGCTCAGCAGGTAAACGTGCTTATCATGCAAGCCTGATGATCTGAGTTGATCCCCAGAACCCAAATGGTAGAAAGAGAGAACTGGAAGTTGTCCTCTGGCCTCCATATATAGGCTATAGCATGCAGTCTCACATACAAACACATACAGAAATAAATAAATGCAATAAAGAAAAAAATTAATAATAACAAATAGAAATGGAAACAAAGTGCCATATGACCCAGCAGTTCCACTACTGATATATATCCAAAGGGAATGAAATGTCAGAGATGCCTACACTCAAAATAGCTAAGACACTGGATCAATTAAGTGTCTGCAGGGCACAAATGGACAAAGAAAAGGCAGTACACACCTACAATGCAATACTATTCAGCAATGAGAAATGATCAAAATCCTACCATTTGTGACAGTACAGATGAGCCTGAAGAAGCTCCTGTTAAGTGAAATAAGCCAGGTGACAACCTTCGTGATCTCACTCATGTAGAATCTAAAACAGCTGATCTTACAGAAGGAGAGTAAAATTGATGGTTACCAGAGGGCTGGGTGGTTAGGCAGAAGAAGGGATGCTAGCCAACTGATGCAAAATCACTACTAGATGAGAGGATGAACCATCCAAGCAGACATGGAGACAAAGAGCAAAGCAGCTGCCTGGTTGAGAAGGCGAAGGTCAAGTGGGGGTTGGGAATGACTAATGATGACTGATTCCCTGGGTGATAAAAATGCTCTAAAATTGATTGTGGTAATGTTTGCACAACTCTGAAAAGACCCTAAAAACCACTGAGTTGAACACTCTGGGTGAACTGTGTGATGTGTGAACTATCTCAATAAAGCTGATTCTTTAAGGTCATAAGAAACAAGAACAATTCTTTCCCCTAAAGCATCCAGAAGACACTTGGCCCTACTGCTCTGTGTCAGGCTTCTGACCTACAGAACCACAAGTAACAAATATGTGGTATCTTAAGCCAGGAAACTTGATTTGTGTGTGTGCCCACTACCCAGGACTAATGCAGGTGACTACACATTGGATAATCCAATTCTGAATCCAGAGTGAAAGGGGTGCCATTATAATTTAACAGAAAAAAAATAGGGGTAAACTGTAAATTCCTAGGAATACCCTATTTACTGTTCATATTATACTGAATCAGATTTTCTGATATTTGTGGCCAAAACCACCCTAAATACTTAGAGCAAGCAAACCAATACATTTCATAGATTGCCATAAACTCATTTTTAATAGGTTTTAATTTTAAGGCTTTAATTTCAACAAACAAATGTAGAGCCCACAACATGGGAATTGTTAGCTACCTCAATCCAGGCATGCATATGAGGGCCTGCACTATGGAGAGCCCAACTCCAAAGTTAGCTGGGGTGGGGAAAGGCAGCAGCAGGGAGAGCCAGTGCCCACTTTCAAAAAGTTTACAGTGAAGTCAGGAAGACAAATGGCATAGAAATTAAGGACCCAATGAACTGATTTATAGAAGAGCTGCTTCTTGGCAGCATCTCAAAATGTCCCTGTGCCAAGTGACTTTATTCCCCAAGGGAGAAAGGAACTGGAAAAGCTGGTATTTACACTCAAATATTCCTCTCCCCAGTGTACGCATCCCTTCCTCTAAATGTGGTAAAGAGTTCTCTTCCCAAAGAAAACTAGGAGAAACAGGAAGTGAAAAATTCAGAAAAGATCTGATAATATAAGAGAAAAAATACAGAAAAAATGTTTGTCAAGTAATATATAT
>NW_008357637.1:6330253-6373343 GCF_000622305.1 Nannospalax galili | reverse complement strand
TATGGATAGGACTCACTTAAAGAAACTATCTTCAATGCAACACTCTCATTATACAAGAAAATAAGACTATGTGATGGAATGAGCTTAGGGAATTTGCCTTGGGTATTGAAATGGGAACAACAGCACAAGCAAGAGGCACAGTTAAATGCATAGGAGCCCTAAAGGAATTAAAGTAGATTATGTACAAAGGAATGCAGGAAGAAAGATGTAAACTCAGAGGCTCTAGCCTGAGAAAGGAATTTCATTTCCTGAGATCACTGGAGCAAGGCAGAGTCCTGGCCTGAGAAGTCATCAGCCTGGGAAGGGTCAGAGGCCAGAGGTAGTTCTGGGCCTCTGCTGAGGAGAGACTCCAAGTACCAGAAGGATTTCCTGCCCTGGGAAGAACAAGGAAAGACTAAAGAATATTTCTCGTGGTTTAGGATATATATGGGAAGATTCAACCTCAAAAAACAAATCACGAAATCTGTCAGAAACCACAGGTGACTTGCCTTTAACTGGTTTGTTCAGGTATATGGGGAAATACTTAGATAAAAGACAAATGCAGCATTCAGAGAGAAGACAAGCCTACTGAAGGTTATGGACATTTGCAGTGGTTAAGGAACATTTGGGTGTTACATGCAAGGTGACTGTTATACAAAGCAGATACGGGGAGGGCAAAGCACCTGGAATGGGCTACCCATGTTACTTATCTCTGAGAGGTAAAGCTAGCGAACCTTAAGAATATGAATATTGATTGGTGGGAAAACCAAAGACCCAGTGCAACGAGCCCATCTAATTGAGTCAAAGAGACCAGTCCTCTTCAGCTTCACCTCCACCTGCTCCACCACAGAAGAAACCACAACTCCCACTGAGTTAATGACTTCTTCACTGTTGTCAAGAAAAATGGTCCTACTCCATTCTGAATCGTCTTGAACTCTGTAACTTCCAGCCATTGATCAATAGCTATTATCTTGCCCTGAGTTCTGAGGCATCCTCTGTGGAGTCAGCCGTTTGTTCATTCACTCATTCATTCATTCAATATGTACCAATATCCCCAGAGTGTGGGGCCCTAAGGAAAATGAATAAGACCCAGTCTGACTTACATCCAAATGTTGAGTGCTCTCCTGGGGAAACTGAGCCAGAAAACCGGTCTTGAGTGCTCTTTTGTTTCATTTTGTTTATCTTGTCATAGCTTCCCAATTGCCCTCCTAGGCAAGGCCCTCTTCCTAATGTCCTATAACTTTATCAGCCACCTAATGCAATGCTGTATTCCTGTTAGACTCTTCATAGACACAGTAGAAACCTGGCTCCAACCCATTCCCATCACTACCTACTCCATAGACTTAGCTGTGCCTTTCTCTTGCTCATCAGAATAAAGAAATACCTCAGTTTGCTCCTATCAAAGATGTATCCCTGCCCATATCTACTGACCAGGTTAATGTTTGGGATCTTCATTCAATACTCAAGAGATATAAAGAGCTGTCTTCGGCCCACTGTAATTAATTCATCATCACTCCCAATATCCTTGATGTTCTGCAAACATAGGCTGACATGTACTATAATCGTCTCATGTTCATGTGTTGCTCTTAAGGATGTCTGCACATCCAGCTCTTCTCTGGCTCTTGGCTGGGTTTTGTTTGCTCTTCTTCATGGGTTGATGTCCTTCATGGACTCCACATAGCCCACAAAGATGCAGCAGCTTCAGGTTCAAATACGGCCAGAAAACAACTCTCTTCTCTTTGGTCCAAAAGCAAAGCAAAACAAAACAAAAATGTTTAAGATTAATCCTGACAGACCTAGACTGGGTGGTGGTCAGCCCTGAACCAGTCACTGAAGTTGGGCAATATGAAGCTGGACAGGCCAGACTAACAAGTGAGTGAGCTCCCATGTGAGGTGCCACATCCATGCCATCATGAGTTGGACAGACAGTAAATTAAGATGGTAGATCCCTGCTTTGTGTTGGAGGTGACAGAATCCTCTATGTTCATGTCTGAGGGCCAGGAAAGGGTTGCCTCTAAAGGAGACTGCAGCAAGGAGACTCAGCAACCCCAGCACAGCAGCTTTGAAGAACATCATCACTATTTTGCTCTGACCCAAGTTGTTGATCTAAGTCATGGTTAAGTGCAGAGTCTAGGCTGTCTGGGTTCAAATGCCTAGTGATTCTAATCCACTGCCTAGCTTAGTTGTCTAAGCTACCTGTCTGTGCTTCAGCTCCTTGTCTGTGAAAAGGAAATATTTATGAATCATCAGCAAGTAAAAAGATGGTCCTTAGTTCTCACAAGTGCTCAACACAGGTTCTCTATTAACAGAGACATCAGGGAAGAAACACTCACAACACTAGCACAGACATTCATGCTGAGCTGGGTGACCGAAGTCCTGTACATGTAGACCTCTGAGAAGCAGTCCAAGCCTGGCATGCTGCATTTCCAACTGCCTGAGACAGGAACACAAAAACCTTTGCATGGTACAGGAAAGGAAAGGGGGACCAGAAAGAGGGAAAAGGAAGAAAGAAAGAGGAGATGAGTAATTTTTTTTTTAATTTTCAATGCTGGGATTAAAGCAAGGCCTCATACATGCGAGGCAAGTACTCTATCACTGAGCAGGATTCCCAGTTCCCCAAGACAAACTTTCAAGGGCTGGATGGCTATTCAGCTGGCCTAGCTCCAGCTGCCTTTGCCTGCTTAGGCCTTCTATGAACGTGCACCCAGCATGCATTTCATGAAGTCAGGAAAGGCTAGAGCCAGCTAATTGCATAACTAGTAACAGCATTCATTTCAGCAGCTCCTTGATCAGATACTTAGCTTGAGTGATCTCCTTGGCTGGTGACCTGACCAGCATCTACAAACATTCACATGTCCTAGTTTGGTTGATGGAGGGCAGGAAGTGTAACCTTTGACCAGGCAAGTGGTAACAGTGTTGCCCTTTCTACAAGGAAGGACCAAAGGAATTAAAATTGAGTCAGTCACCAAGTAGATTGCATTTAGGGTCACCTATAAATCTCTCTGAAAGATTTGCCAAAATGTTTACTTTTCTTAGTAATTTAAAACAAATGGAGAGAGGCTTTGTACCAAACATTACAAAAACAAATTTGGTTTCCCTCTTCCCAATTCCATTCCGACAGCCTAGGTGTCCATTTCCTCTTGGAGCCCTGGGCTGCACGTGGCAGAGTACCATCCTAGTACCATAATGGTGCTGCAAACCACGGCTACATTTTCTGCAAATTAAATCTATTCCTGTCCTTTCAGCTGATTAAGCTGAAATTGTTCTATGATGTACATATGTGGATGACATTGAATTCTCACACACTAAATAAAGCGGGACTGATGGAAGTTTGTTTCATGTAATTTACTTGAAATCTCCTTTTGTTTTCTACTTCCCCCTTAATAACATTCAGATTGTGTTTTGCAATGCCACCAAAGAGTCTGAGTGGGACGCAAGGGACCTGGTTTCTGTGGTTGTTCCTGTTTATAGTTATGCTGTTTATCCTAAGGGTAGGGATGGGGCTTGGATGGAGATACTCTTTAGCAGTTCCGTTAAGACCAAGCAAATTTGAGCACAAAAGCAACTCAAGCTTGATTCAGCTTTGTCCTTTATTGTGAGGTTTTGCTGCTGGAGTGTGAAGATTTAGGTTGTGCTGTAACTCCAGGCTGGCTGACCTTTCTTGCTCAGATGTTTCTGCATTGAACAGAACTACTTAAGGACCCACGCAAAGTAAATGCAGCTTGATAATGCTTCCTATTCTGACACCACATCATATTCTCCTTCTCCAGCAAGGTATTGATTTGAAAACTGGCTTCCTGACTTCTAAGTAATTGTCAATTCTTTTTTTTTTAATGGAGTTCCTGTCTACTGAATATGTAGTCCCTTTTTTGTATGTTTGTTTTCCTACTCCTATAAGTAAGAGACATTTTGGATCGCGCAGAATAATTCTTGTGTTCCTAGGATAAAGTCATGGAGGAAAACAAATGATGCTCTAACTGATTCCCACACTGATTTATGGAGGATTAGCTGCACTGCTGTATCCCTGAACTTGAACTTCAAAATAGCATATAGATTTGGTCTCATTTTAAGAGAGTTGATTTCATTTCATAGAGCAAGAATTTCTGTGTTTTTTATTTATTTTATTCAAACCATCCAGTTTCATTGGCCTCTTCCCCATAGGCACTGCTATATAAACACAAATGTACTTGCCTTGCAATTTCACTTAATGAGCTGAACTTTAAATTCGTTTTCGGGGATGAGTTAGACATGCTGCATGAATCTGAAAATTGTTGGTGACAGAGAAGAAAGAATCCTGAGGGTCTAGTGCATGTCTCCTAGTGTCTAAATTCTGTTCATTTGTATCACCACCCAAAAGTCTGGGATTATCTGTAAAAATAGTTTTATTGATTAAGAATTTCATACAGTGTATTTTGATCATCTTTGGACATATTCCCCATCTCCATACCCACCTTACTCCCCTCCTCCCCGAACCTCATGCCCTCTATTATTATTTGTCTTTTTTAAGGCCTATGGAGTCTAATCTGTGTTCCCCAAGTGCTTCTGGGTATGGATCTATCTATTGGAGACTGATCAACCTACTAGAGATCACACTAGTAAAGAAAACTGACTCTCCCTCTCCTAGTACCTATAACTTGCCGATAGATCCTCAGCTCAGGTCGGTGCTTCTTGTCCACCTCCCCCATGCATGCTGGGTTTTTATCTGGCTTGGGCCTGCATAGGTCCTGTGCTTGCTGTCATAAGCACTGTGGGCTCATATGTGCAACTACCCTGCAGTGTTCAAACAACTGTGTTACCTTGAATTCATCTACCATCTCTGGCTCTTACAATTTTCTGCCCCTTCTTCAGCATTGGTCCCTGAGCCTTGGGCAGAGAGGGTGTGATATAGGTGTCCCATTTAAGCCTGAGCACTCTGCAGTCTCTTATTCTCTGCATGTTGACCAGCTGTGAGCCTCTGTGTTAATCACCATCTGCTGCAAGAAGGACGTTCTCTGGTGAGAGCTGAGAGATGTACTAATCTATGGGTATAAAAATAAGTCATTGGGAGTCAGTTTAATAAGAAGATGAAACTTTCTCTGCAATGAGAAGGACTTTTCCTGCCCTTAAAGGTTGTAGAGAAGTAATGGGAAAATACTAGCAAGGGTACAATAAGCTATAGTGAGGCTTTTATCCTAGGTCTACCATTGCTGCCCTTCAGACAGACCCTCTCTTCCTAGGGACCTGACTATACAGCCTCCTGCACTTAGAAATGAGAAATGAGGCCCCTTTCTCTGATTCCACATCCAGAGTGCTGGCTCTGACCCTATGCCCCCACTTCATGTACTAGGTACCCAAGACCCCTAAGTTGCCTGTCCAAAATGTCCCTGAGGAAGAGTCAAAGGATCAGCTCTATGAGATGGAAGAGTATTAAGGTTGATTATGACACTCGGGTGTCTACCCCCGGTGGGGAAACAGAGGGTGGCCCAAGATCCAGGGCCGCTGTTCATAGCTTTGCCACAGGCCCTGTATGTCAGGTGTTCTGTGGTAAGGAGAGAGATGAAAGAAGGCTTGAGAGAGTAGAGTGTGGAAAAATAGGAAGAAGGAGGCTCTGCCCACATTCTCCACCCAGGATTTCCTACATGCCACACCAGAATTCACACACTAGGACTCAATGTGCAAGCTGTAACTTACTCTGCTAGGCAAATCCAGTCTTTCCCAATAGAGCTTTCTCCTCCACATTTCCCTTAATTAACAAGTGCATATTTTCTTTCTATCATCAGCTGGGTGGTAACTTAGAACAAAATCCTGTTTTGAAAATAAGGTTGCTTGTTCTTTCAGGGAGAACTAGAGAATAGAAACCCTGGCCTTGCTACCCGTTTCAGGGGTAGCCTGACTGACTTAATCAAGTCATTGCATCTGTAAGCTGGGGAAAATAATGTCTCAGATAGTCTCACTCATGAGATAAAAAACATAAAGCCCAGATGGAGAGCAGAATGGGTTTGGCATGCTCCTCTGTTCTACTAGTGACCTTCCAAACCCAGACTATTTTTGAAAGTTTTTGAAAAGGTGGGGAGGAATGCACTGATTCTTCAAATATAATAATTCTCTGCTTTACTTTGATGTCCAAAACCCCAAGAATTTGATTTCTACCAAGATATCTAGTACTAAACATAGGCATGCATTTTTTGGAGACAGAGTCTCCTTTTGTAGGCCCAGGCTAGTCTTGAGCTCATGATCCTGCTTCAACCACCAGAGTGTTGGGATTACAGGAGTATAGCCACCACACCTGGCCAGACAGCATGCAGATTTAACAGACAGAAATATACTCCTTTAAGGTGAAAATACATATGATAAGTACAGCTACCATCAACCATACTTCTCTTTAATTTCTCTTAAACTTCCATTTTAAAACCAGAGAAATGAATTCCTGACCTGGAAAGGCAGTTTTGGAAAGAAAATACATAGAAATTGCAAGCGTTGCCATAGCCAGGCATGCCGAAGTGATGAGTATCTGGACACCTGGGATTCCCCTGAACTCTTTCTGCCTTCTGCTGCTGTTGGGAGTGTGCAAACTCCACAGGCTTCACTCCTTTATCTTTGTTCTCCATCAGGCTTCTGGTACCTTCTGTAGTCTACCTCCTGGTTTTACTAAAAAGCTTTGCAAAGATGAAGTTCTCAAATAAAAAATCAAATTCTGGAATTATCTAAACTCCAGTAACACTGAAGACATGAAAATCCACAGACTTGTAACTCCCCAGGGAGTGATAAATAGCACTTTTATCCTCACTTTGGGCTTCTGGGGTAATGGTAATGCAGTGTGCCACTACTGTATTTACTGTCTCTGCCTCTTTTATTTATAGGAAAAGACACAACTAGCCATCTATATTTTTTGTTTTGTGTGGTGTGTGGTGAGAGAAGATGGATCTATAGGCATACAAATACATTGTTTTCCAGATAATGTAGTAAGTGCAATCTAATAAACTTTTTCTAAAGGCAGCATGACTATCTCCATAAAGTAAATTTAAAGATAAAAATGGTTTGGAAGTCTGTTTTTAGTTGTTGAAAAAAAATAACGGATGCAGTAAATAAAATGTTAGAACAAATTTATATGAAAAAACCTCGCCCATATTTCTCCCACTTGGATGTGTACTTTCACCATTTTATAAAGCGGTCTTCATTTAAATGTCTCTGTGAGTTTTGCTTTCTAACCCCTATAAAGAGTCTCCAGTTTTCTACAGAACAAACTGATTCTGTCCATTCACCCAAGAGCCTGTACAATTCAGTTTCTATTAATAACCTGAGTCACAATAATTTCTATTTTCATAATCTCTATCTTTCAATGAATTTAAGCTACTTTAAAAACAACACCTTGGGAGCCATATCAGAGCTCAGAAACCCTCCTAATGCAACGTCATTTTAACATTTAGCAAAACTGAGTTTCTCAAGAGGTTACAGGATCATCCTGCAATCCAAGTTCTAGAACCCACTGGGCTCTTTCTACCCAGCCACAGCTGCCTCCACCAACCCCAGCATGCCTTCTATCCTGTGTAAATGTTGATTCTCTGCAGAGGTCACAGAAAAGAAGTCCAGTACTTCCCACTTTTCCAAATAAGGAGAATCAAGTAGCTGCTCCCTATCTCTAAGCAAGGATGGTCTGAAGGCCTAACTTAACTATTCAGGATAGGAATGCTTTTCTGTCTCTTAAAACCTGTTCTTTATTTGGCCAAAGCTGAGTCCTAGCTCCTAGTCCTAGGTCCTGACCTCCAACCCAGTTGAGGTCCCAAGGAACTGCAGTCGGGGAGCTGAAGATGAAGACTCTGAACTGAGTAAAATGAATGTAACGGCTTCTGCTTCCAGAGCCCAATCCAACAACTGCGCCATGGCTCTCCTAGAGCTAACTACCTAAGGTCGTGCTTGACACTCTGATGCAGGGTAGAAGTCTGGAGGCAGCTCATGGCTACATGGTTACTTCAGACATGGAGACAAAGCAGGAAGCCAAGTTCTCTATTCCCCAGCTCAATTCTCTGCCAGCTGGAGTCACACAGGAAGCTTTCCTCTGGCCTGCCAGTATTAGTGCCATTCACAAAGCCAGAGGACGTGCTTTATCCCAGCCCTGGTCATGGGCCTGCAAAGTCCTGGGGAATGTTCTGGAACAGTGGAAAGCAGGGGGCCCAGGGATCTGAGTGTCCTGGCCAGTTTGAATTTCCATGAATACCAGCTGAAGTGATGGGTTTTTTTTTTTGCTGAGTTTTCAACTCCCCAGCTGTTGACAAGGGAACCATGGCCCTCTTGCCAGCAGGCTGGGGCAGCCATTGTACATAGTGATGTTGAGTCATAGCTGAGCACAGCTGCCTTTGAACTGATACCTAATAATCCACACTAGAAAGGCCCATAGTCCTTTACAAATCCCTCGAGCTTCACCATCCATTTACTATGTTGTCTCCACACTTCCTGTCATTTTCTACATGTTAAGTCACTGCTTTAAGAGCATTCTGAGTCTAAGGAAGGAAGCAGGCCCTTGGCACAGTGTCTACCATTACTGTCTGTTTTTCAGGGCACAGCTCACCCACCCCAAAGCAGGTAGGCATCTTGGCTTAAGAATTCATTGCTGGTTTGCTCACTGGGAGAATCTATCTGCCCATTATCACAGAGAAGTCACACTTGAAGTAATGCATTAGGGAACACCTACACAACCATGCAGACATTTCTTCATGAAAAATAGCGACACAGCATGCTACAAGATTTCAGATACACATACAGATGGCTTCTTCTAGACAATCAAGCATTTGTCAGCAACGTTAGACAAAGAAAGTTTTATGTTCACAGCATTGTTACTGCTGCCAGCAGCATTTGTCTGTTTAATACAAAACCCACTGGCAAAAAAGTAAAAATCATCTTACTTTTTTTCATGAATAATATTCTCTTCAGTGCATGTCCTTAAACATTAATAACTGCAATAATGTGCCCAAAATATATGTTGCCTTCTTAGTCTTCCATCTACCAACATATGAGCACAAATATTTACCAAATCATATGTATGCTCATGAAATGTATCATCTACCAAAAGTGTTTTATGAAATGTGATGTCTTGGGGACATCTGGAATGCTTCAGAATTTTTTTTTCACTTTTTATTATGCTTGTCCTTTTTATCATCTGTTCTAACCCTATGGACTTAAAGGTGCCCAAAACATATCAAATCTGACCTAACTAGAAACTCTGGAACCTGCCAGAGCTGTGATTTGGTTTTCAGGAGTTTCGACTCACTCGCCCACTCCCATTCTCAGGAGTGCTTTCCCTTTCTTAATAAACTATCTTTATATTTCTAAAAAACATTAAGAATTATAGAATTTAATTGGGTTTTTTTCCTCTTTTTTATTAGGACTGTTACTTTGCCACTTTCTGATACCTGTTCTAGTTTGCAGAGTGACCAAACACTCTGACTAATACCAACTTGGGGAGGAAAGGTTTATTTGGCTTATATCTCCAGGTCACAGTTCATCACTGAGGATGTCTAAGGTAGGAACTTGGGGCAGGAACCTGGAGGCAAGAGCTGGAGCACAGGCCATGGAGAAATGCTGCTTACTAGCTTGCTCCCCTGGCCCCTGCTCAGTTCGTTTTCTTATACAATAGAGAACAACCTGCTCGGGGTGGTACAACCCATGGTGGGCTGGGCCCTCCCACATCACTCAACAATCAAGAAAATGCTTCACAGACATGGCCAGTCCAATGGAGGAAATTCCCCTATTGAGGTTCCCTCAACCCAGGTGTGTTAAGTTGGCACAGTGCCATATGGATCTTATGGACTAGAACTTTTAAATAAAAATTAAATCTTTCATACACTATCAAAATTGACAGTCAGCTTTCTGCCTTATTATAGCTGAACAGTGGACTCCTCTAGTGGTCTTGGTGACATTATTTATGACAAGACAAAAAAGTTTGCAGCATCAAAACTCCTACCTTTCCTCATACAGATATTTCATTTCAAAGGAAAATCTATGCCTTGCTTATGCTGTCTTATAAGGCATATAATACAGGAAACCCATGCTAATGGTTTTAATATTCTTTTAAGCTTGAAGAAAGAGGGATAAAGGTTTGTAATGACTGATTTTAAAATAAAATGGCATGAATAATATGTATGTTTTAATATTATATTGAATTTGAAAGTACCAAACATAAAGATAACCTTCAAAGTGTCCTTTTCCTGGAGAATATGCCATGGCTCCTCACTGTTGGGACTCTATAAAGACACGGCAGTTTCCTTGGATGCCCCTTAAAACTCCTGGAACTTACTCTCCAAAGCCCCCTTTTCTAAAAATTTGTCTTTTCTTTATATCCACCAAATGTCTAAGAACAGAAACTTTCCTTAAGATGAATCTTTTCACTCTAATGAGACTTAACCGACCAGGCCATAGGCTGATGGTTACGACTGAACTTCCTGTCCTGAAAACCAGGCTGCTCTGCTAATCTTGAGTCTCAGCCACTGCGTGAAAAGCCAGGAGAACTCATAGCATCACTTTGCAGGAGAATGCATAGCATCCCTTTGCAGAAGAATGCACAGCATCACTTTGCTTTCTATATTTGCCTCATATTTAAGAAAGCTGGGGATTGAAGAAATGAGCAAAAATAAGGAAACTCTTCTGGGACTCTTAACAAAGATGCTAAAGTTGAACCCATCTCCAACTTGTACCTGGGGAAGAAGACACTCAGCTCTGAGTTGGACGACTCTTTTTACTAATTGCTCTATGCAAAGAAAATACTGCAAAGAGTGTTATATAAAAGCCGGGCAGGGAATAGCCATAGGAAACATAGGAGGACTCCAGTAAAGCAAAGTTTATTTCTTAGGATTGCTGGTGGTTGGCAGCTCAGCTGGGGAGAGAAAGGCAACCAGCAGCCTGCTGACTGCTGAGGAAGTTCTTATAGGGGGTTGGGGAATGTGGAAGGTGGCTAAAAGAATCTTTACAGTTTCAAGGGAAGTAGCTTGAACTGAGACAGTTCTTACATCAGTGGGTCTGGGTGCAGGGTCCTGTTTATCTTCCAAAATTATCTGGAGAACAGCTTTGTGCTGAGACAGCTCTAAATGTAGCTGTCTGGCCAGTTCCTTAGCTTGAACTGAGACAGTTATTACATCAGTGGGTCTGGGTGCAGGGTCCTTTTCATCTTCCAAAATTATCTGGGGGACAGCTTTTTGCTGAGACAGCTGTAAATGTAGCTGTCTGGCCAGTTTCTGTTTTGCAAGGGGGCCCTCATGGCCTGTTTTGTAAGGCTTTTCTACACTGGGAGAGGGTCATCTGTAGACCTGGACTCTAACACTGAGTGCTTCCTTATCAGTCAATATTCCCAGGACTCCATGGGTTCTGACTACCATGCTGCATTATCTGCTGGTGATACAGGGCAAGTTGGGGTTCCATTTTGGGGTCCTTAGTCTCATTAATAAAAGAATTTAAGAATGGACTCAAATGGAAGCTTAGGGACAATTTTATTGGAGAATACAAGAAAAACTCTAAGGGCCAGTGAGCTGCAAATCTCAGCAGCTGCCCAGAGGAGAATGGAGGAGAGAAGGAAAAAAGCCATACCTTTGAAGCCAGAATGGAGGTCAGACACATGGCAGACTAGCAGTCACATAGTGGGCAGGGGAGCTTTAGAGAAAGAATAAAGAAGCCCAAGTGCTGGGGAAGCCCAGAGTCCTAGGGAAAACATGCTTAGAAAAGAGCTAGAAAAAGGAAAAGAAGGTGTTACTCTTCTGAAAAGCTGAGAAAAGTGGGCAGACTTAAGAAGCTGCATATCTGCAATATCTGCAGCTGATAAGCTACTGAACTGGGGCAGGAATTCTGGGGAAGAAAAGTACAGTATCTCTCTAAAGAACTAATTATTCTGCCTATCTCTTTAACATGGCTTAAAGTAAATCTGCCTTCCTAGGTGACTGACCTGGTGAACTGGAACATTAGGTCCCCAACCCAGGCTCTTAGGAGCCTTTCTTGTTACTGGAACACTGAGATTTACTTAGAATACGACAAACAAGCTGGTTTTAACAACAGAAATTCATCTTTCCCCTCACTTTTGGAGGCCAGAAAGTCAGAAAGTCAAGATTAGGGTACCATTTATTTTCTTCAGGCTTGGCTTCCTCTGAGGCCTCTGTCCTTGCTTGCAGCCACTGCAGTTTCTTGCTGTGCCCTCTTCCTTTCCTTGCTCTATGTTGTGTCTTAATTCCCTCTCCTCATAAAGACACTGGCCATACTAGGTTAGAACCTCATTTTACCTAATTACTTTCTCAAAATTCTTATCTTCAAGTATACTCACCACCTATACTATTGAGAGTAAGGACTTTAATATATGAATTTAGGAGGTGACACCCCAAATCATAGGCTTATGAGAAACATAACTCATAGGTGTGATGTTGGTTCTAGTTACTCAGAACACCCTTGTGCTTCCATTAACAGAGGGGTAGTACTTAATTATTTATCTGCATATGAGTTGCTGAAAGACTATAAACCTGACATTCAGGCAAACATTAGAATATTGTTCTAGAACCATCAGTAAAAAGATTTACTCTCCTGAAGCTATGAAATGCACCAGAACAGAACAAGTTGCTCACAGTAAGGGGTCAAGAAGAAATTGCAATTTCTCTAACACATTTTTATGTATTGGTAGAAGCCAACAGCTGTTTCTCCTGTAGGGAGGGAAAGTGACTTGAATCAGAGTCCTTGTGGCTATTTTCTCAGTAGAAGATAGAAGGCAGGAGAAGAGACTACCCAACTCAAATCTATAGCTCATTAGCTGTGTAATTTTATACAAACTACTAACCTCTTGGTTGCTGTTTCCTTATCTGTAAACCTAATAGAAACCCACCTCAGAGGCAGTGAGATTAAATGATGCTACAGATTTAAAGCAAAGTCTGTAATGCTATAGAACTGCTCCAGTACTCACCATTTTTATTGTCTATAAAATGAAAAAAGTAAATAACACACTTTCTAAAATCTGTTTGATTGTAAAGCTAAGGTAATAATGTTCCTATTATGTTTTATGATACAGTTACTACTTGGCAATTACACAGCAACATTAGTAGATATTATAAAACCTTAGGAGTAAATTTACTTCCTACTATTTGCAATTAGCTGGCTTTTTCATACCAGAGAGAGCCAAATGGATTGAATTATTCTTCCCATCACACTTCCAGAACTTCCTAAAATACTTTACATCCGTTCTTCTGGATAACACAGAACACAGTTCAGTGCAGTTTCTCTAAAACACAGCTAATGTGATGTCACATTGCTTTCTGCTGTATTTAAATACCTTTTTCTCTCTTGCTGTTATAATACTCAGTATGGTGTTTTGAGTAAAAATAATAAGCATAATTTTAATATTCATGTAGAAGAAACAAAGCATTCTATAATTAATAAACATACCAGTCATTATAAAAGTCCCTTTGCTTAGAAAACTCAAGCATGTGTTCTAAATGTTCGGCATGATCAGAGCCATCTGTGAGGTTGTGTCAGACACTGATGGCCACCATTACAGTTGGAACTTCAGCACCCTCTTACCACTGTTAGAACTATTAAACAGAAAAGACAGAGGAGAAGTAAGAATCCACCCACAAACAAGATCCCAGCAATTGTGAATCTCCACCAACAGGAGCAGGAATTCTTTTTTTCAAAGGCCTATGGAACACACACCCAAACAGACTGGGTCACAGAACAAGCTTCACCAGATTTAAAGGAACTTAAATCACTCATTCGTATTCAATGACAAAACTGAAATCATGCTAAAACTAATACTCGCAATAGGTAAATCTCCAAATATTGGTGGGCGGTGGTGGAGGAGGAGGAGGAGGAGAAGGAGAAGAAGAAACAACTACTGATCACGCAGTAACATGGATAAGTCTCCAGAAAAGGGAAAAAAAAAAAAAATAAAGCAATCATAGGGCTGGTGAGAAGCTCAGGGAGTAAAGTTGCTTGCCTCCAAGCATGAGGACCTGAGTTCAATATCCAGGACCTACATGGTGGAAGAAGAGAACAGACTCCAGCAAGTCACTCTCTGACCTCCACACATGCACTGTGGCACATACATACCCATACACATACCTGCCCCATACACAATAAATAAGTAAATGTAAAAAAAAAAAAAGGAACAGAATTGTTCCTTTAAAAAAAAATGGAGAGATGGCTATGCAGTTAAGAGCACTGACTGCTCTGGTAGAGGACCTGGGTTCAGTTCCCAGCACCCACATGGGCAGTTAACAACCATCTCTAACTTCAGTTCTAGAGGATCTGACACCCTCTTCTGATCTCCACAGGCAGTGCACCACACAGGGGCACTTAGACACATGCAGGCAATATATCCACACACAAAATTTTTTAAAAAAGCAATTTGTGGTGGTGCACACCTTTAATCCCAGCACTAGGGAGGCAGAGGCAGGCGGATCTATGTGAGTTCAAGGCCAGCCTGGTCTACATAGTGAGTTCCAGGACAGCTGGGGCTACAGGGAGACCCTGTCTCAAAAAGACCAAAAAAAGCAATTCCCAAAAGTTTTATATTATATGATTCTATCTAAATAAGTGTAAGCTTAAAATATTTTGCAACAATAAAACTATAAAGACAAAGAATACATTAGTGGTTACCCTTGCTTAAGGCTGGGGGAGGCAAGAAGAAGACAGGGTAAGTATAGAGAGGGAGCCTGGTATGACAGAACAGTTTAGTGTCTTGATTAGGATCCTGGTTACAAATAATTACATGTGATAAAACCACATAAAATTACACATACACACATGTGAATGCATGTAAAACTAATGGCATTTAAATCAACTGGATTATACAACGTCATCTTCATAGTTTGACTTTGTTCTGTGACAGAACAAAGAAGACAGAAATGAGGAAGGACATACAAGACCTCCCTGGGTGTTTTGTTGTTGTAAGTTCTTGTGAACCTGTTTGAAAATAGAAAGTTACAAGAAAATAAGCCCTTCCTTTGGAAAAAAAAAAAAAACACAAAAAAGACAATGTATTCAGGAGAGTGGGGATGGAGAGTTGAGTGGAATCTTTTACTTTTTTTTATTTGTATAATTCCATGAATGGTTAAAATAAATATGTAATGAAAAACACAGATCTCAGGGCTGGGAACCGACAAATTGGTAGGCTCCACTCCTAGAATCTCTGATTCAGTGATCTGGAAAGGAGCCCAAGAATGTGCCTTTTAAATAGGGTCCAAGGTGAGCCAATGCTGCTAGCCTGTAACCCAGGCTTTGAGAATCCCTGATTAAAGGAAATAGGAAATGAATTCAATCTTTGCACAACTGGTCTAATCTAAAAGTGGTCCTTGATCTGGTGGTTAGCTAACTGTTGAAACTAGTCTGAGTTATCATTTCAAATCTCATTTCTTTCAGACAAATATCAGTTCAGATAAAATGTCTTTCAATTCAAACCCATGGGTACTCAGTCAGTCAGGTACTGGAAATGAAAAAAAGAAAAACAAGCAAAAAAAGGAAAGAAGAAAGGAAGGAGGAAGAGAAAATCAGTTTATAAAGAAAGAGGACCCCATCTGATCTGTATCTTCAGATGAATCAACCCTTCAAAAGTGTGAACAAAGTCAGCCCCTGACCCTCCCTCCTGCTCCACCTACACTTTGTAATCCAGGGTACCATGTTTTGTTTTTTTTGTTTTGTTTTTTTTATCTGCCTCCACAGAAGGTCTCCACTATCTCATGGGGAGAGAGACCCAGCAACACAAAGTGAATTAAATGTGATTTTTCTCTTCTAGTTCCTTTCTCAGTCATGTTTCATGCCCTCTTCTCTGAATGTTTATCACCACCAAGAGTCATATTTCTGTTTGAGTATCTGGCAAGTGACTCCCTGCTGAACAAGGCAGGAGAAAAATCTCATAAATCAGAGAGTTCCGCAGACCACATCCAGTCTCCCAGACCAGCAGTGAGACTCTCAAATATTCTTCAAAGCCAAATATTCTTCAGAACAGTACTTAAAAAAAAAAAAAAAAAAAAAAAAAAAAAAAAAAAAAAAGATCCAATTACTCAGAGCTGAATGGCATTAGAAATACTCCAAATCCCCATGTGAGCAGAGCCCAGAGAGGCCCTGAATAATTCCCTTGGTTTCCTGAGAGCCCTGATCAGCCTCTGACCTAGGTAGAAGAAAAACTTGCCTGCCTGCCTGCCTGCCAGCCTCTCTGACATGAGAACAAAATACCCAAGAGGACACTAGGGGACAAAAATAGAGTGATACGTCATGAGTGTGTAGTTGCCAGCAAGAAACCAGACAATTTCACAGAAGGAAGCTTGCTATAAGTGAAGCACTTTTACTCTGAAAAGAGAATACTTTGGAACATGACTAAATTTTTCTGAGTGCTCTCCTCAAGTCCTTACTACTCAAGATGTGCTTCTTGTTCAAGAGGCAATGGTGCCACCTAGAAATTTCTACAGAGTCTCTGGACTCACCTAGACTCCAGGCCCAATCCAAGTCTGCATTCTTTTCTTTTTTCTTTTCTTTCAAACAGGGTCACACAATGCAGCACTGGAACTCACTATATAGCCCAAACTGGCCTTGAACTCACAGAGATTCGCCAGCCTCTGCCTCCCAAGTGACAGGACTAAAAGCATGTGCCACCATGCACAGCGAAGTCAGCATTCTTACACACACACACACACACACACACACACACACACACACACACGAGTCTGTAAAAGTTTAAGCAGTGTTGCTCCAAGGACCAAAAAAGCACATATCTACTAATTGTAATCAGGAAACTTCTAGAAAAGGAGTGACTGGAGAGAGTAGATATGCCATGATTGACTGGGTCAGTACCACACTCACTGTAAGACCTCACTGGACAATGAAGTGGTATTTGAGTCCAGACCTTGCCAATCAGGAAATTTGAAACCTGTGGGCTTCTCCCTTGTGAAATGTCTATCATTCTAGAAAGTTTCCATGGTTCTAAATCCAGACCTCACTCCCAGAGAAGCACTAATTCAACCCTGCTTAACATTTCCTAAGTGAAATTCTTCTCATATAACTGGTAGTTTAAGTGTGCTGAGCCTTATTGCTGGGCAAAGTTTGTAATAGCTGAACAAATCACCCGATCACATATTCTGGAAAGACTGAAAATTTATCAGAGAATAATTATTGTTGCTTGTTCTCTTGACTTTCAAACCCCTTGTTTGTGATGAAACCATAGCCATTCACAACAGAGAAGAAAAAACGGGAGAGAGGCTGGGAAGAAATCATGGGCTATGACTCATCAGGGTCAGGATGTTATAGAGTTAAGCTTGGTGGTATTTAGAAAGTTTCTATGATCGTCATTTACATAATACACACCTTTATGTAAAAATAAAGCTTTATGATAGCCATAGTAATTAGAAATGCTCTTTAAATAACTAAAGCTCAGATTTTATGGACCTCGGTTTCAGCACTCATTTTAAAACATGCTATCTAACTGTACAAAATAAAGATTGATTAATTCAGTGTGGAATTAGAATAATCTTTCTTCTCCATGGATAAGTATTGTGTAAAATATTAGAGAATTTTATTTTACTTTTCAAGAGGAACTAGAGTGTGGGGACCTAAAAGCCCCACCTTGCATAGATCCAAAAGGAAGTTACTGGGGGCGCAGCCTGGCTTGCTTTGAAAGCCTGAAGAATACTTCTGTACTGCTGAGGAGGGCATGATCAGCGTGTGACCATCCTTAAGATATACCCTCAGGGGAGTAGGGGGGATTTCCAGGTGCCTTTATAAGCTTTGTAACACCTGCAATAAATGAGTCCCTGCTTGACTGGACTCCCCGTTGTGTCTGAGTGTCCCTGGTACTTGGGGTGGCGTGCTTACTCATCCCCAATCATCATTGCACAGGGGTCGCTGGTTTGAACCCCGGGCACTAGAGAGTCTTTTACTTGCTTCCCACTTTTTAAGAAGTCATATTCACAGGGTGCCTTTTTTTCTGGAGTCTACTGTCTGCAGGAGAAGGAAGCACACAAGCATGAGCTACATCAACAAGAAAAACTGATAGAATTTTAAGTTAGAATATCATAGAATATCAGGACAGGGAAAAGAGAGACGGAAGTCTAGCCTAGAGATTCAAATGCTACTATAGACACTGGAATAAGAGAGGTCGGCTGCTAGTGAGAATAGGATGCTCTTGGCTTTTGATCAATGAGATGAAGGCGGCTGTGAGGCATGGAATCACACAAGTCAGTGAAAAATTAAGTGTGAAATGGACAATTAGCACCATAGAAACTGAAAGAAGGAAATGCAACAGACAGTCAGCAAAGGAATGAAAAGTGACTCAAAGCTTCATGGAAGAGTTACTGCCTGAATTGAACCTTAAAAGAGATGAATTTGTTAAAGGTGAGGTAGAGTCAGATATTGGCCGGCTCTGTAAGTACAGGAGACAGTTTGGATTTGCCTGTCTGGGAAAGAGACACTGAAAATTTTTAGGAGAGGAGTGATGAAAACAGTGTGTAAGGAATTTTGGAGTTAGGAGAGTTTTTATTCAAGGCTTTCAGAGCTAAAATCCCTGTTGGGAGTAGCTGGAATAAACATGAAAAGGATGGGACAGATAAAAGGCATACTTTAAAGGAAAAACAGATAAAACTGTGAGTCAAAATATCAGGGAGCCAGAAAAGGGGAGAAACGATTTTGACAGAGATTGGTAATGCTTTTGACAAGGACTAGAATAGAGGCGGAGGAGGGAGGGATTGTGAAGAGAATGATGAAAAAGCCAAAATGAACATAGACATGTGGCAGTTGGAGTGGGAGTAAAAGGGGCTAGATACCAAGTGTAAGAAGATGCTGACAGCTGGGGTTTCAGGTTGGCACCCTCTGAGAGTAAGTGCCTCAGTAACTCAGTAACTCTGTCCTATTGTACAGGTAGAAACAGGAACTTGAGCCAGGCATGGTCACACACATCTGTGCTCACAACACTTGGTGGTGGAGGCAGAAGGATCAAGAATTTAAGGCCAGCCTCAGCCACTTAGTGTAGCTTAGGGTACATGAGACTCTTCTCAAAAACACATTTCAAGGCCTTTCTGTGCTATCAAGTGGGTTAAAGACCATTCTGTACAACTTAGCAAGACCCTGTCTCAAAAAAAGTAAGAAGAAGACTAGGGAGGGATGTCTAGCATTCATGGGATCTAGGTTCAATGCCCAGTACTATGCTTGTGTGCTCTCACACACACACACAGAGAGAGAGAGAGAGAGAGAGAGAGAGAGAGAGAGAGAGAGAGAGAGAAACAAAAAACACAAACAAACATTTTTTACGGGACATGGCTCAGTGGGTAAAGTGCTTGGATCCCCAGCACTCCCATAAAAATCTGAGTGTGGGCCAGCAAGATGTCTCAGGGGGAATCTGAGACCCTGTTCTGAGAGAGAGAGAGCGAGAGAGAGAGAGAGAGAGAGAGAGAGAGAGAGAGAGAGAGAGAGAGAAAGTAAAAATAAAACCAAGTAACTTTTTAAAGAAAAGAATAATATATGAACTTGAGTTTGGATGAAAAACAAGGTTGGAGATGCAGCTTAAGAGCAATTGTATAATAGTTACAAAGTCTTCAACATAGACATGGAGACAAGAAAAAAAGACACAGGGCTGAGCCTTAGGAACTCTCTTTTGGAAACCTGAGAAGAAAGCAAGCCTAAGGTCAGGATAACCAGACTTAGAGAAGTAGACACTTCCTTTTAATGTTTCTCCCTTCCAAATTACCCACTTCAATGGCAATTAAGGGTTTTGGATGGAAAAGAGGATTCACTCACCGGGCTTAAAAGAACATGTAGGGAGGTAAAGATGATTAAAACTTTGGAAGCTGGGAAGCAGGTGGGCAAGCCATAACTGTCTAGACAGAGTCAAGGAAACAGAAAGTGAGACCAGAAGCAAGGGACAATCCAGGAGCAAATGTAATTGTACCCAGAATCCAGACAACCTTGGCATTATACAGAGTTGGGGCTGAGACGAAACAAAGAATTGGTTTAAATTGTTTGTTATGTAGCAGCTGTGTTTAGTGAATCTTTTCCACATGATTAAATAATACCCTACATCTAACTTAGTGGATTTCTAGAAGTGCATTCTCCAGAAAGCAGAGTTTGAATGGTTTTGGACCCAGGGGTACAAGTCAGAACCGAGCACAGGATTTTCTTACTGGAAACAGAAGACAAAGTCTCCAAAAAGGGAACAGTGCCCTTCCCCACTGAATTCTGAGAATGTGAGAGCCTGGCTCAGGGCTGCCAGGCAGGCATCTGCTCTGAGAACCATGCTAATGAAAGGACCAGGAAATGCAAACAGCTTGGATATTCCCTCAAATGAAAGCTCTTAGCAGGTCACCTAATAGTGAAACCTAGTGGGGACTTGAGGACTCACACACACACACACACACACACACACACACACACACACCAGGGCTTTCAGAACATTACAGAGATTCATTTCACAATCAAGGGTCACTAGACTAGACACTTAGGAAACACTTCTAACATGAAATTCAAGAAGGGAAGAGAGGAGGAGGAAGAGAGGGGGAGAGAAAGGAAGGCTTTGAGGAAGACAAGGACTGCTCAGACTTGGAAAAGACAGAAACTATGTAGGCACAGAATCAAAAATGAACAAGGTCCTTAAAAATGTTATTTTAAGAAACTTATTCAAGAAAACAGTAACAAAGTCAGAGACATTATGATCACAGAAATGAAAAGCGAAGCAATAGGAAAGCAAGAGCATGGTGCTGAGGAAAACTGCAGGAACTCAGTAAGGCAGATAATGAGAACATGGGGAGAAATAAGATAAAGAGTTTAGATAATGTTTCGAAAGTCCAACGTATGAATGATATCAGCTTTACAGCAAGAGATGAGGAGCAAATCAAGGAAGAAAATCCAGGAAAAACAAAAAACATGTGTTTCCATTGCAGGAGCCCTCTCTGCATACCTAGCACAGTAAGTGAAGACCGACATCAGAGCTCAGAGTCACGAAACTCCAGAACCCTGGAAACAGAAAGACATCTAGGAAGCTTTCATCATGGACAGAAGGGGTACACACACAGGAAGACATCGGAAACCTTCCCAGAAAATAGGACACTAGAAAACAGTGGAATCCCATCTTCAAAATATTAGGGGAAACCATCTGCATACTAGAATTCTCTTCTTAGCCAAGTTACTGATCAGCAGTGAGGATAAAATGAAAACATTTTGGAAATTCAAATACAAAAGGCATCTCTTTTGCGTCTTTTATTAGAAAGCTGATTGAGCAGAGGCTTACTATGCAACAGATGGCTAAGACAAGAAAGAAAAGGTCCAGGATCCCCTTGAAGAAAGACAAAGGGAATCTTGAAGCTGCTGATGCAGACAGCATAGGGTGGTAGCAAGAGCCCACCTAGAGCAGAGCAGGTACAGGTGGTCCAGGGCGGGGGCAAAGGGCTGAAGAAAAAGGGTGCCCATGTGTCTGTAGTTCAGAGGTTTGCCCCTCTGATCTGGACCTGCAGATAGAGTGAAACAACAGCAGAAAAGCAAACAAATGGAAAGAGAAAGTGATGCTTCCAGGGAAAAGTAGGCAATAAAGGAAAGGGTCTCCTGCCACACGTCACCTCTGGGGAAGGATGTGAAGAATACTGACCCCCATCACTAGAGGGAGGAAACAGATTGTACCTAAAGCAGAAAGAGTAGCTTTATGGGTGTTTTAGAGAGTGATCACAATGTACTACAGTTTTTGTGTTTGGAGAGTTAAAAGTGGTTGTCCTGAAAAGAATTCAGAGGGGCCTTTGAAATTATTTGTCTTTTAAAATTGTACACAGTATCCTGGGGTGGTGGTACAGCCCTATAATCCTAGCCTTGGGAAGGAGGAGGCTGGAGGATCAGGAGTTCAGTGTTACCCTCCAATGCATGGAGAGTTCAAGGCCAGCCTGGGCTACATAAAGCCATGTCTCAGAAAACCAAAAAGTTAAAAAATTAAATCATACACTTTTGAAATAGAGGGAAGGAATAAGGGATTGAAAGTAGTAGAATGAAGATACTAAAATGAGCCCATATTTTGAAGCAGACACAATTCTAACAGCAAATACATATCTCAAATATAATGACAAAACATGTTAAATAATCTTTAAAGAGCTACAACTGTAAGTTAATATACTTTTCAAAGAGGGAAGTGAGATAATTGAGATGGGATTATGAAGACACATCATTGAAAAGCATTTCTTGGGGCTGGAGAGATGGCTCAGTGGTTAAGTGTATTGGCTGCTCTTGCAGAGGACCTGGGCACAATTCCCAACAACCGTATGGCAGCTAACAACCTTCTGTAACTCGAGCTCCAGAGGATCCAAATGCCTCTTCTGACCTCCTCGGGCATTGCACAACACAGGTGCACCTACCTATATGCATGCAATACACTCATACACATAAAATGAAAATACAATAAATTAAATATGTTTTTAAGTAATTCTTAATGTCATCCTTTTTAATTGAATAAGTTTATTCAGTACATTACAATGAGGCATGGTGGTAACAGAAAAAGTGCATGCTTAAGATAGTTTTAATTAAGCTAAGTGTGCTTTAGTGTTTTCTATCCTTTATAACAGCTGTCGATCCCCCTTCCCAGGTATGTATTCATGCTTATTCCTAAATGACAGTTGGCAGGTAATGTCCAAATACAAGATCCACAGTGCTCAGAGGTTTGGTAACTCATCTCTCATATCTGCCAGGTGTCTATCTGGTGGACACCTTCACTGATTTGTTCAATTTGCCATTTGAATAACATTTCCCATGTGTAAACCTATCTTCAAACTGTGACTCTGTACATTTCGCCTTAAAGACATCAACATTTCTGTGGGGCAGGAAACTGCACTTTATTCAAACAATAGATTAGGAATGAAATAGTGGTTTTAAGGTTGTTTTTGACATTTAAAAAGGGCTGAAGTATTTCTATCCCTTTGCTGGCTGCTGTTTCACTAGACACCTAATAACTTTGAAGAGACGGTCGCAGCATGTTATGTGCACTGAAGCCCTGTCCAATGCAAACTGATATTTTCCTTTCTATTTTTCATTTCTGCATGCTGGCTCCAGTCAACAAGATAATCGTTTTCTTTTATTGATTTTCTTCTAAAATGTATCCTTGTTAGATTCATTGATGACTATACATTACCGAGGCATCTGATAAAATTTCCTTGTGCTGTTACCACCGCACAAGAAATGCATTCTGCTGGGTGAAAAGAACTACTGCTCAAGGAGACAAGGAAACTGGTTTGATACAGAATTCCAGGGAGACATCTTTATTTGAGAACGGATGATCAGGAGCTCCCACCTTTCAATCAATTCAGTGTTGTTCTCTGCTGGGAGATGCATTCTAATACTCTAGTATGACCTCGGTTGAGAGAGAGAGAGAGAGAGAGAGAGAGTTTCCACTTTAAGCACTTAACAATTCAAAACTTCAACTCTTCAAAAGAATTCTAATTTTCTCATGACTGACCTGTGCAGTGTCCCTTGTAAATCCCTCTACAATGCGTAGTCTTTGGTAGCCTGTATCTAATAACTTGGATTTGGGCCAAAAGATATATTAAAACAATTCAAGTCTAGCTAAGTAGATTGTTCAGTTGGTAAAGTGGTTGCCTTGCAACTATGAGGACTGAATTAGATACCCAGAACCCACAGAGAGATGCTGAGCATGCACCAGTAATCCCAGCACTATACAGGCAAAGACAGGATGATCTCTGGAGCTCACTGACCAGCCTAATTGGTGAGCTCCAGTCCAAGGAGAGATCCTGTCTCAAAAGAGGTGAACAGTATTCCTGAAGTTGACACCCAAGATTTTCCTCTGGCCTCCAAACATGTGCACACACACATGCACAGGCACCTATACACATATACACATGTACCTGTACACACTAATATATACACATGAATAAAAATAAGGAAATGGGCCAATGAGATACTGACTCCACAAAATTGTCCTCTAATCACACATGCACCATGTTCCATGTGTACTCAGAGACAGAGAAAGAGAATAAATAAGTAAATAAATAATTGTAAAAAGTTTATTCAAAAGATTCAAGTTCTTTCTAGAAAATTCAACTAAACAGAAATTAACATTTTAAAATATTTTACTTATTATTTTTTATTTTATCTGTATGTGTGTATTGCCTGCATGTAGGTAAGTGCACCCATGTCTTGAAACGCCCATAAAGAGTAGAAGAGACTGTCGGATCCCCTGGAACTGGAGTTACGTACAGTTGTCAGCTGCCATGTGGGTGCTGGGATTCAAATCCAGGTCTTCTGTAAGAACAATCAGTGTTCTTAACTGCTGAGCCATCTCTCCAGCCCAGAAATTAACATTTTTTTTTATGTGTATGAGTGTTTTTCCCTGAACCCATGGGTGTAATATCCCTGGAGGCCAGAGCAGGTGTTGGAGTTACAGACAGATGTTAGCGTCCATGCTGGGAACCAAATTCACATTCTCATGCAAGAGCAGCCAGTGCTCTTAACCCCTGAGCCATGTCTACAGCCCTAAGCAGAAATTAAAGTGTTAGCACTATTACTTGGAACTAAGATGACCCAGTCTTACCAGAAAATTTCAGTTCAGCCTTTTCTGTTCTTAACGGAATGGCTCATGAAGATTCTGTTTTTAAAAATAATTTTTTTATTTTTTATTATTCCAAAGAGAGGCAATTCTTAACACATTTTTCCAGAAATAACTTGAAGCATGTTACATAATAATAAACAAACAAACAAAAACAACAAAAAAATAAAGTTAAATCTTCTTCCTGGTGGAAATGATTTTTTAATGTAATTTTCTATTGAAAATTAGAGTGACTGTTAATTTGTAAAATGAAAGTGTTCAGAACCCCCAAAAGATTAGATAACAGAAAATTTATAAGTAGAGCTAATTTTTCAAATTAGTACATTTGAAACTAGCACTTTCTGCTTCATAAAAAATGACATACAATCCAGCACCACTTCCTAATTCAGTCTTATCTGAATCAGAGGATATTTTAAATCAATACAGTTTTATTTCCTTAAACCACACAAAATAACTCATACAGCTGGTAGCACACTGCAAATAAGAGATTATGTAGGGATCTGGTTAACAAATAGAAAATACTTCATGGTTGTAACATGACTGGCTGCTTCCCCAGAGTTAAAATAGCATACACTAAACTGCTCCTCTGTGGACTCTGCTTGGCAAAGCCTGTCTCCAAGCTAGTGGTAGAGCCCAGTTATTGACTCACTTTCAGGCTGCACATTAGCTAGATTTTTTTTATGAGCTAGAATTTTTAAAGCCTTACTTGTGTTTCCGATTAACCCATTGTCTTGGTTTTCATGGGTGTGGGGGGGTCTTTTGTATATTTGCAAGCTTGAATCTCCCTACTAAAAAATGGGGTCGATGATCTATAAGTTCAAATGAATAGATTGTTAAAAGAACTTGATCCTTAAAGAAATAACCAGGAAGGCAGGATTTTTCTCCATATATCATTTTAAGGGATTTCTGACCACTGTGACATCCCTCTTGGCCATTGTAATAAATGTGTGTAAACAAAGCAACTCTTTCAGCCATTCTAGAAATATGCACTAAGGGACTTGTAAACAGCATATTTTCACTCATTAAATCATTTTTAAAATAGGCTATGAATGGCAACTTACAAGTGCTTAAGAAAATATTATTCATTCTGCAAAAGACTTACTATGGCCTAAAATACAAACTGGTCATTTGGGACTATTTGAAAACTGCAAGCAGGAAGCAGCCAGAGTCATTGCCCTCCTCCCCTAGGACAAGTCAAAACTGCATAGACTTGGCCAGCCCACTCCTGTGTTAAGTTGGGCCATCCACTGGGACATTGGCAGCTTGGGCATGAGCAAGTTTTTTTTTTATTTGAACACAAAACAAAACAATAACAATAAAAAACAAATTTGTGGCAAAGCAAAAGAGCCCATTTTGGGCTTCAGTTTTTATTCGAAAACATTTATTCAGGCTTCTCTATGATTTCAAGCTCCACAGCCCACAGGCATTAAACTGTATTGAAGCTCAATGATCTGAAAATTTTCCTTTTGAATTAAAGCACATCCAGTTACAAAAGTCCAGTGTGGTGGTGGGGCGGGGGAGGGGGGGTTGTGTGCATCTGCAACTAATCTGAACATTCCATTTCCGATCCTGGACATAAAGACAGTCCAAACAATACTTTCAAATCACATAGGAGAGAAGCATTTTTTTTTCTGGGCACTATATCTCAGTATCAGTGTCTAGTTAAGGAACTTTTCCTGTAGTGACAGATGACCTGCAATACAGAAAGGCTTAGATGGGTGTTGAGAGAAAAAAAAAACAAAACAGATTTTGCATGAGTTTCTCAGGTCTTGTTATTTTCCCTCATGAGATTCACTTACTATATAGGCAAATTCTAAAACCTTTCATTTGACTTATTTATTTATTTAAAGTGTGTGCATGTGTGTGTGCGTGCGTGCGCGCGTGTGTGTGCTCCACTTACTTTCCCATTCCCAGTCCTCATCTGCACATGCAAGCCAGTGGAAAAGAGAGCAGAATGAGGGATGCATGACACAGCAGAGAGCAGAGGAAAGATGGGACAAGCACTTGTGCTGACACCAAACAAGCTGCTCTTCTGGAACTTCTTTCCCAAGGCAAGGTGATACCTCTATATCCTTAGCAAGAGAAAGCAACCCCTGGATGAATAGACAACCCCAAAGAATAGAATATCAGATACTGTATTTGGAATCTATAAAAGGCCGCTCACAATCCTGTTCTTCAGCGACCTTCATCAATACTTCTTTATATACAAATACCACCACTATGCTTATAAACATGCCTCACTATTTTTTTTTCAGTAATTTGACTTAAAGAAAAAATTCCAAGCCAGGCATAGTAGCAGATGCCTTTAATTCCACCATTCAGGAGGCAGAGGCCAGTGGATCTCTATAAGATCATGGCCAGCCTGGTCTACATAGTGAGTTCCAGACTAGCTGGGACTACAGGGAGACCCTGTCTCAAAAATCAAAAAGAACTTTTTTTCCTAAGAGGCCTATCAAACAAGTGGACAAGTGAGGCCTAGTGTACTCTTATTTTAATAATGACAAATCAGAAGTTTCAATATTTGATTAAATAAATATTACAGCCAATAAAAGGGTATAATATATGTATTAATACAAAAAGATATTAGTGGTAGTAGTAGGAAATGACAGATTTCAAACATTGTTTCATGATTCCATTTATGTAAATGTATGTTTATAGCATAAAATCATGACTGATTTTTAAAATAATGATTCCTCTTTAGGAATACAGTTGTTAAAGAACTTCGGTTCCTTCATATTGTTTGAATATTTCATCCACTATATCAGAAAACCAATGATAACTCCTGTTTAGAAAATAAAACATATCGCAAATAATTTATAATATGGCCCATGTTTTCAATTAGAAACCTACCTCAGTAAGTATTAGACACCTGAGGACATGTTCCAGCATAAAGGACTGAAACCTAAATCAATGAGCTTAGTATAAGGAAGAAAGGCAGAAAGGAAACCATGGAAAGCACAGAAGAAAACATCCAAATGCCATGGTTAATACCCTCAACAGGACAAGAGAAAACACTGCACCCATGGCATAAGAAGTTACAAGAAGAGAATGAAAAGCCAGCAAGGAAAAACTTTTAGGACAGAAAATGGTGATAACCGAAAGAAAAATGACATGGAACCAGGGCAGTAAAGGAAAAGAAAGAACCTAAGAGAGAAGAACAGTAGTAAACAGGTGTTACTAAGGGAGATATGGATAAAAATGGGGCTATTTAAATGAGAGGAGAAGGGAGGGTTATACAAGGAACCTTGGGGATAAAGGGAAAGAAGGAGCTCAAGACAAGTGGGACCATAGGAGAAGGGTGTTATTAAGGGAGAAATGGGAAAAATGGGAGCACCATAAATAGGGAAACCATGGTGGAAAGGTTAAACAGTGAGAGACTTAAATAAAGCTTAGGTAGTTTAAAAAAAAAATAACCAGAGTGAACCATATTAGTACAACAACCTACTGACAAATTATACATACAATAAGTTCAAGGAACAAAATATATGTCTAGTTAAGGTTTATCTGAGAATGTTTGGGTTTTGCCCAAGCTTTATCTTCATAGCACATGATAATTAAAAGTACCAGACTGGTGGAACTAACCTTCTTCGATGTTTAACAGCCATAGTTTGAGGCCTATAGTAATCTGGTCAGAGGGGCTTAAAGGACAGTTTTTGCCCCTTGCCCTCCAAGGTTTACTAAGTTCCGGGGGACTATGGAGCATCTCTCAAAATGTCTTGTAACTGTGGTGAGTCACCTGTCCTCTTGTTCAGGGAGGGCATGGAGGCCCCATGAGATGGACTTGAACCAGCATCCAGTCTACAAAGAGGGTCAACACTGAGGAAACATTTCCTTCATGCTTCCAAGCAAAGCCAGCCACAGTCGAGCAGGACCTTTGACTTATCTTCACATAGATGAAACTGGTAAAAGAAAGGAGCCAGGGGCTCCTCCCAAGTCCATGTGACCCCTGAGGAACAGATTCTCAAACAACCTTAAGAGTAAAAATAAATTGATTTATTTGGGCCAACTGTATGGTCTTAAACACCCAAAAGGAAAGTATAACCAAAGATTAAAGTTATCAGTATACTTTTTATGAGTTCGTGTGTATAGCTAAAGGCTACATAACAAGAAACATTGTCAGACAGGAGATACCTTCCTTTGAGTTTTTGGCCAGGGTGGCCTGAGAGACTCCCAACATTACTCAGGCTATTGCCACAGCCCTTGATGGTCTCCCAGAACTTGAAAGTGAGACCCTACTGCTGAAGACAGAACATATGTCGGACATAGGACTTGGAGAAATAGAGCTGCAACTGACCTGGAAGCCACATTCCCTGAAGGCAAGCTCTCATGGCTTTGGAGAACTCTTGAATGTGCCAAAGGAAAACATCAATGGATGATCCAGCACCAGCTTCAAGACCAAATAACCACATCAGCCAGCACAGCATACACCATTGGTACAGTAGTAGCACTTTGGTCTTGGGGGAAATCAACAGTTGCCTAATTTGACTAAAAGCCCTCTCAAAGGGAGGAAACTCAAGTGTAGTACTGTAACATAACCTAATACACATGGCTGGAGTCGTCCTAGATCTTAGAGAAAACCCCAAAACTCTCACATCACTAGACTAATGTAATTTCTTACTATGTGCAAAATATGTATCCTTATATTTACAGACAAATATCCCAGTCCCCACTCATCAAAGAAGCTCACTTTGCAGCAGTCAGAGACTAATACCAAGTACCACAACTGGTCACACACGGACATTGTCTATGAATTGCCCAGGCCTAGGGGACACAACTGCAATGAAACCTACACCTAAGTCTCGTGGAACATAGAACAGGGATAAAGAAGAGGACAGTAAGTTCTCAATAATGCAGCTCCCTCATGCAGCTGAGGGCCAGGAACACAAAAGGTCACAAATGGCCGAAGTGTAGAGATCAAAAGTCTGCTAAATAATGGTCCTTGGACAGGACCCCTTTATTAAACTTCATCCGCCCAAGGCCCAGGGACCATCTCGGAAGTGGGAGCACAGATATCGTAAGAGCCAGGGAGGGATGGGCATGACCATATGGAAACAGAGACCTACAAGCTCCTGAAAACTTGCTCATATGATTCTATGGCATAGGTATCAGCATATACAAGTCCCATGCAAACTCAGGCAGACAGTAACCCAGCATAGAACTGGGAAAATGAACAGCAGACCCCAATCTTATCTAAAGGAATATTGGCAACTGATTGCTACTAGATAAGGAAGAGCTGATCTTAAACAAGGGACTCTAGATAGGCCAACTAGATTCAGCAGATGGATTTGTACTGGGGAACAGCTGGGGGCGCTGACAACACAGTGGGCAGTAACAGGGATGACAGAGTATATGGGATCCAGTTGGTGGGGGGCTATGGGAGGGTGCCATTTGGGATGGGGGTATAAAGATGATTAAGATTGTTTGGGATGTTCTGTATGAAATACACACCAAAAAATCAATAAAAAATAGTTTAAAAAATTATCCCATTATCCTTCTGAATGCAGGGCACAGGAGATGGCACATTTTCCCATATATTCAGCAACTTCATGCAGTAAATACTTATTAATCCACTGCTATGAACAAGGTGTTGAGCAGGTAGGTTCTATGTTTACAGAAATTAAAAGACAGAGACCCAAGGCCTGTGGATATTTACAATATCATCTTGATCTTTCAGAATTCGGGAACTATATTGGAGTATATGGACCATTTCAAAACATTTTTAAATATGCACGGGGTAGTTCCCTTACGTATCATCAAACAAAAACGAAAGGCAACAGTGGATCAGAAGGCCTTTGCCGGCTTTGCTGGGAATGTGGAGACTGCAAAGCCCCACAAGCCGGTGGCGTGGTCTAAAGAAGCCCATCAGTTCTGATCATCTAAACCAGGTGCTTAATTCTAGATTGTAGTAGATTAGCATGTCCACGTGTTCTTGCTCTGTTTTTATGCTGGATGGTTAAAACTGGAGATGTTGAAGGGCCACAAAAACAGTTAGTACACATCTAAATGTTCTCCACAAAACCTAATTTTCACATTATTTCTTGTCTTCTTGTCTTTCATAGATTTTTTTCTAGAGTCTCTAGTTCTCTTGCATCTTTCATTCTGAAAATGGCTCAGTGTGTCAGATACAAAATGCATTTTTAACCCAGAGACACTGGGGTTTAGCACTGTGCTCCACGCCTCACAGACAAGACACCTGCTTACCTCACACACCTGAGAGCTCCCAGAGCCAGTAGGATCCTAGTGCTGGGAAGATTGAGACCTGAGCTTCATGATTATCCTTCAAGTCCAAGGTGGGCAAAATGCACTGTCACTGCTGTTGCACCTTTGCCAGGGGCTGGGAAGCCATGGCAGCTGGTGCTGATGCCAACAGCTTCATTCCCTTATAGCCCAGAACAATTCCACAGGCAAGATCATTAGGGGGAAGGTTGAGCGGGAATAATGTCTTCTCTGAGTTGCACTTACATAGCATACTTACTCAGCCTGGTATTTTCTACATACTTTAGGAGCAACAATTGACTGAATGAATCCCAACTGCAAATCTGAATTAGCATTATTTCATTTGAAAGATAAAAAAGTAAAGGTCAAAGATGTTAAGTAACATCTAATATCACACAGCTGAAGTGATGATGAAGCTGTAATCTGTTTCAGAGTCTGTGCTCCTAATTATGACTACACCAGCCTCTTTAAAGCCCAAAATGGAAAAATCCTTTTCACCCATCTAATTCCCAGGGTCATTAATAAGCTGCTGCTTCCATGAGATGGCACGAAGGAAATGAGTAGTAAAGATGCTTGGAATAAACCAGAAGCTTCCTTTCCAGGCAAACTGAGGGACAAAAGCAAAAGCAGGCAATTGGGGAGAATAAGTCCCTAGGAATGCATCTTCAGACCGTGGGGACTGGGTACAACCTGCCAGGACATGGATGAGGATGGATAACGTTGGTAGACGAAGTGGGAACAGATGACTCCAGGCCTGGAGACCATTCACCAATAGGAAATAAGTCAGAAGTACAGGGTGAAGACTGCTTGTGTTGGTAACCAGAGCACCTCTGCTTATCCATAGACAAAGCCCATGGCTCCCATCAGAGCAGCACGGTAATACCTGCAGACCCCAACTGCTTCTCCTAGACAACTCAGCTAAGGTGCAGGTAAGGCACACCAGGGGGGCAAGAACACAGCCTGCAGCTGGATGCTATGGGATATGGACAGGTTTTCTCATCTCCACAGAGTCTATCTTTAAACTGCTCTTGGCATAGAGGGGTAGCTTGGCCACCAAGGGGCCCCAGAGTGCCTGAGAGGACAGTCTTTAGGAAAAGAGCAACAGAGCATCACCAGTTAGAGCAAAATTAAATAAATAAATAAATAAATACATAAATACATAATAAATAAATAAATAAATAAATGAAAAGCAGAAGAGCACATTAACCAATATCAAAGAAATCCACAAGAGGAAGGTCAGCCACACTAAGAATAACTGTCCTGCAAATGTAAAACCAGGCCAGATATAACATCCCCTGCTCCAGCCAAGTCATCTGATTTCTGAATTATGTGTTATACCCCAGCATTTTCTCCTTTTATTCCCTGTAGGTTCTTCTAAGGTAGGCCATTCTTTGTGAGAAGATCTATATGAGAAAAGCTTTATTTGACATTTGTATGAGAACTACTGTATGTGAGATGGTTGTTTTTAGAAAAAAAATATTTTAAAAGATAAATAGGCAACCATGGGTGATCCAGGCTAAATAGTGGTTAGTGTTTTCATCTTTGTCTAAAAAAAATTCAAACTGACTGAAAAGAAAGAAAATAGTCATGTTGGATCATAGTTTATTAAAAGTCTGATTCAGCTAGGCATGGTGGTGCACGCTTTTAATCCCAGCACTCGGGAGGCAGAGGCAGGAGGATCTCTATGAGTTCAAGTCCAGCCTGGTCTACATAGTGAGTTCCAGGACAGCTGGGGCTACAGGGAGACCCTGTCTGAAAAAGACCGAAAAAAAAAAAAAAAGTCTGATTGTTTTAATCCAGCAATATTTATGTCTATACCTCAGTTTCTCCATCTGCATATAGTGCTATTGTTTGCATAGAGAGACACCCAGTATCTTCCTGCCCCCAGGCTGGGAGACAGATATAATCAGTGGGATTTCCAGTAGCAGTGATGGATTTGCTCTAATCCACCCTCACCCTTCCTCCTATTTCTGCCCATGATGAATGAGCACCATTACAAGATGGCGGTTGGGGTGAGGCAGACAGCCTAGGGGAGCTTACCCCCGCAGGGGAATCAAATGCTAGACCTTGGCCTCTTTTGTGTGATGCTTTAACCTACTGAACTAATCAGCCACAGAAAAATAAGGATGGCTGTCACTGCCAAATTGAAGTGCTGTAAGAATACATTTTTTTTAAAAAAGGAGAAATGTTAAACACTTTGCTTGCAAAGAAAAACAGCTATTTAAATATCAACTAATATTATTATAAGTCAAGGAGAGAGGCAGCAGCAATAAAAGTTGTTTCTCTAAGTCAACAACTGGCTGGAGACTACATGTGTCTACAAAATGAGTTTCATAAGATCATGCTTATTTTAGAAACATCAATATTAAAACAGCAGTAACTGAAAGTGATTTTCCCCTTAGTTTAAGCACTGTTTGGATATGCATTTATCCAGCCAAGCAATAACTGAACAAACTCCTCTCTTGAATTTCCCCAAGTTCAAGTATATGGCTTTGAGCACACCACAAGCTTTATAAAACAGCCTAGCTGTACGAATGCAATAATCACTCATTTCCTGGCCATTAATTCAGACATCATGCAATCATTCAAAGGCATCCATTTTCCTTTGCTGCTATTTTGGGTACTGCTGCCCTATTGTCATCCTTGCCTCAGACCCTTGACTTAGTCATCTTTTAATTAGAGCCAGCGAGGACGATAGGCGGAGTTAGCCTGCTGCTGGTAATCCATCACATGGCTTGCTTTCTCCCCGGCCTCTTAGATGACTGTCTATAAACAGGACGTCTTGGGTACCAGGTAGCTGTTTAAGGAAATGGGAATAAATAGTGACCATTCTGCAAGCTACTTCTGTGAGATTATGAACTCTGGTTTGGGGCTATATTTCCTGGCACAAATTAGGTTAAGTATCCAAATAAACTTTACCCATGATGATACGTTGGAAGATGTTTTATCTGAGTTTGCCCTCAAACAAATGGATGCCATACTCTAAAAACTGCCCAAGATAGAAGCTGATGTACTTACAACTTAGCAATTGTGCCTATTTTTAATGCTTTTGCTTTTTAGCTGAATGCTTTCTACATTGTTCAAAGCAGTAGTCCCAGTCCTGGGAAATAAAAAATGAAAATCAACTCAAGGCTAGCAAGCTCATTGTCATTACAGAAATCACATAGAAGCATTACTATTCAACATTATCTTCCCAATAAAACTGATTTATGCCTATTGAGAACCAAAGCTATCATCCCAAGGAAAGGACGTAAGACCCAAAGCTATATTAGACTGTAAATCAAAGCCATACCTGTGTGGCAAGCTGGCACGTGTGCTAAGTGCTGAGGTAACAGATGTACAGCCCCTGGGCACTGCTAAAGAAAGGCTTAAGGTAGAGGTGAGACTCCAAGGGTGGCACCACACAGGCTGGAGTGGCAGGTACTGTACAGAAGATGCCACAGCTGCTGTTAGCAGGCCTAGACTGCACTGGGCTCCTCCATTCAGCAGTTGTGTGGCCGAAGGCAGTTTACTTAAACCATCTGCCTCCCAGTTTGGTTTGGTTTGTTTGTTTGGTTTGGTTGCTTGTTTGTTTGTTTGTTTGTTGAGACAGTGTCTCCCTGTAGCCCCAGCTGGCCTGGAACTCGCTGCATAGACCAAGCTGGCCTCAATCTAACAGAGATCCACCTGCCTCTGCCTCTTGAGTGCTGGAATCAAAGCCACCAATGTGCACAGCTTGCCTCTCAGTTTTTCATGTATGTTTTTTTTTCCAGTTCTTCCTAATTCTCTGCAAAAAAGTGAAAATAATATTTTTGCATACTTATATCTTAAAATTTAAGAATACACCAAAAACATTTCTCCATAGTAATATAATAAGCCCTCTGTATCCATAGATTCTACATTGAAAACAGAAAAAAATTAAACATTAAGTACAGACTTTATCTGTCATTATTCTGTAGGCAGTATAGCACAGCAACTATGTGCATGGCACTCATACTGCATATTGTAAGTAAACTAAAGGTGATTTAAAGTATATAGAAGAACGAATGCATGCAGGTTATGTGCAAATACCACACTGAGTTGTACAAAGAGCCTAAGCATCTGTGATTCTGGTCTCTGAGAGGGGTCCTGGAACCAACATCTGTGGCATACCAGCGAATGGTTGTACTATTTTTCATGAGTTTAGAAGAATAAAATGCACAGGGCTGAAGACATGGTTCAGAGGTTAAGAGCATTGGCTGCTCTTGCAGAGGACCCAGGTTTGGTTCCCAACACCCACATGGTGGCCAATAACCATCTGTAACTCCAGTTCCAGGAGATTCAGCACCCTCTTCTGATCTCCATGGGCACTGCATGCACATGTGTATTTATATACATGCAGGCAAAACACTCATACACATAAAAAAATTAATAAATAGTAAAATGGACAAATAGAATACTTATCAAGCAACTCCTTTTGGTGAACACCTTGTTTCCAATTTCTGGTATGATAAATTATGATGGATATTGTCCTAATCTTCTAAAAGATCTTAATAGCACTAGATTGGAAACGTTGATGAAGAATTTTTAAATCTTAATAATAAAATGTCTAAGATGCAATAGTTTTAGAGGTAAATATTTTATAACTTTTTCAATCTGCCATGGCATTCCCTTTTATAACAATGTAGTTTTAAAATACTGTAGGGTAGAAATTCAATTCAATATTGATTAATCTCCAGTTCTACTGTGAGATATTGGCCCAAGTACTAAAGATGAAACCGTGAACAAGATGGACAGCCCCAACCTCTGTGGAGCTTACCTTTCAGCAGAGGGGACAAGAAAGGAGTTCTTGGAGAATTGTGAAGCACATCAGAAGGTAGTCAGATGCTTGGAGACCAATGACACCTGTGAGAGAGTGCAGGCAGGACTGTGAGGGTTAGGACTAGTCAAGGGATAACTGAAAGAAGATAGCAATTGAAAAGTGATTGACGGAAAAGAGGTGGAAAGGTGACAGGGTCAAGGGAACAAGACACAACAGGTCTATCTGACTGGATCCAAGTAGGGAGGGGAAGATGGTAGGAGCCGTGCTCAGAAGAGCAGCAGTAGTCAGAGCACTGGGGGAGCAGGCATCTGTAGGAACTTTGGGTTGAGCTGGTAGACATATTCTGAATAGATGTTTTCATGCACATTCTGGAAGTAATTTTAAGATATGGTTTCCAAAATAACATTATTTGGGATGGATATCAATCTATGTATTTATATATCATTTCCTCCCATTCTAATCTACCAACATATTTTATGGCGATCATTCATATCCAAATGTCTACTCAAAAGTTTAGTAGATCTGCCTTTAAAAGCCTATTGTTTGATCAAAAAGAGGGATATAAAGGCTAAAAACAAAAGGCAAGTGGAAGTCATAATTTGTCTGGATATAAAAACATTTTTCTAGGCTTTCATGGGGATCACAATCAAAATCCTTGGGTGATTTTCTAATGAACTGCAAGAGAGCACAATAAAAAGCTCTCAGACTACAAGGGTGCCAAGATATCCAAAATGTGATATATCAACAGGGTCAAGACAGCAGAAGGATCTCTCAAAGCTGTGATTTGATATTCTAGTTAGAATATCAGTATCAGCATTTAGGAGCAGTCATGCACAATGTACCTAGGAGGTACCAGGATCTGGGTTTTCAAGTTTTCCTGAGGTCAAGGGCTTTCTCTGTACACTGCCTCTGCACATTTCCACAAGCAAAGGAGTTTAAATGATGGAGAGATTAGAAATATAACAGACATTGTTTCTCTCAATAGCTATGCATTGAACACAGGTCACATGCCAAACACTGTGCTTGCTGTTGGAAATACAAAGCTTGTGGTTTAGCAAGGTCGATGTATAAATTAACAGAATTGGTAAATTCTCTCTTAGATATAAGCACATGATGCTACACAGAAAGGGAACACACACCCTTGATGGAAGGGCTCATGTTGGCTAAAAGAGGTGGTGGGAGTTTTCTGGATATTGATGGACTGAGAGGATTTGGTGTCCCAAAAAGAGTAATAGCTGTAGGAGTCCGTGAGGTGCTAAGAAGGTCATTCTGCATAGTCAGAATGCAGATACAAAGAGATTGCACCTGGAAGTAATAGGAGAGAGAGGTAAACACTTGCTCTTATCCCTTCTGGACATAACACATCTGTATTTGGAAAATGGCATGTGATTCTGGTCATCACTGAATATCTGCAAATGCTGGAAACCTAGATAAAAGGCAACATGACCCATGGATGAAATGACTCTCAAAGAAAGAAAAACTAAAAGTGATTTGGATTATTATCCCCTAATAATGGTAAAAAGAGAAAATGCACCAATGTCTATGAAATTTAGATAAGAAATGGATAGTGTAACATGTTTGTTTATCAAATCCTTGATAAACTGAATTCACAGATTGAATTCTAAGTGGCACCTGCTAATGGGGCATTTTGTTTTATTTTATTTGTTTATTTTTATTGATTTTTTGTGTATTTCATACAAAAATTCTTAATCAACTTTATACCCCCTCCCTCATTCACACCCTCCCATAGCCCCCGCCACTGGATTTCATGCATTTTGTCATTTATGTTAAAGCCTATCAAGTCAAGTTAGTGTATCCAAACACCCCTCACTGTAAGTTCATCCATTGGGGTCTAGTCAGCCTATCTAGAGTCACTTCCTTTAAGATCAATTCTCCCTCACCCAGCAGTAATTAGCAGCCAAGAGTTCTTTAGCCAAAATTGGAGCCTGCTGCCAATTTCCCCATTTCTATGCCGGATTTTTGTCTGCTTGAGTTTGCATGGGTCTTGTGAATGCTGACACCATTGCTTGTAGGTTCATATGAGCAAGGTTCCAGAAGCTTGTAAGACTCTGTTTCCATATGTCATGCACTTCCTCCCTTGGCTCTCACAATCTTTCTGCCCCCTCTTCCACAAAGGTCCCTGAGTCCTGGGTGGGTAAAGTTTAATATAGGGGTCCTGTCCAGGGACCCACACTCTGCAGATTCTTATTCTCTTTATACTTTGGTCATTTGTGGCCTTTTGTGTTCATTGCCCTCTGTTGCATGAAGGGAGTTTTGTTGATGAGAGTTAAGAGATGCATTAGTATTCTCTCCACCCCTTGTTCCACTACATTCCATGAGCCTTAGGTGTAGAGGTTCCATTGCAGATGTGTCATTTCAGGTTGGGCATTTCACAGACACTTATTTTCTGTTTGTGACCTATTGTGGAACTCTGTAACTCTTTTGTCTGGTACAAAAGAAGCTTCTTTGATGAGTGGTGACTAGTATACTTGTCTGTAAATAAAATAATCCATATTTAGTATACAGTAAGAAATTACATTTGTCTAAGGATGTGAGACCCTTATGGTTTTTTTCTAATATCTATGACCTCTCCAGCCATATGTATTTGGCTATGTTTATAGTACCACACATGAGTTTCTTCCCATTGAGTGGGCTTTAAGTTCAATTAGGTAGCTGTTGATTATTCCCTAGATAAAAGTGCCACTACTGCCCCAATACAGTCTGCTGTGCCAGTCATTGTTGTGATTATTAGACCTTAAAGCTAGGGTTTGACCTTTGACTGATTTTCTCCCTTAGCAGCTTGCACAATGTCCTCCAAAACTATGAGAGCTAGTCTTCAGGGAGGTGGCTTCCAGGTCAGTTCCAGTTCCACTAGTCCAAGTCCTGTGTCCAAAGTATGCCCTGTCTTCATCAATAGGGTCTTACCATCAAGGTCTGTGGCAATAGCCTGGGTAATCTGGGGAGTCTCTTGGACTACACTGGCCAACAATTCAAAGGGAGAGCATGAGTCCATGTATATAGCTGAAGGCTATAGAACAAGAAACTGTGCCAGACAGGAGTAATAGGGCATTTTAGACCTTAATCCCATCACATATAAATGTCTTCTAAACTAAGAAATCAAAGGATTCCTTGAGATACTTGCGAAAAGCAAAGACTGCCCGGACCTCATCCTACCTGATCACCACTCCACCTCAGCCTCCTACCAACTTCCTGCATCACACTTTCAAAGAGAGAGTCTGGGATTTGTACTTTAACAAATGTCCTAGATTTTTCTTGTGCTTTGGCAAACTTGTGAAACAAAACCACCCTGAATGCACCTATCTCGTCTGAAACACTATTCTAAGAATACATTCGAAGTTTCTGGGGTCAACAGTATTAGCTGCAAGAGGATCACTCACCAACGGTGTATGGCTCATACCAACTGGCAGTACCCTCAAAGAGCTTGAAGCCCTTTGAAAGGTAGCACTCATCAAATAAGTGAGATGGGATATCACATAGTGGAAGAGACCAATCCAGATCCCAATAGTCTCCCCAGGCTCACCAGGTTACAGAGACCAAAGAGATTCATGTTACATTAGTATTTGACTGTGTATAGCTCAGCATTATAAGAACGTCTGTAAAACTGCAGCCTCCTTCAGAATTACTTCTTCTTGTTTCTGTCCCCAGGAACAAGTTCATTCAAGGTCTTTCTTCCAACAATCACCATGGAGAATCAGTCACAGTTAGACACACCACTCAGGAGGCTGAGACAGGAAGATCATGAGTTCAAGCCCAGCCTGGGCAATTTAGTAAGAATTTATCTCAAATTAAAAAAAAATAGTTTTAAAATCATGGGATTTGGCAATCCACAGCTGTTCAAGGGAGTTAGTGAATGGCTACAACTCCTGCTGCCCACAGTCCCCTTTCCCTCTCTTCAAATACCTTCTTAGGCTTTCTCCACCATAAATAGCCAGAAAAAGGGCCTGGGATGTGTAGCACATTCTTGTTCCCATCTTTAACTTATCCAGGACTTTGCTGTTATAAGGTAACCTCCTTTAAAAGATATGGTTCTCACCTGCTTATCAAATAATAGATTTTTCCACTCAAGACTATCATTTTAGATAGCATCTCCAAGAACATCAAAGAAATTTTAAAAACCTATCTAGGGTAGAAATTGTCTTCCCAAATTTCAGCTTGATGGCATTTGAAATATTTAAAGTCAGACTCAATAAAATTATGGGACTTCAGCATACTAAGAACCATTACAAGTTCCAAAGAAAGAAAATGCTTTTCCTGGGATTTGCATAAGTCACTAACATCTGGAAAACATATGCAGTTTAATGACTATGGTGCATAGAAGCTTCAAAAATGCACTTGCATTTCAATAGTTTATAATTAGTGGATGTATTCTAAGAACTCAAGTAACTACATCAGAAACACAACTGTCTCACAAGCCCATACAAAGTTCCTAAGGTTTAAGATGAGGGTATGATTTTTATTGGTCTGAAAATAAAATTCCATCCCTTGTTTTTTGATCATTTTGCTACTGCTAAATTTTTCAACAAAAGACAGAAGAAAAGATCATAAATCACTCAATGGCAGACAGTGATTCACTGTATAGTAACATCTAGACATGAAGGACATTTTCTGGCTGACATAGAGACTAAGACAAGTTGTGGGAAAAAAAACTGTATATGCTGAACAAATTCAACAACTGTGGGAATTGTGTTTAAAACATAATCAAGGGCTAGGCCAGAATCAGCTTACTATAGACAACTGACTTCTTAAATTTTTATGAAGCTTATACTAAGGAAAGAAGCCATCACCAAACAGACACTCCTGGACAGACACATTTTGCCCTCACTTGATCATGGAATTCTCCCATTCAAATGCTTGTCCAGGAATGGGCTATGCTCGCTCCAGATATGGACCCTTATTTGTAAAAGAGGATAGTTCTTGCCATGAGTGGTGGTGCACGTCTGTAGTCCCAGCACCTGGGAGGCAGAAGCAGGCAGAGCTCTGTGAGTTCAAGGCCAGCCTGGTCTACACAGCGAGTTCCAGGCCAGCTGGGGCCGCAGGGAGACCCTGTCTCAAAAAAAAAAAAGATAGTTCTCTAGAGAGAGTGTCAGCCCAGTACACAGATATGGACCTTTTATTTTGATTATTTAACATTTTGTATTAAAGACCCTTTCAAAATAAATTATGACCCAACGTACTTGCTCATCTGGCATGTTTGCAGACTCTAGACACATAACAATGTTAGTTTCTTATTTTCTCTTCAATCCACTGAATTACAGAGCTTAGTGCTGAATGCTTCTTTCAATTAGACTTGTACTAGATCTAAAGATTTGGGTTCTACACTCATTACAATGGGAGCCACATCGGGAACAATACCACTGCTGGTGGCCTGCTACCCAGACGTAAGGGGGAGAATTCTTTGTAACAAGTTTCAAATTGAATCTTTGTATGAGTGGATTCAATTCCTTTGAAGGAGACAGAATCAGGCATCAAAATTCAATAAAAGGCCATGAAAACTCAGTAGCTGTGAAATATTTAACAAAGCCAAGTATTGAATTTGGCCTTGGAATTCTGCTCCTGTTGTAACCTGTTCATGGTGAAGTAGAATGCCAGGTCTCTGAGTCAGACCACAGAAGGCAGACATGAGATTAACTTCTTGTGGACTGTGACAGAACAGCAAAGAGCCTGGGGTGTTTTCATTCTCAGAACAGCTCATCCCATTTCGTTGTCCTAAAGATTCTAATGCTGACCAGGTAAGATGTACCAAGGGTCTACAGGCCAATGGATATAAAAACGAAATAAGCATATAGGTTTGGACTTACCTTAGACACACTTCTGTGAGAAACTTCATAGATATTTAAATATAAATAGTATTTTTAAAGTTATCTTTTCAAGGAACCCAACAACTAGGATTGCCAAATTTAGGATATAAGAAGAGAACATCTTCAATTGGACAGGAGTTTTTGCTTTATGCTTTTTTTTTTTTTTTTTTTTTTTTTTTTTTTTTTGGTATTTTTGAGATAGGATATACTTGTAGCCCCAGATAGCCTGGAACTTACTATGTAGACCAAGCTGGCCTTGAATACACAGAGATCTGCCTGCCTCTGCTGGGATTAAAGGTGTGTACCACCAAGCAGGGTCGTTGGACCTCACCACATTATCCAGCCACTCTTCCCAACCAACTGAATGTAATTTGACCCTAATCGCACAAACGGCCTGCTGGATTTGGGGAGGGCTAAATTATACAATCTGGGGAAAGCTAGAAAGAGAAGGCATGACCCATACTGGGTAAAGGCTTTCCAGTGTGCATACCCTCAGGTCATACATACACCTCCATAAGTAAGCTCAATAAAATCATTGGTTCCCCAGTAAAACTTTAATCAAACATTGGCTCCACACTAGAACCTTGAAAGGGAGCAAGCATTGCTTAGCATTCCCAGGAAAAGAAGTCTCACAACAGATGGAAAATTTATTTGTTAATGCTATTGGATCTCATAATAATTTTTTTTAAAAAAAGAAAATGAGAATGTAAAAGATGTTAAAAGGATATGGGAATGGAGATATTTTCTAAAATAGAAAAAATGAGAAAGCCTAAGCAAGTGATGGTCTGTGTAGGTTTGTTATGATATATAAAGGATGAGACAAAAATAATACACATAATCTTGAGATGGCTACAATCAGTGAGTTCAAGGCCAGCCTGGTCTACATAGTGAGTTCCAGGACAGCTGGGGCTACAGGGAGACCCTGTCTCAAAAGACCAAAAAAAAAAAAATGTCTATGGTCATAGTTTAGTCAATTAGTTTAAGGAACAACATATACATATATATATGGTCAAGGTTTATCTGAGAATATTTGGGTTTTTTGCCCAATCCTTATCTACATAGCACATGATAATTAAAAGTACCAGACTGGTGAAACTAACCTTATTGGATATTTAACAGCCATAGTTTGAGGCCTATACGAATATGGTCAGAGGGACTTGAAGGACAGTTTTTGCCCCTTGGCTTCCAAGGTCGACTAAGTTCCAGGGGACTATGGAACATCTCTCAAAATGTCCTGTAACTGTGGTGAGTCACCTGTCCTCTTGTTCAGGGAGGCCATGGAGACACCACAAGATGGACTTGAACCAGTGTCCAGTCTACAAGAGGAGGGTCAACTCAGAAAAAACATCTTATTCATGCTTCTAAGTGAAGCCAGACATGGTCGAGCAGGACCTTTGACTTATCTTCACATAGATGGAACTGGTAAAAGAAAGGAGCCAGGAGCTCCTCCCAAGCCCATGTGGACCCTGAGGAACAGACCCTCAAATGACCTTAAGTGTAAAAATAAATAGATTTTTGGGGCTAACTGTATGGTCTTAAACACCCAAAAGGAAAGTATAACCAAAGAGTAAAGTCATCAGTATATTTCTTTAAGAGTTCAAGGGATTACACTTCCCAGACATTAGGTTTCAGTCTATATAGGTGGCGTACACCTTTAATCCCAGCACTTGGGAGGCAGAGGCAGGTGGATCTCTATGAGTTCAAGGCCAGCCTGGTCTACATAGTGTGTTCCAGGACAGCTGGGGCTACAGGGAGACCCTGTCTCAAAAAGATTTTTTAAAAAAG